>NC_054382.1:44173698-44509201 GCF_017654675.1 Xenopus laevis
CCACTGGCAGTAACATGACTTAAAGTCCAGAGTGGATCATATGGAGTCCACTGACATGAGTGCACCATTTTAAAACACATAGCCAGGTATGGGACCTGTCATCCAGAATGCTTGGGACCTGGGGCTTTCGAATTTTTCCATTATTTGAATATTCATACCTAGGGCTACTAGAAAATCATGTAAACATTAAATAAACTCAAAAGGCTGGTTTTGGCTTCAATAAGGATATGTCTTTGTTTGGATCAAATACAAGGATAGTGTGTTTGTACTGAGACAGCTAGACTGATAGCTAATGGATAGATTTTTAATATGTGCCCTCTAATTTTCCAGTGAGGTTAAACAGGTTAATGAATACGGAAGAAGCATACAGCCCTCAGTGATTTCTCTTCACCTAACTGGTATGACTGTTGCTGTCTTGTGACCCAGGGTCACGCTCAGCTATATCTGTATAACAGAGCAGTAAGAGCAGGATGCATCATAAACGGCTGATGATATCAAGTGACGAGAATATCAATCAGTAAAAGCTGAATAGAATCCTAGATGGCAAGTGGAACCTGAAACTGCAATGAATGGAGCTTCAGCATGCTCTGCAGGAATGCAGCCATCATTATGCCTGAGTCAATGACAGACTGGAAACTTTAGACTCTGCAGTCTCTGGCTGTTGTACCATCACTGTAAACAACTCAGTTTGAACAGATCATGCCACAAGTGTAGCTTAACTACACTGTAGTTAGAAATATTGTACATTATGTTTTGGTCTTCTGTACCAGCCCAAGGCAACCACAATCCTTTAGCAGTAAAGATCTGTGTCTCCAACGATGCCCCAGTAGCTCACCATCTTCTTTTTTCTGCTGATTCACTGCACATGCTCTGATTCACTGCACAGGCACTTACTGAGCTTAGGGACCGACGCACAATATACACATAGAAATGTCACAGTATAAGGCTGATTAGTAATTAATAAAGATAATTACTACATAGCAGCACAGAAACCAGTGCAATTAGCATCATCATTTAATAATCAGCCCTGTAGCATTAGCTTATATTACAGACCAACCTCATTTTCTGCTTGATAATTTGTGACGACCCCCAAGCTTAGCTTCTCAATAGCTGCTCAGAGCCCACTGAGCATGTGAGTGTCACACTTTCCAAGATGGTGACCCCTGTGACAAGTTTGAAGTCCTGGATCACTGCTACTATTGAGAAGCTGAAACTTTAGGCTGGTGCAATAAGTTCAGTATATAAAATATGACATTTTTAGCCACATTAATGTTTAGGGTTTAGTTCTCCTTTAATGGGGGCTTTAAAGGGGTGGGGCAGCTTTAAGTTAAGTATGTTATAAAATGACCAATTCTAAGCAACTTTTTAGATGGTCTTCATTATTTCTTTTTTTATAGTTATTGAAATACAAGTATGGATTACAGCCTTACATGTTTCATGCACCCACAACACTCTGTCATAGGTTGAGCCTATGATTAAGTGTTGTGAGAGCACGAAATGCGTAAGGCTTGTACTTCAATAAAGACCTTTTTACTACAACTGCCTGGAGGATTGCTGTTTGAGTGCCTACCCTACAAACAATATGGTGATGTCCGCTCCCTTATGCTGAAGGCTTGGGGCAGAGCACATGGTGAGTCTCTCTAAAAAGAAATGTATTGGTGATGTTAATCTAATTAGTTTTCCAGAAATGTAATCTATAAAAGCTGGAGTGAACAGGTGTCTAAGATGTCAGAGAGCTTCAAAGGAAGAAGTTGTGTTCTGGTTATTATGTTAGAGATCTATCCACTGCAGACTTCAAAGACTACATTTTCAACTATATATTAAACATTTTTTATTTCTCATAGACTATCCCCACTATTTTACACTGAAGAGTTGCTTAAAAGGAAATGTAAACTTGAAAAAAATGTGCCCAGATTGCTCTTTTGCATTTTTTTAAAGTGATTAAGCTGTTTTAAACTGCCAAAATAATACACTTTGTAATACTACCACCTGAACGTTTCAACTCAAAAAGAGATCAGAAACCTCAGATATTTTCTTAGAGTCTTAGTGAAAAAGAACGCAGAGGCCTGTGGCTATTGCACAATGCCTCACTCAGTGGGGGATAGTAAATGTGAGCAGATGAGTGACATATAGAAAACTTGGACTAAATATTATCTGAATAAAGGCAAATACAAAAATTTCCCTATATGCTGATGACATGCTGGTCTACCTGGCAGACCCGAGGGACTCCCTGTCTGAGCTCCTAAGGGAGATATGACATTTCGGAGAGTTTTCAGGCCTCAGGGTGAATTGGGGGAAATCGCTTGTGTTCCCTATTGACCCGGATACCCAAAAAGACCCCAGACATGGTCCACTCTTGCAGTGGGTGACTCGTTTCAGATATCTTGGCATAGAAATTCATAGAAATCTATCACTATATCTTACACAAAAGATATAGTGATAGAATACAAAACTGGGCGACTCTACCACTCTCCCTCCCAGGGTGCATTAATCTACTAAAAATTATTTTTTTACCCAAGTTTTTATATGCGTTTCACAATGCACCAATTATACCCCCCAAAAGGTGGTTCGCAACAGTAGATGGTATTATGCGGGGCTTTATTTGGGCAGGACAACAGCCGAGGATTAAGTGGCAGACCCTACAGGCCCCAGTTGCTAGAGGCGGTTTGGCGCTCCCAAACCTTCTACTCTTTTTTTTATGCCAGTCAGTTAGTCTATGCTGCTCTCCCCTTTGGATGAAATGTAATCTTGATCAGGGAAACTACATGCATGTGTTTTGGGACTGTCCTCATATTCAGAGATTCTGGACAGAGGTTTTGGCGTATGGTGCACTTAAGCTTGGACTCCCTAATGTTCGCTCTCCTGAGCTCTGTTTGTTGGGTATTACTGAAGGACTATCGCTAACCCATTATGAAAGGATGAGTCTGCTGCAACTGTTACACTTTGCCAAGAAAGCCATCCTGATGAACTGGAAAGCAACAGTTCCTCCGATAATAGGCTTCTGGAAAAAGCTTGTAAATGATGTTCTCCCTAGTCAAAAACTTACTTACTTAGTCAGAGGCTGCCCAGACAAATTTGGGAAGATATGGGGTGGCTGGCTAGAAAGTGACATGGATACCTAGATGCTCTTCTCATCGTAGGGCTGGAAGGCAGAGTGATATAGTTACACTATCCGAACCCGTGTCTAGTATGGTACTGACATACGCTTTGATTAAAGTTCTGTACAGGGGAGTAAATAGAATTCTATTTACGTACCAGTTGTTGGAGGTGCCGTCCTCCTATGTTCCATGCACCGTGAACGTTGAAAGAGGGACCAGGTGTGCATCTGCATTTCGTTTGGCTCTGTACTGGGGAGCCCATCCCCCCTTTTTTCTATACAATCTTTTTCTTCCTTATCCCTTTTCCTACTTTCAATCTCTATCTAATCTATTATGATTGTAAAAATTCAATAAAGAAAATCTTGCAAAAATAAAAAAAAATAAAGGCAAATACAAACTCTGCTATTACTTTATTTTGAAGATAAAATATATATACAAAAGCCTTACATAAAATTAAATATAAATGTTCATGTAAGAATCTGAAATTATTATAACACACTTACCAAAAACACTGAGGCATATAGTCTTATGCCAAACTCACAAATAAAAGTAAGCTTTTCAAAACAAGCATAAATAATGAGATTATTATTACTTGACTACAGGGATAAGCAAACATGCTGGGACACCTGTTAGGGCTCTTAATGATGGTTGTTTTTGCCCTGCAGTCCACTGCTTTCCATTTTAATGCGTTCAACAGTGGGGGAGAGCAGGACTAAACACATCAGATTTTTCCTTATGGGCGTGTACTCATGATGCCGCACAGAAGGAATCATATGCGTTTTGTGCTGCTCTCCCCTTTGGATGAAGGGATTAAAAAGAGCCCTAAAACTACAAGTGGGCCAAGATGTCAGTGGGAAATTTTATTCAGTTTGACATATTTTCATTGTGTATTCTAATCATGCTTCTTTGCCCAAAGGCATGCAGTTACGATTATAAAGGACAAAGAGAAATAATGGTCACTAAGCACCAACTCATGTGGGTCTTTTGGTAGACAAGTTTGACTCTGGATCACAGCCGGTTTGTCAAAACAGAAAATGAGATATGCCACTGTTATAAGTTTTACACATAATTAAGTAGATCCATCAAGTAGATCATCCCAAAAGATGCTTATCACCAGCATAAGATAAATGTGTCTTAAAAATAATATATATTGTTGTTAAAGGGGAACTATCATGAAAATGAAAATTCTCATACTGAAATAAGAAACGTTTTATATTCATTGACAGTTAGATCCAATATATCTTATAGGGAGATGAATTAGAGCTCACTCAAATAACGGATTCCAGTACAAACAAAATCTAACAAAATAACTGCCTGTTGCACAAATCCTGCATGTAGAGAGACATGACGTCGGGTAATTTTAATAGAGTGAGCTCTAATACATCTTCTAGGCAAAAGGAGCCCCCCTATAAGATATATTGGATCTAAGGGCAGAGACACACACTCAGATTCAGGGAGATTAGTCACCCAGAATGAAAAGAAACAGATGTTGAGAGAGGAATAGTGAACATAAACTTGATTAGTTCAGAAACAATGCCGAATATTTAATTTATTATATTTAGAAATCTTCTTATTTCAGTATACTGAAGCTTATAGATAAGTAGGCAGATACATTAGATAGCTTTAAGAAGGGGTTGGATAGCTTTTTAGCAAGTGAGGGAATACAGGGTTATGGGAGATAGCTCATAGTACAAGTTGATCCAGGGACTAGTCCGATTGCCATTTTGGAGTCAGGAAGGATTTTTTTCCCCCTCTGAGGCAAATTGGTGAGGCTTCAGAAGGTTTTTTTTGACTACCTCTGGATCAATTGGCAGTTAGGCAGGTTAAAAAAATTAAAAATGTTGAACTTGATGGACTTGTGTCTTTTTTCCACCGAACTTACTATGTTATATTAAATTTAAATTTTCGTGATAGTTCCCCTTTAAAAGAAAAAAGGGGATTGAGGAGAGCATAATGAAAAAATGGGTTATTTTATCATATTATGCAGTGCAGAAATAGTTTATCATTCACAACAGTCCCTGCGCCAGTGGAAGCTTAGAATTTACCTAGTCACATTCACACAACAAACACACACACACTCTATTTCATAAGGGCCATCTAACCCACCTGTATTAGTGAAGTAGATACTGGAATGTGGGAGAAACCCTAAGGTTACTTGCACATGGCACCATGGTTGGAAATTAAATCAAGGCAGCAACCCAAACCCCTGAACCACCATGCAGGGTAAAAATGGGACAAAAGGCCAGAGAGAAGATTGAAAGAAAAAGAAGAAAATGCCTAAAGAGTAAACATTTTGTTAAGCACCCTGGATATTTAAGGTCTTTATTGTCAAACGCTGATGCAAAGTCTCATACAAGTATGAACAAATTAAAATGCTGTAAGGAGATCAATTAGTTTAGCTCAAATGCCCCTGCACCTTTTTGTGTGAATGAGGTACAGAGGCACATTAGCAAGGAAGCCCTGTACTTTACACTTCCCACTGACCAGGAAGTACAGGGTTATCAGAAATAGCATGCAATTGAGGAGTGAGTAAGTGAATGTCTATACTCTGCCTGCATACTGCCCAGAATATGCATCTTTTTAAATTGAGATTAAACATCATTCACACCAGTCCCTGTCCCATGGAGTTAACAATCTAAGTCCTTATCATATTCACACACACATGCGGTCATTTATATAAGGAGCTAGAGAAGGATAATACAATAATTAATGACTTGCTATGATCTCAATCTGTCTAATGAATATAGTTCCACATTTGTAGGCCTGCCTTTTTATTCATCTCTAGTCTAGAAAACAAATTATCTAGTACTGGAGGGTACTGCTGGCAATAATCATGTCTGTTTCAGTACCTGTCCTGAAGGTAATAGATGACTGCATCAACCCTAGTCAGTAATTATTTATGGCCTTTTAGTTGGCACATGACATGGGCAGTTCAGAGAGTACTCAGCTGCCATTTCTTTCATGAATTTTTATTAATATCACTGCATGCTAAGAGAATGTTGCATATGTTCAGGTTCCATCAAATCACTTATATTAGTATAGTAGAGAGAAAAGAACCAACGCAAGGTGTACTTATTATACTGGTGATGGCTACAAGAAAGCACACATTACTTGCACTGCAAATGAGCAACAAGTTTGTGGGTAATAGCTATGGATATTTGTCCTGCATTATTACCATTTGAGAATGGTAACTATTACTATTTCAGCAAATAATCGCTCAGTCTCCAGTCCATGAACTGCATCCCCATTCATCCTAGTAAACACACAGAGCTAGAGCTGCCTAATTCAGACTTTACAGCCTTTAACAGTTTTATGACTGTGACATTTCAGCCCATGGCTTGTTTGCTGCATTTGTGCAAATATATACATACAAAAAATAACATATATACAGAAAGGAGACTTGTCCTTTAGTCATCACTGTCACTTCCTGATTCACTTAACTGAAGGTCATTTCCTGAAGCAGAAAGAAACAGATATAGAAAACCAGTTAATACATTTGAATAGGCAGTTTAGCAAATAAAATTATCATACTAGATACAAGTCAGGTATTGCAGAAAATAAGAGAATATCAGCTTTGTTACATAGCCTTATTTATTGCACAGTGGTGTTGGTAAATAAACATGAATGTGGATTCACTCATGAAATAGTGAGGGGTGTAAGGGTAAAGCATATTTGCATCTGTACTATGTCTAAAATATTGCTTTTAATAATCATTCTGCATCTTTATAACTCCTATAAGATCAAATCCTACATATTGGAGTACCTACATTAGGTTGAGGCTGCACATCTACATGCTATAAATGTGAGTGCCTGTTAGTGGAACATACTTGTAGCTTGTAAGCTCTTTTGGGTAGTAGGTTTTCTTAATACATATCATTTAAAGGACAAGGCAAGTTTAACATTCTCTACAGTGATGCTAACTGTACACAACTTTTCCTGCATTTGTGCTCAGAACTCTGCAGCCTGCTCTTCCAAAATAAAATCTGCTCCCAATTCTTCAGGTTGCAGGCCATAGACCCATAAAGCCTTTGCTGATTGCAGGATCTCCAGGCTTCCCCTGCAATCCAAATTGCAAGACAAGGTGGGATAGAAACAGTTGCACTAAGTGCAATTATGTTATAGTGCTGTAGACGCAAGTACCTTTATATGACTGTGGTACTAGACTGTGCGAACACTTGTAAATGAGCCCTACCCTTTTTACAGAAAATAAAGTAGATATGCACCGAATACAGGATTCAGCCGATTCTGGCTTTTTCAGCAGGATTCAGCCGAATCCTTCTGCCCAGATAAACCGAATCTGAACCTTAATTTGCATATGCAAATTAGGGGTGGGAGGGAAAGCGTGTGATTTTTTGTCAGAAAACAAGGAAGTAAAAAATGTTTTCCCCTCCCCACCCCTAATTTGCATATGCAAATTAAGGTTCGGATTCAGTTTGGTATTCGGCCGAATCTTTCGCAAAGGATCCGGGGGTTCGGCCGAATCCATAATAGTGGATTCGGCGCATCCCTAAAATAAAGTATGTATGCTTCAATATTGAGTTTGTTTGGACGCCTTTATAATGATCTGTAATACAGGTATAGGGGCTATTATCAGGAATGATTGGGACCTGGGGATTTCTGGAAAAAAGACTTACTTGAAAAACGGCAGGTCCCAAGCATTTCAGATTAGCAAAATTTGGATTACCATACAAATAGTCTAAAAAAAATTACTTGCTTAAAATAGACAGTTTGGGAAATGGTATAATTCTGTTTTGTTAATTATGACTTGGTAAAGAAAGAGTCTTAGGGGTTTTTTTTTTTTTAGGGATGCACCGAATCCACTATTTTGGATTCGGCCGAACCCCCGAATCCTTTGCAAAAGATTCGGGCGAATACCGAACCAAACCCTAATTTGCATATGCAAATTAGTGGTGAGAATGGGAAAACATTTTTAACTTCCTTGTTTTCTGACATAAAGTCACGCAATTTCTCTCCCCACCCTAATTTGCATAAGAAAATTAGGATTCAGATTCAGTTCTGCCTTGCAGAAGGATTCGGCCGAATCCGAATCCTGCTGAAAAAGGCCGAATCCCGAACCGAATCCTGGATTCGGTGCATCCCTATATTTTTTTATCAAAAAAGTTCTCATTTTCTGAAAACTACTCCGATCAAATCCACAAGGACTTCCCCCCCCCCATTTATCAATAAATTTTTCCAAAAATTTTGTGTGGGAAAAAAATTGATAAAATCCTAATAGTATAACTTTTTTGGATTTGTTGCCCGAAACCAGCGACTTATTCGGATTTGTGACCTGCAAACCACAAAATCTTCGGATTATTGGACCAAACCCAGCGCAGATCAGGATATAAACGGGACATTTACCATTGACTTCTACATGATCTCGGTAGGTCTGAGTTGGAGTACTTTTTTATTTGGATTTTAACACCATCGGGGTTTAATAAATAACAAAAAAAAGTCTGAGTTTAAAAGTCTGACCAGAAAAAAAACAGACTATGATAAATAACCCTTAAAGTTAGCATAGGTGGAGCTGGATCAGCACCTTTATCGGTGAGTGTATGGCCACCTTTAAGCAAAATCTGAAGGATCCAAATAATGCGTCTAGTTTTTGATGCTTAATAGCAATAGTCATTTAGGAGCTTATCTATCAATGTCTGCTTCTTCCTAGGTAGAACTAATCAGAGTTGGTGGAGCAAAGCACTTTTCTGGTGGAGAAAAGCTCTAACCCTGAGACACGTCTTGCTTCTTGAATAGGTAAGCAGGTAAGTTTATAATAATTGAAAGTCTATTTTAGTACTTTCTTGACTATAGAGGAAAAGTACCCTTGGGGCCACTTAAAGTAAGTAAAATGTCTATGGTCAATCATTCCATCACGTGAAACGGAGAGATCAAGTGGTGCTCCAGAATAGCAAAGTAAATAGCTCACCAAGTGCCCATGAATAAGTACCAAATGCCCACGACTAAGTACCTTGGAGGTACGAAACGCATAGGGCCTATGGAGATGCATTTATACTTTTAACTATGCACAATAAAGACTTATTTTTTTAACTTATATTATTGGCCCTGTGAATTCCTCTGAGTGCTGGATAACCCCTTCTCTTTGCTGTATACATCAATCATTCCATTACACCACAAAACCTTTATGATAGAAACATACATCTGTATGCTTGAAAAGTTATTCTGAGAATTTTTCTTTTCTTGGAAACACAGTAATAAACAATATGAACTGTACGCAAAACTTACTGAGTGTGTTCATTAGTTGATTTGTTCCTTGTGACCTACTGCTGCCATTAGAAACAGGTATCCTGCTGTTATATTGTTGAGGTGGCAGCTGTTGAGATGGAGATTCCTGTGTTTCTTCTTCACCACTGCTAGAGCTGTCATCGTCACTCCCAGAGGTGCTCCCAGACTCAGAAGAACTGCTGCTGCTGCTCATCTGCTCTATAATCTCTACCTCTGCCCTCAGTTCTGTGGAGAGATGCATAGGTTCTTGTTCAGTACAGCAGAGAGAAGATCACACACCCAAACTTTCCCATCATGTATGAGATTTTATTATAACTATTGTATGGTTTTTAGAGCTGGACAGTTTATATTAATAAATTATACATTTTAAAATGTTGATCAGCATTCTAATCTTAATCATTTGAATTAATCCTGCAGCAACGTAAACAATTAATTTGTAGTATACACACAAAAACCTTAAGCAGTAAAGCATGAAAGAACTGTTCATTTTAGGAAGAACGTAAACCATAATTCCAACACTGCTCTACCTAACAAATTATGACACACTATTTGCAGGCATGAAAACAAACTTTAAGGGTAGTGACACATGGGAAGATTTGTCGCCCACAATTATTTTGACGTGGCTGCAGGCGACAAATCTCCCAAAAATGTCTCTCTATTGCCAGTTAATGAAATCGTGTTCCACAATTTTCCACTAACAAAATATCTCTTCATCAGGGTAAAACCTGCCTGAAATGTTTCAGCGGAACCACAGTGACTGGATTTTGGTGACTGTATGTCTCCTAGATAAGCTAATTTAATTGGGTTGATGTAGGAAAGGTAAAACATACTAGGGTGCAATTGCCATATTTTTTTCTCACAATGCATTACCCCCCCCTAATTACAACCTTACTGCATATGCAAATTAGCAATTCACTTACCTACTACAGTTGTGTAGGCTCACCAAAAAAGTGCATATTCTTTGTAGCAAATATAATCATAGTCTGCCAGGAATCATTTCTGATGTTTGCTGTGTTATGTCTGCACCAGATTCTTTAGGTGCAAGTATGCTGTGCCCATTGCCACAGGATGGAACATTAACCCTGGTGCTACCACCTGGTCAGAAGGAGGAATAGCTCCAGGGTTACCGATGTGCATCAATAGGCACAGCCGCGGCTTAATCCGAATGTAAGGCAGAAAGGAGTGAGCTTTTAAACACCTGTTTGAAGTGGCTCTAAGCATATAATCACAACATATATGTGAGGACATATATATCAAAGGGTGATTTATCAAACAGGTATGTGTACAGAGACCAAACAAAACCGACAAAACTAGTGCTTCCACTTACCTCTTTTAATGTCATCAAGCTGTGGTTCAGGAGAAGGATGATCTTTCAATGGAGATGTTTTAGGCCCAGCAGCTACTTTGGAAGGTGCTTTAAACTGAGGTGTGGGTTGAGAAGCACGGGCAGCCTGCTGTTCAATACGTGCTTGGATCTTACTGCTGCCCTCAGCTCTGAAAGACATTTGTGCCCATTTTACTACTAATAAGAATAGAATGCATCTCCTATTTCCAATGGTGCTGGACTGGTAAAGATTGAGGCGTGCCATTCACTGCTACCCCTGGAGGGGCAATTGGTCAGCCTCTTGAGGGGGATTAAACAAACAGTTACTTTGGTCCTACTTGAGCTGGATTGCACGATAGTGGAGTGCTCTACCTGACCGGTGATCATTAGTTGAAGGTGCCGGGTGCTTTTACAAGAAGACCCTTCCTTTGCACAGGGTCATAGATACTTGTAGTCAAAAATCCAGCAGCACACCGTTAGATTGCTTTTTGAAATCAGTGTTTTATTAAGCCCATATGTATCCGCAAAAGGGCAACGTTTCAGGCCCCTCCGGGCCCTTTATCAAGTCTTGCTGGATTTTTGACTACTTGAGCTGTATAGCATAATCCAGGCAGGCAGCTGACTTCAACAGTATTCAAAAAGAGGTTTTCCTAAAGGGATTCTTCCTTTCTTCATGAATTGTGGGATACATGTAATTCACTTTAAATGGGATCAAGCACTAAAGAGTTAAATTGTATCACATGATAGCTCACATGGTGTTAAAGGTATTTAATGCAATTGTGTTCACTTGATTTTTATTGCACCTGAGGAAGGGTTTGACCTCGAAAGCTTGTGCCAACTCTACTGGAATAAAATGTTCTAAAAGGCAAAGCCAATGTCTGGTGTGCTTCCTCCCTATGGGAATTCTTGTATGAAAAATTGGCTTGGAAGTAGCTGGAGGAGTTGAATGCACCCTATGGAAAGAAAGTAAGTGGTGTGCCAAAGAAAATGTTTTTGGTTCAAAAAGAGGTGCCATTTGCCTAGAAAGATATATAGATATTAAAGTATGCTGTTTAATCTAGGAAAAATAATATGTATGGCTTCTATTCTTTATATCTACATTATTCCCTTATCCAGGCAATCCCATGTAACAACATTCCATAAAACAGATCCCATACATGCACAGTTTAACTATAACTGTTATCTGTTAAAGGAGAACTAAAGCTAGAAAGAACTAAAGAAGTAGGCTAGAAATGTTTTACATTATGTTTTGTGCTTCTGTACCAGCCCAAGGCAACCTCAGCCCTTTAGCAGTAAAGATCTGTGTCTCCAAAGATGCCCCAGTAGCTCCCCATCTTCTTTTCTGCTGATTTACTGCACATGATCTTTACTGCTGTCTGTTACTAAGCTTAGTGACCGACTCAAAATATGCAGTAAACATAGAATATAAATGTCACAATATAAGGCTGATTAGTAATTAATACAGATAATTACTACATGACAGCACAAAAACCAGTGCAACTAGCATTAGAATTTAATAATCAGCCTTGCAGCATCAGCTTATATTACAGGCCAACCTCATTTTCCGCTTGATAATTTATGACAACCCCTAAGCTTAGCTTCTTAACAGCTGCTCAGAGCCCACTGAGCATTTGAGAGTCACAGACACTTTCCAAGATGGTGACCCCTGTCACAAGTTTGAAGTCCTGGATCATTGCTGCTATTGAGAAGCTGAAACTTTAGGCTGGTACAATAAGTGCAGCATATAAAATATGGCATTTTAGTCAAATTCATTTTTAAGGTTAAGTTCGCCTTTAAGGCTGTACTCACGTGTAGTTAACGTTGCTTTCTGTTAGTCATTAACTTGACCCCTTAATAAGAGAAACCTTTTGTGGTCTCTCTTTATAGACTACTCTACCAGAGCTGAAAATATTAGTGCTTCAGGGTAATTCAAAAAAGTGCCTCCAACTAGCTATACCTGGTTTTCTTTACTTGAATGCTGCTGCTCAGTTTTTCCAGCACATATTCCCCTGTGTCATGGTTAATGATCAGCACACAGTCCTTTTGGTAAGGACGTTTGTTTCCTTTAAATACCGTCATGGGAGGTGTAGAACCCTGATAGTACAGAAGACAAAGACCTTAATTAGACATCTTTCTGTATCATAAATTTAGTTTAATTCACTTCAGCCACATAATAGTATTTTGTGGTATTAGTAACCATAATAGACCTAATACAGAGAAAGGGTTCAGAAGAATGGTATACTTTGGGGTTATAATGAAAACATATTTTGATCTGTGAAACAATCCTGTATATATTGTTGTACGAACTATCCTTTGCATGTCAGTGAAATGGAAATAACTATTATTAGACCGATATAATTTATATTGTTTATTATTTAAGGATACATAGTAGGACTTGTTTACTAAGAATGTGCATCAGCAGAGCTTGTACCATTCTTGAGAAAGCAAAAAGTGTGGGAGTTTGCTCTGCCCTAGTCCCACTGGAAGACTAGGGGGCAAATTCACTAAGCGCCGAACGCTAGCGTTAATTCGCTAGCGTTTGGCATTTTCGTTACTGCGCAAATTCACTAACGAATGCTGGCGTAGTTTCGCTAGTGTTACTTGCACCCTTACGCCAGGCGAATTTTCGCTAGCGACGTAACTACGCAAATTCACTAACTTGCGCAGTGTACTGAATGCTACCTTTTACGCTAGACTTCCTTTGCCACTTCAGACCTGGCGAAGCGCAATAGAGTAGATAGGGGTTGTTTCAAAAAAAGTCAAATTTTTTTCTAAGTCACAAAAAACGCTGGCGTGTTTTCTACATTATGGGTGATAGGCTGAAAAAGATCGAAATTTTTTTTGGGGCTCCCCTCATTCCCACCTACATTTCCTGACTCATGGCAACTTACCTATACAGTGGGCACATGTGTAGGGCAAAATAAAATTTTGATTTGATGATTTGAAGGTTTTCTTGGCATTTGTAGTGCTGATACGTATTCCTCCATTGAAATTTGAATTTGGCGCCGTATGCAAATTAGCCTTCGCTAGCGTAACTTCGCTTTACATAGCGAATCAACGCTAGCGCAACTTCGCAACCTTACGCTACCCCTGAGCGCAACTTCGGATTTTAGTTTATTTGCGGAGCGCTGGCGAAACTACGCCTGGCGAAGTGCGGCGAAGCGCGGCGAAGTTGCGCCTGGCGCAACTTCGCATCTTAGTGAATTTGCCCCTAGAAGTGGTGACACAAGACACGTAGTTTAAGTGGCCTGATATCAAACTACGCACAGCAAGGTAAGGAGAAGCGAAGGTCCCTCATTTTAAATGTTAACATATAGACCCTGGCTGGGGCAAGATTTTTTATATAGGTAAATTGCAATTTTAAACTGCAAAGCAAGGGATTTTAAGGGGAACTCTGCGTATGTGACCCTATATAGATTTGTAAAACTTCAACTTTCAAAACAGATTCTCCTGCAGTATTCAATTGTATTTGGCTATCCACACTCTGCAGTGGACTAGGGATAAGCAGGAGAGGCACGTTCCTCTGGTAAAGTTGCAGGAGGGCAAAAGAAAGGAGCATTTGTGGTGGCTTCAGCAAGTGGCTTTTGCCATACTTCCTTTTAAATGCTATATTTTATGTAGACTTTTGCATAGTTAAAGGGAAAAAACCCCATAAAGGAACAGTAACACCAAAAAATTAAAGTGTTTTGAAGGAATGACAATATAATGTATTGTTGCCCAGCACGGGTAAAACTGGTAAAAATGCTACTATAGTTTACATTAACATTCTGAAGAATCCCATTGTATACTACAAAGTTTATCTCTGCATCATATTTATCAAATGGTGAACTCCATTGATAAATACAATTCTAAAAATCCCATAGGAATAAATAGAATGTAAGTGGTGAGTTCTAATCTCAAATTTTGCTAAATCTGGCCTTGATTTATTATGTGCAAGGGAGTGAGTTGGAGAAAGGAGAAGGGAAGCAAATAGAGTACAGTGGGGGATCAGTGATTTTTTTTTAAAAAGTAAAACAATACATCTACAGGTATTGGACCTATTATCCAGAATGATTGGTACCTGGGGTTTTCCAGATATTGGATCTTTCCATAATTGGGATCACCATACCTTAAGTCTACTAGAAAATCATTTAAACTAAATATAAAATAAACCCTATAGGCTGTTTTTGCTTCCAATAAGGATACTTACAGTATATCCTTATTTGATCAAGTACAAGGTACTGTTTATTATTACAAAGAAAAAGAAAATCATTTTTAAAAATGTGGATTATTTTGATAAAATGGAGTCTATGGGAGACAGCCTTTCCTTAATTCAGAGCTTTCAGGATAACAGGTTTACCAATAATGGATCCCATAAAAGGTAAAAGTATTAAAGCACAGTAAAAAGTATAGAGGTAGCATTATGAAGCACTTGAAGCATGATGAGCAAGGTATGGTAAAGGAGGTCAGAGGAAGAATCCAGAAATCATTTTTTGGAAAAGGAGCATGAAGGCCTGGGGGCATAGTTATTCTGATCTTGTTTTCACTTTTTGTACTTGGGGACTCTGGGGAGAAATGTCCCCAACTGTGAATTCTTCACGTGTTTTGGATATGTGCTCAGGTGAGGAAAAGTTGCAATGTAAATATGTACATTTTGAAGGAGGACTGTTTCTGTTTCATTTTAAAAAATATATTTAAAAATGATACATTTGTATTATATATATATTTAATTTTTCATTTCATACCACAACCTAAGAGAGGTAAAGGCCACAAAACTGCAGGACTTACAGGGATATGTGGCAAGGTAATTGTTACTTCATCTCCTTTGCCAACCTGAAGTTCCCCCTCGCAAGAAGTGTCTATGGATGCTGGCTTGAAATCATCTAAAAAGAAAAAAAAATTAAAAGATGGTGTTTAATAATTTTAAGAATTATAAGGACAATTAATATATAAGTGCTGACCTTTACAGCCAGTCATTATCTGATTTCTGTGAAAACACTCAGAGGCACATTTATCAAAGGTCAAATTTCAATTCATGCGAGTTTTCTAAACTCCGATAAATTTGAAATTCGACCAATTCTAATTTTCAACTCGGAAGATTTGAAATGACCCAAAAATTTGAATCAAATTCAATCAAAGTTGATTTGAGTTTTGCCCCGAAAAAAACTTGAATGTCAGGAAGGCTGCAAACATCTCCAAATTGAATCCTGGACCTCTCCTATTGACTTAAACAGTAATTTGGCAGGTTTTAGATGGTGTATAGTCGAATTCTTACAGGGCCAGAGTATGATAAATCGAATTAGAATTTTTTAAAAAACTTGAATCGAATTTGCATAACTCCCTAGTCGAATCTGACAGTTTGACCACAAAAAAAAATTTGCCCCAGAATGTAAGGAATACAGTGAATGTACCAGTAGAGTCTAATGCTGGATAGTGTCTATTTTCTTATGTTTCATTCATATATAGAACAGTTGTGCCTCTTTAATACAGAACAAACAATTTTCTTGAAGGTATTGACTTTTTCTCTTCGATTCTTTTCTGGCCTAGACATTAAGATTGAGGGTGTCGTTTATTGTGAATACAGAAGATAGATTATTGTCATAGTATCTAGTGAACAGTAATATACTTATTCACACCTCTCAGTTGCTTGTGTTGTATTTTGCTTGGCTGTGCCATGTCTCTGTCCAGTAACAAACACAGGAGAAGCGCACACAGGCCTTTGCTTGTGGGATTTTGAGCTACACCATTTATTAATCACAGAAAATGATTGTGCAAGCTTTCAGGATTACTCGATTTGTCATATGCAATATAACAAAAAGTTATATATTTCATCTGATGACAGGTTTGCCCAAAGAGCTTGGGTTATCATTCTATAAACATTCTATACCGTAGGGGCTATCACCCTATACTGTGTGCTCTTCCCATGTATGTGCTATTGGCACTATAAATATATGATATCAGTCATCTGTCCATACCAGTAAAAATATCAATCTAGTATGCACTTTACCAAAGATCTATATTTGGCTCTTTTTTTAAAGGAGATATATAGCATAGCTTAAAAACCATACTCATATTTAAAGTAATATCGAATAATATATGGTGCTGGTTTCACTCTGGGCTAAAACGTTATTATATTTAAAAAGGTTGGAGCTCCCTACAGATCTGCTATGGTCCCTGTTCGTATTTCAAATCAAGGGTGGGTGTGTCCTAACAGTCCCTGCCAAAAGCACAATAGTAGGGGGCATCCAATCACAGTCCTGCAGGCACACAATCAAAGACAGGCTTCAGTTCCCTATCAGGTCAGCCTAGCTGCTGATTGGTTCCTATCCTACAGTGCAGTGTTCTGGCTCCCCTACACAGCCTGGGAAAGGTGGCAGCAGGAAGTGGAACATATGGACGGGACTAGTTGGGCTTTTGTAGTAATTTTCAATAAAGTAACTAGAAACCCTACTTTTTAAAGCACATTACTTCTATATTTATGCACTGGCACATTCTTGTTTTTATGCAATATTTTTCCTTTAACCGTGTCCTAAAGAATCCTTGTAAATGTTGGTACTTGCATCCAAATATAAAAAATAATAGATTTCAAAGAACTGTACACTGAATGTGAATATGACATGGTCTGGGTTAACTGGTCCCATGACATAATCTAAAATACAAGCTCAAGTTTCTGCAACTAAGAGTTAAGGAAATTCCAACCATGTAAAAAGGGGTGTTTTGTCAACTGGGAGGTGTGAATTTAGGAGGTGGGGCTATAAATGGCACGTCCTGGATTTTTGAATCCCATCATACACCCACCTACAGCAGGTATCGGGTACAGGGCTCCCCCACACCTGAGATTTCAACCAACCCCATATATTAAGGGTGATAACTGTTCTCTGCAGGCATTTTTGAGACTTTATTTTAAATTAGCATCCAGGGCAGCCAGGATCATTATCACCATCATGGGGCTGGTTGATCTCTCTTGTAGTACAGTGCTCAACACCCTGAGATGAATTCCTAATTTAGCAGAAATGCACAGGCTGCACAAATCAATGTAGGAGAAAATGCAAAGTCTACTGGCCCTAAAGTGCAGAATTGTTCACCTCTTGTTTGGGGCAATAGAAAATGACCCCTCAGATTTGCGACTTTTGGATTCTGTTGCCACTTATCACTTCACTACTCTTTTGACATATTGAAATTGCTATTCTTGTGGTGTTGAACCAGCACACTGGTGGTTAATTAAAAGGCAGTCATCCATGGAAATTTAGCATAAAGACCTTCCAGGACCAGTCATCAGATATGAAGGCACATACAAGCCCCGCCCCGTCCTGGTGTAGTCGTGTGACGTCATGGTACTCACAGCGTACTGTGTGAAAAGAGGAACGCGGCCTCTTTTCGAAGCTCTCACCGAGACGAAGGACGTGCTCCTCTCGGTCCAGCGGTGGAGGGGGCGGAGTTCCGTTCATTCTGAGACTCGAACCTAAATTATGATTCTAATAGAATAGACAAGAACCGCTGGAATAGCCGCCCACAGGTATCTCAGCGCAGGCGCACCACCCTAACCCGCAATGGGATTATCGCACGCAAGCGTTGAGAATGGAATCACCGTACTGTAATTTGTGCGCAGGCGCATGTTACTTTTCTGTCAAATCATAGAGGTTATGGATAGACTGTCGCTTGCAGGCTACAGAGCAGTGCAGTAGCAAATTTGCTCCGATGCAGAAATCCAGTTGGGGCTGGAGAACATAGTTCCGTTTACCTATTGCAGATTAAACGAGAGAGGTGCAATTGCAATACATATTTTTACGTACACACTGGTATAACTTTTTTTTCCAGAAAGACATCATGTTTTCTAATTATATCTGAATTAGTTCTATTTTTGTAACAATGTATGGCTCTATATACATTAAACGCAGTAATGTACACACTAATGGAGATTTCTGCTTTGTATATAAAAAAAAAAGATCCATTAAAAAGGACAACACCAAAAATAAGCACGCTTTGCACTAAAATCTATAATCTTATATTTCCTCACTAACTTCAGAGCTTCCATAAATAACATCATTATTATTCACCAGTTTTATGCCTTGTACTGTGTTTTTGTTTTTTAAAGAAATACATCAACTCAACAAATTCATATACAGAACTATATTGCTGCATTCTCATGGGCAAAAAGGTCAGAATATTAAAGTGATACTAACATGTTCCTATAATAAGATTAAGCCGTCTTTTTTTTTAATTGTTCAGTTTAAAAATAAAAACTGGTTAAACGGATAGGGTGTGCAAAAAAAATGTTTTCAATATAGTTAGTCAGCCAAAAATGCAGATTCTAATGAAGACGCCACCTGAGGCGGCTCCTTAAATGCCGCCCCTCGCAGGAACACTAGTGCGGAGAGCGCAACTGCGATCTCTTGCAATAGTAAAGCCGAATTTACCGGAAATTCGTCTCTTTAAAATGACAGGAGCGGCTTTTTGCCGGCCCTGGAAACTCATCTGGCGCTGCCGTCTGAGGCGAGTGCCTCAGCTCGCCTCATTGGCAGAGCGCACCTGTGTCTAACATAACATCCAGAACACTATTTGCAGCTCTCTTGGTTTCCACTGATTACCAGACAGTAATCAATCAGTGTCTTGGGGGGGTGGCACATGGTAGCTTACAACAAAGGTTCCTGATTCCCCAGCCTCTCCAATTACTTAGCTTGGTGTCCAGAAGAGAGGTCGGCACTTCTCCAATATACATAAGAGCAAAAGAATCACCAGACACTCTACTGCAGGTGAAGCGGGGCGGACCCCTGCGTGTTTATTCAAGTCTTTGTCATGTAACGTTTTGGGGGCGGACCTCTTTGTCAGACATGGGTCATAACTGTTGCTTTTGAATCTGAATGCTGAGGATCAATTGCAAACTCACTGAACAGAACAAAAAATAAATAATGAAGACCAACTGAAATGTTGCTTAGAATTGGCCATTCTATAACATACTAAATGTGAACTGAAAGGTGAAGCACCCCTTTAACACAAGTCAGTCAGCCTTGTAGTAAAACCTTTGTCAAAGGCTCATTAACACACCTTTCATGAAATATAATATTGTGTTATATCATATGATTACACAACTATGTCATTTACTTATTTTTATTTACAGTAAACTACCATATTTAAGAGTTTTTAAATAAAACTGCTTGGTAAATATTATACTATTCCTTTATTAATATGTTCTGTGTGCTGCCACTAGATGACACTGCATTCTAATTTGCAAATACAGTATATATTTTTTTAACACACTGATTCATGCTTTAGTCTTTTATTACTTTTTACATACAAATTTGTCAAAATGTTTAAGTTAGCAAGGTGAGCCCAGTGGGGATCATCTGGACAAATGTTTTAAATGCTGTATATTTCTCATATTCATTAACAAATGATATAGTTGGAGTGAATCACAAATAAACATTTGTTTCTGCATTGCAGAATTTCTAATATGGCCTCTAAAACAGAAGAAAACACGCATGAAAGTTGTGAAAAAGAAAGCTCTGAATTGTGGTCTGAACCCTTATCCCAGAGGAAGGAAAATGAATTGAGACTTCTTACCTTTGAAGAGGCTGAGAAACTGCAAAATGATAGAGATCTTGTTTCAGAGTTCAAACAGCTGAAATTGGAAAGAGAGGCACAGAAAAACTGGGACCTGTTTTACAAGAGGAACAGTACTAATTTCTTCAAGGACCGTCACTGGACAACAAGGGAATTTGAAGAACTCAAAGCCTGTAGGGAGGTAAAAATTAAATTATATTATTATACTGACCAATACATGTTTGTCAAAGTTTAGTAGCTGATTAAAATAGTGCTTATCCCATGTGTGAGAGATGCTGCATTATAAAAATTTTGCTTTGACAAGTGTAGCAAGTATTGCACCATTTTCAGGATAATTTAGCCACTGGAGAGCACCGATTAGTTGATTAGATATGGCTATCTCATCTTCAAAAAAGGGGCTGCCCCATTAATATGAATAAGCACAAATACACAGAAAGATAAAGATAGCAGAATGTTTTAACAAACATCTAGACAAATAAAGAGTGCATCATGTGAAATAATAAAAAAACGACATTTTACATTTAAAGGGGTATCCAACTTTTAGTATGATGCAGAGAGTTGTATTCTGAGATAATTTGTAATTGGTTTTCATTTTTAAAATGCATGGTTTTTGAGTTATGTAGCTTTTTATTCAGCTGCTCTCCAGTTTGCCATTTCAACCATCCAGTTGTCAGTTTCCAAGTTACCCTAGAAACCTTGCATTAATTTGACGGAAATATGAATAGGAGAGGGATTCAATAGAAAGATAACGAATAAAAGGTAGCAATAACCGTACATTTGTAGCCTTACAGAGCATTTGTTATAAGATGGGGTCAGTGACCCCCATTTGAAAGCTGCAAAGAGTCAGAAGAAGGCAAATCATTCAAAATCTACAAAAAAGAAAAAATTAAGACAAATTGAAAAGTTGCTTAGAATTGGCAAAACATACAACATACTAAAAGTTAACACAAAGGCGAACCACCCCTTTAATGATATCGAATGACTCATGAAAGTTTAGATTTGTGTGTGTTTGGTTTAAGGGAATCAAGTTTCTTCAGGTTGAGATGGTTTTACGGTAGAGAGAGTTCAGGCTAGTCATACCTTGTTTATGTTTTTAATCTGAGTACTAATGTTTCTGTATTTTCATAACTGTTATTATTATATCATATACTATTATGTGAGCTTCAAAAATTAATTTAAGGAATTGGACACAAAGTCCAACTTTTCTTTTCTCAAGTACTAATGCTGCTATCCAAAGCCACCACATTCCCAGTGCAGACATCTCCATTTCAGAACTCTGGAGCTGCGTTTTTACTAAAAGACAAAGACTCTGGAGCTGCCTTTTTAGGCAATAAGGACAGAACAGATTTATTGTATATATGTCTCACTCTGTCCTGTTATTGGCTCAATTTGGTGAGGCCTCCGTACTATACGCAGTGCAGAAATGGATATCTCTTTCTAGTAGTTAAGGCATCTGACCAGTTCATGGCAGATTTTGGTATTGATTTTTCTTGAAATATGGCTTAAGACATGACCAATCAACATAATAAGAGAGTAACCCTTCGGGCTAAAACTGTATAAAAATGATCAGAGCATAAAGCACTTTCTGCCCTCACAATAAGACGAGAAATGCATTTTTTTTAAAACTATGCCATAATTATGTTGCTGTATACTGTATGAGGTGCATTTCACATAGTGTGTTGATAAGAGATACAGTTGAAGCGCTATGGTTGTAATTATGTAGCATGTAAACATATGTTGTGTACAGGTATATGTTTATTCAGTATAGTACTATAGTACTTTTTAGTATATCTCATTATCAAGGTAGAGAAGTAGGATGTAACATAAAGCTATTATGTAACTTGAAGGAGAGACTTTGGAAGATTGGAAATAGAATATTTCCTTTTTGATGGATTTGACTTCAGTTGTTTTTTTGTAATAGTGTCACAAGACAAAAACTCCTGCTTTCATTGTATTTCTTTTTTCAGACTGAGCAGCAGAGACTGATCATCTTGGAAGCAGGATGTGGTGTTGGTAACTGTTTATTTCCACTTCTAGAAGAAGATCCCAGCCTTTTTGTCTATGCTTGTGATTTCTCACCTCGTGCTGTGGACTTTGTCAAGGTAATAATGTTTTTTTTTACACACCTTTTTTCAATTCTCATAAATTTGGGTAGGATTTACAATGTAGCCCAGGTAAGGTTATGGCCCCCCATAACTTCTCTGCTTAGCTGATCATAATTTTCAATGTAAATGTTGCTGCTATAGGTTCTCCCACTAGAAATCGATGATGGATGATTTCTATTTTACTATTGACTAAACTCATATTAAGTTTTAAGCAGTTGTATAATTTAATCTACAGCAAAACCCATCTTACAATGCTGAGACATGCAAAGCGTTTCAATGTGATCTGACCAAGGATGACCTAACAGGCAATATCCCTGCAAACAGTGTGGATGTTTCTACCTTAATCTTTGTGCTTTCAGCAGTCCATCCTGACAAAATGCATCTTGTTCTACAGAACATTCATAAGGTATGTATGAAAGAGAAATTTAAATTTCACCCAAATAATAAAAGAATACAATTTTACAACAAGAAAGATAAGGTAATTACTATACTTACAAATATTCAACGATTTAAAGTTATTTATAAATGCAATTGAAAGTATTAGCTCTGTCCTTTGCTTTTTTATTCTATGCACTGCTTGGTCAACCACAGAAACAATGCATCACAAATCAGCCAGTCAAGACTTCAGTTACAACAATGCATTGCATGTGTCTGTAATTATACTTTTATCTTAAGACTGTCTGATTTAAATAAGCATAAATTTAAAGCTTCACTTGTTTAGCAAGGCTGCCAAATGAGCGGCTCTTACTCCAATTTGGCCACCTTGAGTTGGGCCATATGGGACTTATCCGATAGTCTGGTCCTCAGCCCAAACAATCAGTTCAAAGTGAAGGGAATGCAGGATTTTTAAAGGAGAACTAAAGCCTAACTAAAGAATTAGGCTAGAAATATTGTACATTATGTTTTGGGCTTCTGTATCAGCCCAAGGCAACCACAGTCCTTTAGCAGGGAAGACCTGTGTCTCCAAAGATGCCCCAGTAGCTCCCCATCGCTCCCCATCTTCTTTTCTGCTGATTCACTGCACATGCATGAAAGAAAAATAAAGATTGCACACTCTTTTGAATCAAAAGAAAAAAAAATTATTACATGCCAGTTACACCATGTGGCAACAGCATGTCGCCCTAGGCATTTTATCAGGGGCACAAAAATCATAAAAAAGGCAGAAAGAAACACATATTCACTGCACATGATCTGTGCTAATGTTACTTACTGATCTTAAGGTCCCACTCACTATACAGTATACAGTACACATAGACTATAAATGACACAATATAAGGCTGATTAGTAATTAATACAGATAATTATTACATGGCAGCACAGAAACCAGTGCAACTAGCATAAGAATTTAATAATCAGCCTTGTAGCATCAGCTTATATTACAGACAACCCTCATTTTCTGTTTGATAATTTGCAACGACCCCTAAGCTTAGCATCTCAACAGCTGCTCAGAGCCCACTGAGCATATGAGTGTTGTAGATGGTGACCCCTGTTACAGGTTTAAAGTCCTGGATTATTGCTGCTATTGAGAAGCTAAAACTTAATTCTGGTGCCAAAGGTTAAAGGGGACCAGTCACAATATTCTAAATCCTATTTTATCATGTTAGTCAAGCAAAATTAATTTTAATTACACTGTATAAATTATTTGAATCTTGTTTCCATCAGTCTGGGAATTCATAATAATAGCAAGCAGGCAGGAGCCATTTTGTGGACACTGTTATTAAGACAAGCCTTGCATCGTCTCTAAATCTTGTTTGTGCTCCAGAATGGGGGACCTGGTGTTCATCCCCATGCCCTGTCTACACAATTAAATGGTGAAGAGAATGGGGAATGTGGGGAGAGCAGTGACATCTAGGAAGTGCTGAATGGAAAGTAAAAGTAATTGTCTGCCCCGTCTAAGGCATAGAGGCGGGGCAGGCAATATTTGACTGACAGATGAGATTTTTTAAATGAGTTTATAACAGCTATGAATGCTTAAATAAAAAAAGAATTTGGGTTTCATGTTTAATTTGTGAAGGACATTTATTATACAGCTTTTTATGTCTGGGTGACAGTTCCACTTTAAGCATGTAAAATATGGCATTTTTAACCATATTCATTTTTAGGGTTAAGTTCTGATTTAAAGAAGAAGGAAAGTTAAAGTCACTGTGAGGGGTGGCAAATGTTAGGCACCCCTTAGTAATTGTAATCATTTACCTGGCGGAATAAAGAAGAAGTAGAAGATGAGAATGGTTTGTTGTGCTTGCATAGAAGAGCCCCAGGCCAGTGTAGTTTTCTGCTAACAGGAGCACCCCTAGTGATTTTAATGTTCTCCTTTAAACCTGCCAGATCAATGACCGAAATTCTGTTAACTCTTTCATATATTATTTCATATGTGTTGTTTGCCTTGCAGGTGCTGAAACCAGGAGCATGCGTTTTATTTAGAGATTATGGACTGTATGATCATGCAATGTTGCGCTTTAAACCCGGAAGTAAATTGGGCGAAAACTTCTATGTCAGACAAGATGGGACAAGATCTTTCTTCTTTACTAAAGGTCAACCATATTTTTTTTTTTTAAAGTTGTTTTTATTAAAGAATTTTGTAAGCATGTCATACATCAATGGACTAGAAAAGTCCCAGTATCAGTCAACATAGTGAAGGAAGTATGCAAATAAACAGAAACATAAAACAAAGCTAGCATAACATTATATTTTCACGGTTTTGTATTACAAATATATCAATATTCCGAGATTGGACACAGATTCCCAGATCTAAAGAGACAGGTTAGGTCCATTTACCTTAAATAAGACGACAGAAGCCTATTAGTACGGTCCTGGGGGGTGAACTTGTGGATGGTCTGGTTCCTTGAAGCGAGTTTTGGATGTAGTCATTTGTTTCTTGAAGCAAAGAATTACCTTTCAAGATTTCCATGTCATACCATGTAGTATTTAGGTCAACCATATTTAATAATTCAAACTTTTTATTAAATCAAATATATGAATTAAATCAATCAAGTAATAGTTCAAACATTTTATTAAGTGCAAGCATTTTACCACAGTTATATACAGGATGGTGATGGAGGCTTATCAGAAGGAGACATAGCTAAGGCGCTGGCTGAAATGATTAACTACGGTAGCTTACACAAATATTGAGAAAAGTGGAAAAATAGGTGGTTGTATCCTCTTTTACACTTGCATTCAGGAAATTGTGTTTATATATCAACTGTGTGATCAGTTGAATCAGTTGAGTTTCTTTCATTATGCAAGAACAATTATTAGCAGGAAATCCCCTTTAACTGCAACATTTCATACGTATTTTTTTCATGTATCACACATTTCCTTTCAAATGGTAATTACAAAATCAGAAAGAGCAAGAGTATATTTTAAGTGTAACCAAAATCTCAAGCACAACCTCTTTATTCTTTCAGACTATTTGCAGTGCCTTTTTAAGAACACTGGTTTTGAAGAAATGTCAAATGAGTATGTACTTCGGGAGACCGTAAACAAAAAGGAAGACCTCTGTGTTCCAAGGGTTTTTATCCAGAGCAAATTTTGTAAACCTAATAAACAATGTTAAATGAATATAAGAATGTTTTTAATAAGTATAGTTTTGCCAATAAAACGTGTTTATTTTTATTCTAATTACTTTTTATGGGGAGATTGAGCTTGTAATAATCTCTTTTCTCCAGTACTTTTTGTGCGAGGAAAAAAGGTCAATATTAATAAGATATTATTATCAGTGATAATAGGAAAGATCCAGGCAGAATGAAACTGAGAACTCCATAGTATAGATGAGAGTAGACAATAAAGATTATAATAAAAAAAATAGCAATAGTAATGGTTAGAAAGATATCCAGAATGCCCAAGACCTGGGGTTTCCAGATAATGGATCTTTCCATAATTTGGATCTTCATACCTTAAGTCTACTAGAAAAACATTAGATAAACCCAATAAACTTTAAATGAACATAATAGGCTGCTTTTGCTATATATAAGAATTGATTATACCTTAGTTTGGATCAAGTACAAGGTACTGTTACACTATTACATTGAAAAGGGAAATCATTTTAAAAATATGAATTTTTACGAATAAATATTAATAAAATGGAGTCAATGGGAGACAGCATTTCTGTGATTCTGAGCTTCCTGGAAAGCAGGTCCCTGGATAATGGGTTTCCGGATAACGAATCCCAAAGGTATGAGAGTGTATAGAAATGTGAAGTAATAATGAAATGATCATTTTTAGATTGGAAAAGCTAGGGGCATAATTATCACACTGCACTTCTTTATCAAGAAGCAAGCAATATGTTTAAGTTACCTGTGTGCAGTGTGCAAAGTGCAAAAAACTGACCTGTTGTTTGTGGCACCCATAGGAATAAGTCTGTGTTATAGTTAGATGAGCAAGTTAGGAAGGGCCAAAAGGAGCAAGATGCAGTGGTTTCTTGTGGTTTCTGCCCAGCTCTGGCTACATAGCTGTGTTACACCCACAATGCTGTGCTTTGTGTTTTGGGTCAGATTCAGTGTTAATTAAGTCCCATTTTCCAAAGAGTTTTAGGATAAGTACAGTATATTCATTCAGACTGACAATTTACCCATCAGTCTTTCCTGTTCCATTTGCTAAATGTGGAGAAAATTATTGACGTGGTTGCACTAGACAACATGACAACATCAGAGAGAATGATTGCAAATCACTCTGTAAACAATTTACTAATATTCACTAATTATGAATATGCAATGGTTTATTAACATGTGTATTCATAAAATTAATTAATCACGAATGAAATGCTTTAAAACTGATCAGATCTTTATCCAGAAAAACTGAGGACTATATATTTTTATATAATGTTATTGCAAATGTTTTGGTTTAAAGGACAAGGAAAGTTAAACTAAAGAAGTAGGCTAGAAATGTTGTAAATTATGTTTTTGACTTCTGTACCAGCCGAAGGCAACCACAGCCTTTTAGCAGTAAAGATCTGTGTCTCCAAAGATGCCCCAGTAGCCCCCCCATCTTCTTTTCTACTGAGCTTAGGGACTGACGCACAATATAGAATAAATGTCACAAAATAAGGCTGATTACTAATTAATAAAGATGCAGCGAATCCACAATTTTGGATTCGGCCGAACCCCCGAATCCTTTGCGTAAGATTCGGCCAAAAACCGAACCGAATACTAATTTGCATATGCAAATTAGGGGTGGGAAGGGGAAAAAAATATTTGCTTCCTTGTTTAGAGACAAAAGGTCATGCGATTTCCCTCCCACCCTAATTCACATGTAAATTAGGATTCGGATTTGCTTCGGCCAGGGAGAAGGATTCGTCCGAATCCTGCTGAAAAAGGCCGAATCTCAAACTGAATCCTGGATTCGGTGCATCCCTAATGGGTAAGTTATATAAGAAATATATATGGCCATGTTGACATATTGTTTTGATTGTAAAAACTTAATGTTGGGGGAGGCAGCTAGACAAAATTTTAAAGGGGAACTGTCACCTTAAAGGAACAGTTCAGTGTAAAACTAAAAACTATATAAAAAATGTTTCTAATATAGTTAGTTAACCAAAAATTTATCTATAAAGGCTGCAGTGACTGGATGTCTAACACAATAGCCAGAACACTACTTCCTGCTTTTCAGCTCTCTAACTCTGAGTTAGTCAGCGCATTTAAGAGGGGCGGCATGGGACATAACTGTTCAGTGGATTTGCAATTAGTCCTCGGCATGCAGCTCAGATTCAAAAACAACAGTTATGACCCATGAGCCCCCCCCCTCAAGTCACTGATTGGTTACTGCCTGGTAACCAATTTACTTACACTATTTAAATTATTTTCTTTTTACAATCACAGGAAGCAGGCAGGGACCATTGTGTGGGCACTATTATTAAAGGTTGTTCAACTTTAAGTTAACTTTTAGTATGCTATAGAATGACCAGATGTAAGCAGCTGTTCAATTGGTCTTCATTATTTATTTTATATAGCTTTTTTAATTATATGCCTTTTATGTCTGACTCTTTTCTGCTTTCAAATGGGTGTCACTGACCCTGTCTAAAAAGCGGTTCTGTATGGTTACAAATGTATTGTTGTTGCTACTGTGTTTAACTCCTCTTTCTATTCAGGCCCTTTCATATTCAAGTTCCAGTCTCTTATTAAAATAACTGCAATGTTGCTAGGGTAATTCGGATCATAGCAATCAGATTGCTGAAATTGCAAACAGGAGAGCTGCTAAACAACAAAAAGCAAGTAACTCTAAACCCACAAAAATAAAAAATTAAGACCAATTGCCAAGTGTTTTCGAATATCACTCTCTACAAGTTAACTCCAAGATGAACAACCCCTTTAAGGAAAATTTTTGTTTCAACCCAAAATCCTGTGTAGGTGCCAGAATGGGGACTTAGTGACCATTCTCATGTACAGGCTAAACAGTTATAGATGGTGAGGAGGAAGGGGTCATATGAGGAGCACAGTGATATACTGTATAGAAAGTGCTGAATGGAAAGTGAAAGTGCCAAAGGTATAGAAGCGGGGCTGGCAATATATAATTGACAGCTCCGATTTTTAAATACATTTATAAAGCTGGCCATAGATGCAAAGATCCGATCGTACGAATCAACGTACGATCGGACTTTCCCATCTCCCGACCCTCCACTAACCATTCAGATCAAAGTCTTTACCATTCCGATCAAATAAGAACAGATCACCCAATTTTCTGCCCCTGACAGCAATCGTACGATACTTATGTCTGACAACACTAGTGACAGTCTCCCACTGAAAATCGTACGATCGGCAATACACGCAGAGATATTATCGGCAGGCGACAGAAATTTTCTAACCTGTCCGATCGACCAAACGACCGATCTCCGACGGACGAAAAATGTCGGGACTCTCCACACACGGTCCGAAAATCGTACGAATCCACGATTCGTACGATCGGATCTTTGCGTCTATGGCCAGCTTAACAGTTATATGGGTCTCATGTTCAATTGAAATAAAATCGAGGTGCAGGACAGATCCACGGCAGTAATCTTTGACTGCAAATACATTTATTGTGAATGTGAAGAACACATGTTTCGGGCTAGGCCCTTTATCATGTTTAATTTGCAAATTACTTTTATTATGATACTTTTTATGTGTAGGTGACAGGTTACCTTTGCAATGGATGGGGTGAGCATAACTGCTGGTGCAGATTACTGAGCAGGCAATTGGGTATTTATTGCAGGGACTTGATGAGATAGGATCATATCAGAGTAACTAGAAGAATCATTGTGAGCTGACATTTAGTTTAGGGTAAACTCTTAAAGGAGTTGTTCATCTTTAAAGGAGAAGGAAAGTCTTTGTGCACTTGGGGGTGCCAAATTTTAGGCACCCCCAAGTGATTGTATTGACTTACCTGAAAACCCTGGCCGGTGCTCCTATCAGCAGAAAACTCGACTGGCCCAGGGTTATACCAGTGAGCAGGGCCGCTCCGGCCATGAGGCAAGGTGAGAATCTTGCCTCAGGCGGCACAGAGCGGCCAGTTACCAGGGGTGGCAAAAAGCCGCCCTTTGGTAACTTTCAGAGCCGAATTTTTTAAAACGCAATAGCATTCACTGCACTAGCGATGCGACCCCTCCTTGACCCGCTCTGACGCTACAAGTTAGAACCACGGAGTGATCATCTTCTAGCTTCTTCTTTCTTCAAATTTCCCGTGGCAGACGCATGCAAAGTTGAACGAAATAACAAACTTTTAGTTAAATTTTGACTTTTCATTCTACTGAGCAAGTGCAACCGCGTGAAGAAAGAGGATTGCTTTGTGGTGCTCACTGGTATAACCCCGGACCGGTGCAGTTTTCTGCTGATAGGAGCACCAGCCTGGGGTTTCAGGTAAGCCAATACAATCACTTGGGGGGGGGGTAGCATTTGGCATCACCAAGTGCACAAAGCCTTTCTTTCTCCTTTAACTTTTAGTGATATTCTGAGAAAACTGGTTTTCGTTTTATTATTATTTGTGGTTTTTGAGTTATTTCGCTTTTTATTCAGCAGCTCCAGGTTGCAATTTCAGCAATCTGGTTGCTAGGGTCCAAATTACCATAGCAACCATGCACTGATTTGAATAAGAGATTGGAATGTGAATAGAAGAGAACCTGAATAGAAAGACAAGTAATAAAAAGTAACAATAACTATAATTTTGTAGCCTTATAGTTAATTTTCTTTTTAGATGGGGCCAGTGAGAAAGCAAATTGTTAAAACACTATTAAAAAAAAAAACAAAGAAGGCCAATTGAAAAGTTGTTTAGAATTGGCCATTTTATAACATACTAAAAGGAATTAAAGGGGTGAACCACCCCTTTAATTCCTGTCCTAGTTATCTTCGAGACTAGTTATAAATGATGTTAGTTTTATATATAAATTAAGGTGGGCCCTGGCCCAGTGAAAAATTTAAATAAAGGCAATAGAGTCAGATCAGGGGCTAGGATGATTTAAAGACAGAGCTGAGGTAAAAATGTTGCCAAACGCACAGGTCAGTGGGTGTTTTTTTGAAACCACTAATTTTTCAAACTGCGCAACATTTGTTTTTACTATCCATTAGAGTCTGTGGGTGTTTTTGTTTTCCTATACGAAATGTGGCAAACTACCCCAGATATTTTGCTCATCCCTAACTATAAGGTAAACCATTATGTGTGGGGGTTTACATCCCCATTGAGCTTGAATTGAAGGGGTAAAAGGTGATCATATGAATCCCCACCAGGTGTGTCGGTATAAATAATATCTTGTAGACCCTTTAATTAACTACATATTCCAGCATGCTCCATAGTGGATTGCAACTCGGGGCTGCAACCTGAATTTTGCCACTAATCCAGCCCCATTGTCTTTGCAATAACCTCACACATCCGCAGCGCAGAAGATGAGTTCTCCCTCCTTCCAGTGACAGCTTTGTGGGCGGGGTTTCGACATCATCTCCCTCCCCCTCCCGCTGCTTCCCATTTGCACAAGGGAAATAGGTTTGAGTTCGCTGCATTTGGGTCTGGCTCTGTACTGGCCAAGCAGGGAAGAGCTCGGCGGGCAGACTGTGGAGGCTATTGAGGGAGAGCCATGCAGGGGGTTCACTGAGCTGCGGCGGCTGCCCGGTGTAGTGGAGGCAGGTCCCAGAGACACAGCTGCTGCCGCAGAAACACATTCTCGTGCAGCAAAATGGATACAATACTGATAAAGAACATGGGGCAGCAGGAGAATGAGCAGCTGAAGGAAGAAGATGAGGAGGAGGAAGTGGACCCCCGGATCCAGGTAGTACAGTGCTGAGGCTTTAACTGGGTGCCTGTTAGTCATGACTGGCAAGGTTCTGCTTGTTGGCCAGTCTGTCAGGGTGGGAGGTGTGTCTGGCTCTGTCTGTCCTGCCACTGCAGATATTGGCAGTATTATAACACGCATCTTATTTGGATTCCCTGGCTACTGGCATGAGATGAGGGGAAATACTATGACAGCTGTGTGCCAAAGGCTTTGTTGCTTTAAAAACGATAATATTGCCTATGTTTGTACTATAACAGGGATGTTCAAGTGCTACTACTAATCCCAGCACCCCCTGCCACACGGATCAGATTGGACCTTCCTGCTAGTAATATCTCCTTTGCGAGGGCTGCTTATTAAAGGAGAGGTATTATATAAGTTCAATAGGCAAACTATAGTTCCCAGAATCCCCTATCAACTAAAAACTGTCAGAGGCTGATAGCAAATGAAGTAAAACAGCAGCTGCATGACTGTACGCTGGATGTACCTAGCATAGAGTGTCATTTAGGCATTTCGCCTTTGTTAGGACTGGATATTGGCTTTCATTTCATAAGGGAACAAATGCAGAGACTTTATATCGTTTTGAAAAGGATCAATAGTTATGCTAAAGCAGGAATGGGCAAACCAATGCGTGGGCATTTTAGTTAAGTCTTCCAAGATATGCTGAAACAAATCCAGGGGAATATCAGACTATTTACATTCTCGGACATTGCTGTGGATTTTTAACATACTGCTGTTTTTTTTTTCAACTTCTGTTCATTAGGAATGTGTCCGTTCCTAGGGTCTCCTCCTAGCTAAGGATGGTGGCATATATTTTGTTGGAGGCCTTTGTGTCTAGGATATTTCAGTAACCTCATGCAGCAGGGGCCCTGCTTCTAGTGGCACATTGCAGCTTTCAGGTGGAGCCACAATGGAAGTGCATTGCCCTGTGACTGTACCGCAGTATCTAACCTCACTTGGTTTTATTTGTGCTGGGTCTTCTAAAAATGTAAAACTAGACTCAAGCCATGATGAATCATAAGCAACGTGTTTTCTTGCAATTCATTTTATTTTGCCATTGTTTATTTTTTGATGCCACTCAGCTTGGCTGGCACATAGTCGAGAGTAAGACAACGGACTTCAGAGTACAATCTTTCATTGGTGATAGATGGGGGGTGTTCTGCTAACTCCTATACAAAATGCTTCCGCAGGTGTAGGAAATAACCTAGCATAGCATGATGCCAGATGTTGCATATAAATAAATGATATAGAAATCAGTTGTACAATGCAGAAATAGTGGCAAAGGGGCACATGCGATTTTAACTTCTATGACATGATATATCGGCAATGAACATGTGCACGTATATATTAGACATGCAAACCATGTGTAACAGATTTTATACAGGTATGGGACCTATTATCCAGAATGCTCTGGACCTGGGGTTTTCTGGATAATGTATGTTTATGTAATTTTGATCTTCATACCATACATCTACTAGAAAATCAAATAAACATGAAATAAAACCAATAGGCTGGTTCTACTTCCAATAAGGATTATGTATATCTTAGTTTGGATCAAGTACAAGGTACTGTTTTATTATTGCAGAGAAAAAGGACATAATTTTTAAAAAAAATGGATTATTTGGATACAATGGAGTCTATGGGAGACAGCCTTTCTGTAATTTGGAGCATTCTGGATACCGGATTCCAGATAACAGATCCTATACCTGAACTGTCCTTCCTACTGTACATTACAAGTATATTAGAAGCCACCGACAGGATCCCTGAGGTCATACAACCCCCTGATGATTTTTAATTTCCCTTATACATTGCTGACAAAAGAAGAACAGCGTATATACATTTAAAGGACAAACTCAAATCTTGGATAAAGTTCAGTTCAAGTTCTGGTCAAGTTGGATCTGAAAGGGGGAAAACAAACAAAAAAAAAAATGTGAACAAACAAAAAGCCCACTGCTTAAGGGCTAGTCCACACGGGGAGATAGCGACGTGTTTGCGACAAAGCGCCGCGACAGTCGCCGCGACCGGCGCAGGCGACAGTTTTGTATGGGCGCCTATGTAAAAACGCCTGTGCTAACCACACGAGGCGATGCGCTTTTCAACAGTCGCCTGAAAAAGCCTGGCGAGGCATTTTCAGGCGACTGTTGAAAAGCGCATCGCCTCGTGTGGTTAGCACAGGCGTTTTTACATAGGCGCCCATACAAAACTGTCGCCTGCGCCGGTCGCGGCGCTTTTTCGCCGCGACCGCAAACGCGTCGCTATCTCCCCGTGTGGACTAGCCCTGCTATTCCACACGGGGAGATAGCGACGCGGTCGCGGCGACTGTCGCGGCGCTTTGTCGCCGCGACCGCAAACGCGTCGCTATCTCCCCGTGTGGAATAGCCCTTAAAGTGGCGAACGAACAGAGGCAGCAATCTTGTGTACACACACAATTTTGAAAAAAGCTTTCATAAATGTAAATGTGCAAATTGGGGTACAGCTTTGGTTTGTTATTCAGTAAAAAGTTTTGCAGGTTTTGGCATATGGCTGAATCCAAAGATACAATGCTAATACAATTTTATAATCTGGAAATTGTTGATAAGGTCATAACTGTTTATTTGGCGATGAAGAGAGCTGTAACTGAGCAACAATTACAATATGCAAGTTAGACCCACACCATTCATTAGTATTCTAGTTTTTGTATACAGAATGTGCTATCATAAAGAAAGTGAAATCAGCCTGTTGCTTGGGCGCAAAAGAGACTGAATATAGTTATACAGTGCTTAAGTTGCCGACTTTTTGGCACCATTTGTTACATCCTCTTATTAATCCTTATATTCAGCACTGGAGTTTGAAAATAGGGGGCACAAATCACCTTCTTCCTTAATTTTTCTCTTATGGGGCCCCTGTAGTGTCGAGGGTCCAAGCCAAGTTCCTTTTCTACCAAAGCATAACACTGAACCTGCTTATTTATATGCCAGTTTGGGGTACCTGAAAGTATAGTAGTGTATAATAATGCTGCTTTGTCAATTATAGTACACAGACAATGTTCCCTCTAATTCCCTCTAGGCTATGTGCTCATAAAAAAAATATTTTTTGCGTGCATTTTCAACTGGTGTGCGCAGTTTTTAAAAACTGTGTGCTCAGGTTAGAAGTTGTACAAAATTTTTTGTGCCCACCACAATTTGTTGTGTGCACTGGACTCAACATGTATGTCTGTGCTCACATGTGCACACCTTAGAGGGAACATTGTTCACAGATAGGGATGAGCGAATTTTTTCGCCTTGTTTCGCGGAAAAAATGACGCCCATAGACTTGTATGGCATTGTGCGTCAAAATAAAAAAAGTTCGCTGCGTGACAATTTTTTTGACGCCCATAGACTTTAATGGGCGTTAGCGTAATTTTGCCGGCGGTGAATTTTTGGCGAAACTAAACGGGTTAAATTCGCCCATCCGTATTCACAGATCTAGTTAACCACTGTCTGCGCTATGTATAATATTGCATGAAATTCCTCTAGGAGTGCTTACTAGTTGTCTCAGCTGCTGCTGAACTTCAACTCCCAGCATCCTCTGCCACCAAGAGTTTAATATGTATTATTGGTTAAAGAGCATATAACATCACAAAAAGTCTTGTTTTCAAACTGCAAATTATTTTTTTATTGATTTTTTTTTGTTCAGTGTAAATTTGAATAAAATGACCCCCCCCCCATACCCATCATGCTTCCCAGTAGCAGTCAAACATGCCTGGCTTTTTGTTAGAATACACAGTTAAAGCTAAAAAAAACCCCCAGATCTTTTGTTTATTGTAAGCTAGAAATTCTAATTGGAGTACCTTCTAGGAGAGGTGGAAGTATTGTGTAATGGTTTTCTCAGGGCATAGTGTCACTGCAGTTTAGTATGGCAGTAAAGAGCCTTCCCAGGGAAACCAGCTGGACGTGGTACACTGAGGAGTTGCCCTAATTTCCCTTCCTTCCTCTACAGCAGGAGAACTCAAACATTGCAGATGTTGCAGAACTGGAATACCCACTTCCACCTCTGCCAGGAGAACATGTTAAGAGTTGTAGGCAGATGTACCATATCTGACCTATATATGACAATATAAAATGTAATACACTGTACCAATAAGTTTATTATCTCACCAGTAATACGTGGGGTCTGGGTGCACATGCTCGAGACCTACAGCTCAAGGTGGAGGTATCCAAACAAAGGAAAAACTGGCAGGCACTCACAGATCCCACAAACAGGCTTGTAAAAAAAACTGTAAACTTTATTTTAAGGCAAAGAATAAATCAATACATAGTCGTACCTTCTGGCACTTAATCACAGGTCATCGTTCCATTTATGATCAACTTTAGCTTAGAAACATTGCTGTATAATCCAATCGGCAATCATTTCAAGGGAACCTAAGGCAGCAAACATGATTTTAAGTCAAATTATACACTTGGTGACCAGGCCTCCCTGGACCAAACAGGCATTTTACAAAAATCTCCCCCTGACTGGCCTTCATTGTTTTAGCAGCTCACACCTCATCTATTCTAACCATCTCAGCTTCTTGCCTCTGTTGTTTTTGACATCAACACCTATAGGAAGATGTAGGGTGCTGTGCGTAAAGGTTGTTTAGTTCTCTATGGAGCAGTGAACTCTTTTTCAAAGGTACTTTTTGTTTATACTATCAATCTGACCTGTTTACTACTTATGGTTGTAAATTACGTCTCTTGTTCTTCGGGGACTTTGTGTTTGTACCTATGGCAAATGTTAAATGCAGGCTTTTCTTAAAGGAACAGTTCAATGTAAAACTAAACACTGGGTAAATAGGCTGTGCAAAATAAAAAATGTTTTCAGTGAGGCAAAAATCTATAAAGGCTGGAGTGACTGGATGTCTAACAGAACAGAACCCAACGTCCTTCTTTTCAGCTCTCTAACTCTGAGTTAGTGAATGACTTTAAGGGGGGCCACATGGGACATAACCGTTCAGTGAGTTTGCAATTGATCCTCCGCATTCAGCTCAGATTCAACAGTTATGACCCATGTGCCCCCCTTCAAGTCACTGATTGGTTACTGCCTGGTAACCAGTCAGTGGATACCAAGAGAGCTGCAAAGCAGGAAATTGGGTTCTTTTATGTTAGAAATACAGTCACTCCAGCCTTTATACATTACATTTTTGGCTAACTAACTATTAGAAATGTTTTTTATTTTGCACAGCCCTGTTTTTATTTTTATACTGAACAATTCCTTTAAAGTGCATATTGCATATAATTGTGATTTGGGACAGAAATATTCAATGGATATAAAATGGATAAATTAGTTCATATTTTTGAGCAATGACATTTTATAACTACTGGACAGTTTTCAAAATATGTGCAGTATTAGGATATTTGTCTATCCAAACAGGCTCTGTCCACTTTCATATCATTGTATTTGAATATGATGTGATGTAACTGAATTTGAGAAGGCTATACAGGTATGGGATCAGTTACCTGGAAACCTGTTATCCAGAACGTTCAGATTTACTGGAAGGCCATCTCCCATAGACTCCATCTTAATCTTATTTTTTATTTATTAAGACAGTACATTGTTCTATAAATAAGATAAGAGGAACAACAACAGAACACTATATATATATATATATATATATATATATATATATATATATATATATATATATATATATATATATATATATATATATATATATATAGTGAATAAAGTACCCCCTATTCTAAAATATAAGGATATTATAAGTTACCGAGGAGTTTTCATGAAACTCAGAGGAAAATGGCAGAAATTACATCAGAACTCACCGTTTATAACTGATGACATCAGTACTCACCGTTTATAATTTACAAGATATTCATGGCTTTTGTGTATTATATATATATATATATATATATATATATATATATATATATATATATATATATATATACACATACACACACATATACACTGTTTCCTTTGTAAAGAGCTCTTCTTCATAATGCTATAGAGCTTGCAAGGCTGCCAGTACTAGTTATATTGCTCATATTTGGGTTGGCTTAAAAACATAAGGCTAGTATTAATTACTGTTGAATTTACTTTTTTTTAAATGTAGCACTGAGTTATCTTAATTTATATAGATGACTCCTAGAATTTAATATTAAAGGTTGACACAATAACATACACCCAATTATAACACCTACTTCTTTAATACAGTCACACCAATCCGATCACAGAAGCATCTGCCTCTATTTCTCAACTTAATGAAACATTGGGTGTAGTGGGCAAGTTCCAACCACATCTATTCATGACTTCTTAAAAGTCAGAAAGCCATTTTTCTAATGGGAGACATCATTGTGCTAGCTTTACTACATCATTGATCTCACTGATGATATTAAGTGATATTCTATTACGGTAACTAGAATATAATAGCTTAATTTTTAAAACAAAATGGTTAAACATTTCTCCAAAGCTCACTTAATTATTTAGCGAAGTACAATTTGATGTATGTTCCTTTTTTTTCTGCTCTGCATAATAATGTTTTATGCCGTTTTATTGAATGAGAGAGATTTCAAGACTATATGGAAACATACTGAGAGTTGAAGAACATTTTTGGGGATTTCCATAAACCTTTTCCACTTCGTACAGTTTCAGAGTTGATGTGGGAAGGCTGAAACTCCTACCACTACCATTACATTTAACTCTTAAGATAGGCAATTGTTTATATAGACATGATGTAGATAATAAAAGTAGCTGTAATAAAAGGCACTTCATTATTTTAATTAAGGGTATAAGCCAAGGGCCTGCTCTGAATATGTGTAACTTCTCTTCCCTACCAATAAACAAACCTTGTAGAGCTCATACAACATTTTGGCAATAGATATGTTCTTTTTTTAATCATAAATTAGTGGATACTGTAATTGTTGGTTTTATTGTACATAAGTACACTGACCTAGCTGGAAAAGATTACAATGTCAAAAAGTTGTCAGCCTTTCCAGCTTTGTGTTGTGCCTTGCAATATGATAATATAATCAGCCAAGAGGCCCTCGTACTTGTTGTTCATGGAAAAGAATGTCAGTTTGTTGTTGTAGGATTGCATGTGTCAGGATGAAGGGTCGCCTTGGAGATATGAGTTGAGTATGTCTTTAATGAGAACCACATTTTCAGTTTCCATTTAACATTCCAAAGCTTTTTCAGTTCCCTTGTTCTGCTAATGCTAAGTGCCAGGAAAAGCCTTTCTATGAATACAATCTGCTATTAGCAAAATTTAGCAATTCAAGAGCTATGCTGCTTTTCTTTATTAAAAACTGAAGACCTATATTTAATATTGTGCAAACTGGGAAAATGTTATAATACTGTTGCACAATAAGTCTGCATCAAAGCAAATAACATGTAAGGCAAGAAAAAATACATTTTAAAGTAGGGTTGATTTATTCTTCGAGAAGGAAAAGTGGTGGGTTGCATAGAATATCCAGCGATTATGTGAGGGTCTTGAAAGCTTTGAAGGTGGGGTAGTGTTCTGAAGAACAATAGTAAACAGAAGGTTTGATCATAAAGCCATACCGTATATTAAAGGTAATTAGCTGAATATAGATTGTAGTGACAATCTTTCAAACTTCATCCTAAACTAATAAAAACAACAAGTTACATATATGGGAACTGTTAACTGGAAAGCTCCAAATTACAGAAAGGCCATCTCCTATCCAACTAATCCAAATTTTTAAAAATTATTATTCCTTTTTGTCTGTAATAATAAAACAGTACCTTGTACTAAACTAAGATATAAATAATCATTATTGGAAACAGAACCAGCTTATTGAGTTTAATAAATGTTTTAAACATTTTCTACTAGACTTAGGGGGTTATTTACTAAACTCTGAATGCCAAAAACCTGAAAAATTAGTTTTATTAGTTTTTTTTGTATAAAATCTGAATTTTTAGTGGGGGAAAAAAACCCACTAATTTTTCAGGATTTATTATACCCCGAGGATGGGCAAAGTCCGAATCTGAAAATCCGGCATCTCAGACCTGCCGAGGTTGCATATAAGTCAATGGGAGAAGTCCCAAAGATTTTCGGATGGAGAAAATCCAAAAAAAACGCAAGATTCGTATTTTGCACGTTTTTTTCCCTGTTTTTTTCCGGCAAACAATTTTTTTTGGAAAGGTGAAACATAAATAAGGTGAAAGAAACCTGTAAAAATGTGGTCGTTTTTTTTTTTTTTTCCAGAAAATATTGAGATAAATTCAGACTTTGATAAATAACCCCCTTAAGGTATGAAGATCCATATTACAGAAAGATCCATTACTCAGAAAGCCCCAGGTACCGACCATTCTGGATAACTGGTCCCATACCTGTACTACTTTTACAGAAAATGCATCTTGGGAAAATAAAATGCGAACATGTACCGGCTACATATAACAGCTGAATTAGGCCATCTAGTTATTAATCAAGTGAAACTGTTAACCATCTAGTACAGTTTGTAGTCGCATTTTATGACAGGACAGATGTGATGAATTAATTTTTAAGTTTTAAACGTCTTTTCATTATCAGTGAGGATATCATAAAAAGTGCAAAGTTTGCTACAGTCACCCATAGCAACCAATCAGCAGATAGCATTTACTGGTCTCCATGGGTTTTATTAAATCTAGAGCAAGTCCAATAATGAAGAACAGAAACCATTATAAAAGCTCTTGTTTAAAACTGATGCAGATGTGCCAATTTGTATTGCTAGCAATTTAGCAAAACATGTTTCCTTATGATGTACAGGTATGGGACCCATTATCCAGAAAGCTACAAATTACGGAAAGGCCATCTCCTGTAGACTCCATTTTATCCAAATTTTTAAAAATGATTTCCTTTTTCTCTGTAATAATAAAACAGGACCTTGTACTTGATCCAAACTAAGATATAATTAATCCTTATTGGAAGCAAAACCAGCCTATTGGGTTTATTTAAATGGTTTGTTCACCTTTGAGTTAACTTTTAGTATGATGTAGAGAGTGATATTCTGAGACAATTTGTTATTGGATTTTATTTATTTTTTTATTTGTGGTTATTTAGCTTTTTATTTAGCGGTTCTCCATTTTGCAATCTCATTGCTAGGGTCCAAATTTGAATAAAAGACTGTAAAATGAATAGCACAGGGCCTGCATAGAAACATGAGTAATAAATAAAAGTAGCAATGTTTATAAATGTGTAGCCTCAAAGAGCATTTGGTTTTATAAGGGTTCAGTGACCCCCATTTGAAAGCTGGAAAGAGTCAGAAAAAGGCAGCAAATAATTCAAAAACTGTAAAAAATAAACAATGAAGACCAATTGAAAGGTTGCTTAGAATTGAGCATTCTATAACATAATAAAAGTTAACTTAAGGGTGAACTACCTTAGTAGACTTAAGGTGTGAATATTCAAATTACAGAAAGAGCCGTTATCCAGAAAACCCTAGGTCCAGTGCATTCTGAATAACAGGTCCCATATCTGTATAAGCAAAGCAAATGGAAAATCTGTCTTGTATAAGGGGTCCATTTATGTTTTATTTTTTACAAAAAAGGTTTATTTGTGTTTATGGTTCTGGGTGTATTTTTATATAAGGCTTCAGATGGACTTACAAAGATGGAACTGTCTGTAAACTGCAGAGAAGTTGTTACAATTTGTAACATCAGTGTTTAGTCCCTCAATATCTGCCAGGATTTCAAATGATGCAGGAAGAGAAGAACTGTTAAACATCATGTGTATTTCAGCATAGAAAATGGCATTTATTCATACTTTTTGAAGAAACCGGTAACTGTGATGGATATATAAGGGGTTTCTGTGTTATGTGGGCCTCTTTATCAAATTATTTTGGTTTGGAAGCCAGAGTTCCCCTTTAATAAAGATTTGCAAGTAACCCTATTCAATATTTTTCTAACTTGTATTTATCTTTCCACTGCCACATATTATGTGCCCCTATTATTGAAGCTGATTGACTGTCACGGCTTGCTTGTGTGGTGCTCTTTTATTTAATGTGCAATGTAACATTTCAGCTTTCTTTCCCTGACAGGGAGAACTAGAGAAGCTTAATCAGTCCACTGATGACATTAACAGAAGAGAGATCGAACTGGAGGTAAGGTGACAAATATATTAAGTGTGTCATTATATCATTAACAGCTACCGCTACTATGGCATAGTGCACTATTATTGAGATGAAACTGGGGATTTCGTTACATAATTTTTCCATTGAATGCCCCCATTTCTTCCTTTTTCAGTGTTATTGTATAGTATATCTTCTTAGATCCCTTGCTCATTAAAACACTGTGTGGGCTCCGATAGGTTGTACTCTTCCTGCCAAGAGCACCAGAGCAAGGCCTGCAACCTAGAACTAAAACTAGGAACAAAACGAAGAAAAACTATACCCTCAAAATGCCCTTTAGCAAAAGATAATTGACCTTATATTAAAAGAGAACTAAAACTTAACTAAAGGAATAGGCTAGAAATGTTGCCCATTATGTTTTAGGTTTTTATACCAGCCCAAGGCAATCACAGGCCTTTAGCAGGGAAGATCTGTGTCTCCAAAGATGCCCGAGTAGCACCCCAACTTCTTTTCTGCTGATTCACTGCACATGCTCTGTGCTACTGTCACTTACTGAGCTTAGGGCCTGACTCACAATATACTGTACACGTAGAAGATAAATGTCACAATATAAGGCTGATTTAATAATCAGCCTTGTAGCATCATCTTATATTACAGGCCAACCTTATTGTCTGCTTGATAATTTGCAACAACCCCTAAGCTTAGCTTCTCAACAGCTGCTCAGAGCCCACTGAGTGGGTGTTGTTGGTGAATGTTGCAGGTACTTTCCAAGATGGTGATACCCTGGGACAAGTTTGAAGTTCTGGATCATTGCTGCTATTGAGAAGCTGAAACTTTAGGCTGGTGCAATAACTTCAATTTAAATGGAAAATGAATCAACGTCTGTTTGATAAATTTATTACAATTATTACACCTATTAATACATTCAGCTATTCCCAGTTTGACCTCTAGTTGTTAGTTATCATCAAATTATTTAAAGCATATGCCATGAGTTTTTTTCCGTACTCTCCTGTGCTGCTACATGCACTGCCAACAATAGCTACTTGTATGAGGGTTGCAGTTTTTTTTTTAAAAAAAAAAGGAAAGTGAGATTATAAAACTTTTTTCTGCACCTGGGGAAAATTTACATGTGTATATTCACACACGCAATTGCCACACCAAACTGTTTATAGATAAGCACATGCTTCATTGTTAGCCGGATGTGTTTAGGTCAGCGAGGCTGATGTGTTGCTCTATGCAAATAACCTAGTCTAGGGATCAGTGTTCCAAAAATCAAGCAGTCTACAAAGTGAAACAATAATTATTTCAAACTTGTTCTCATTATAAATTTGAGGACACATATACAAAATCCAAGTTTTAAAAAATGTTGAATACATTGCAAAGATCATAATAAATACCCCCCAACAGTGTGGGCTACAACCAGTAACAGTGAAAAACTATTGAAGTTTTATTTTTTAAAATTAAGCCTTGTGTTTCTTTTAATTGCATGTCTGAAAGTTAGCTTCAGATTCACTGTGTGTGAGGGCACACAGGCTGATCAGATTCAAATCAATGGAGTACGGGCACTGAGGCTGACAACATCCAGAACTTCCAGCCTGTGTGCCTGTAGCCTAAGGCGCCTGTGGGCTTACAAATGCAAATGTAAACTGCAAAATGTGCATAAATTGTATACGTTTGAGCACTATTCACAAAGCTTCTATATATATGCTCCTCTATACAGCCATAAGGAGGTGTTACTTCTAGGTTTTTTTTTTTGATTGGTGTGATTTTCTGCAATACCAAGAGGGAAATTTATTATATGGGGAAAAAAATGGAGGTATAATTCGCCACACATCTCTAGGCATCGCTGTGTAAAAAAAAAAGGTGTAAAAATTGTGTAATTTTTTTACAGGCTTTTTCTTTAAGCAGCATCTGCCGGAACTTACATACAAAGGTCTGAAGCAGTTGGTGTTCACATGGTGTAAAATAAATCACACCTTGATAAATTCGCCATTTATTGAACACAGCTTTTTACACTGTTTTTCAGCAAATTTTGTTATACCAAGCATAATAAATAGGCCTCCAAGTTTGCAATTGTCCTAAGGTATTGCTCCTGATGCTGCTACATAAAAACTGACTTGAGGGATAAGGCAACAAAGTTTAGCCCATACATGGATCCCACAGCATAACTGACCCATATTAGTGGAAAAAAGGGAGGGAGCAGAGGGTCAATATTTGAATTACATTGTTATTTGGGTTGGTGACAGTCAGAGCTATTGCACACAGGGAGATGTTTTACTGTGTGTTTAGTGGTCCAAATGTAAGGGCCCAAAACTCCCTTTTTTGGCCCCTACAATAATTGCCTTTCCTTCTCCTTTAAGAACTTAATTTTCTTTTCAATTTAGCTTGGTCAGTGGATTTAGATAATTAGTGCCTCGTTTAAAGGTGTCTGACAGAACATTTCACTTGGCTCATTGTGGAGTGTCTCTCTCTCTCTCTAAGGGCTCTTACAAACGAGCATTTTGAGCTGCGCTCCCCTGCGTTCCGGTTTCATGCATTCAGTCGCAGGGGAGCGCAGGAGTAGACGCACTGAATTCTTTTCAATGGGGCTGTACTCACACAGACGCGTGTAAGCGCCGAACGCAGGTTGGGACGCAGCAGGTTGCATTTTTCCTGCTTTCAGCACTTTTGGGTCTGTGTGAGTACAGCCCCATTGAAAATAATTCAGTGCGTCTACTTCTGCGCTCCCCTGTGGCTGAACGCATGGAATCGGAACAGAGTTACATGCAGCCATCTTCCGGGTCTTCAGCAAACGGAGTGAGAAATTGGCATATCGGCGCATGCGCAGTTGGAACAATTTGCCGGTTTGCGATAACTGCGCATGCGCTCAAAAGGGGCATCAAAGATTTCCAAATTTTAGTTTGGAACCCGGAGTTCCCCTTTAAAGATGAACCACTTCTTTAATAAGAGAGCAAAGAGTTTTAGTAGCGGTGCATTGCTGCTCAGTGCTGAGCTATAGTTATGTTGACAATTTGTAAATGCTGATATTTCTGTCAACTGCTTGATAGCTCTTAATTATCAAGTAGACTACATGTTAAATATCCCGAGAGTATTTCTACACTCCTTTGTGCAACCAAATGCAGCAAAAGCTTAATTATCACAATAGATATCCAAAAGCAAATCAATGTTCCATACCCACCTTATATACAAAAACTCGAAACAAATATTTTTCTCCAAAAAATGTCAGGAAGGCTATTGAGATCTTCAAATGGGTCACTGGACCTCTGTCATTGACTTCTACATGAACTTGCCTGGTATTAGGTGGTATACTATTGAACTTGAGTTGTTCCCAGGGTGAAGGTATGATAAATCTCAAATTCGAGTTTGGATTTTTCCCAACCACAATACAATATATATGTTTGTTGTTGCTATGTGTGTCAGAAGACTGTCGGTACTAATAAATCCTGATTTGCCAAATACTGATGATTTGTATAACTGAGCTGAAGTGTCCTAAACAATCACAACTTCAGCTTTGAATATGCATTTATTTTCTTAAAGGAAAACTATACACCCAAACAATGTAGGTCTCTATAAAAAGATATTGCATAAAACAGCTCATATGTAAGACCCTGCTTCATATAAATAAACCATTTTCATAATAATATACTTTTCTAGTAGTATGTGCCATTGCGTAAAAGGGCAAGATTTACTTAAATATATATTCCAGTTTGGTAAGATTCTTTAATGTCACTTAATATGATATAAACTGTTGCTTATTTGTTTTGGGGGTATAGTTTTCCTTTAAGTTCTCCAAAGCTATAATGTAAAATATGACTCGGCACACCATGGCTCAGTGGCAAGCTTATAGTTTTATTGATATGATGATAAAATAGGTTTATAATTTATTTGGGTTACTTCTGGGGCACAACAAGTAAGTCACTCTCGGTAGGAGTTTCTAGCTTTGATGACAATAAAATCATGAAATCCGATATTTTTTTTGAGTAAACGCATTGTTTATAAATAATAAGTAAAACCTACCTATCTTTGAACTTAGTGAAGTAACTAAAGAGGAAGCAGGCCTGGACTGGGAGGTCTGCTTCCTCTATAGTAAAGAAATCTCCTCTCGCCAGCTGCTGCCTTACCTTTGGGGCAAGTGTCCAACAGGCAGGTGCTGGTAGAAAGGGTATGGCACCTCTGAAGCTTTTTTTAAGGGGAACCGGGTGCACTGTTGTTACCCCGCTGAATTTAGGTGATCTGTCAGACTTTGTACAGGTTGCATGACTTGAAATTATAGCCTTCCATTTATTGCTGTATTACAGCTCTGTTTTAAGGTCCACAGGATGGACATCACAATCTTATTTTTAAAATCGAGTTGGGTGTGGACTTATCATTATAATGTATGGATGATATCACATGAATAGAAATTGTCATAATCTTGCAGTTATTGTTGAAGTATATAATTCCAATATGACAGCAGTTATATATTTCTTTTGTATTGTAAATATTATTATATATATTAGTTGAGTTCATTAAGGTTTCTCAACATGCATGTAACTAGCCTGGAACATATTTATACAAGGCATTGTTTTGTCAGGAAGGAAGAGTTCAATTTTGCTTCCTTTACATGACCGCTTCATGTTTAATTATCTGCAGGATTCCAGACAGAAGTTCCGTTCCGTACTAACTGAAGCTACCCTGAAACTTGATGAAATGGTCAAGAAGATTGGGAAAGCTGTGGAGGATTCTAAACCTTACTGGGAAGCCCGAAAAGTTGCCAGACAGGTACATTAATCCCTCGCTGTGTTGTTGCTTTAGGTTCCACAAGATTAAATCAAATATTCATTTGCACGGACATACTCATTATTTCCATCCAATACTTGTGAAATGATTTTCTCATACTCTCTTTCAGGGTGCTTACTTATTGGCACTGAAGTCTCCAGGTACAGGCATGGGACCTGTTATCCAAAATATTCGGGGCCTGGGGTTTTCTGAATAACAGATCTTTCTGTAATTTGGATCTTCATACCTTAAAGGGGTTGTTCATCTTTGAGATAACCTTTAGTATGATGTAGAGAGTGGTATTCTGAAACCATTTGCAAGTGGTTTTCATTTTTTATTATTTAAGGTTTTTGAGTTATTTAGCGTTTTATTCAGCAGCCCTTCAATTTGCATTTTAAGCAATCTGGTAGCTAGAGTCCAAATTACCCTAGCAACCATGCATTGATTTGAATAAGAGACTGGAATTGGGCCTGAACAGAAAGACAAGTAATAAAAATTATCAATAACAATACATTTTTAGCCTTACAAAGCATTTGCTCTTTAGAAGGGGTCAACGACTCCCATATGAAAGCGGCAAAGAGTCAGAAGAAAAAGGTAAATAACTATAAAAAATAAATAATGAAAGCCAATTGAAAAGTTGCTTAGAATTGTCCATTCTATAACATACCCAAAGTTACCTTAAAGGTGAACCACCCCTTTAAGTCTATTAGAAAATCATGTAAACATCAAATAATATACAAAAAGGGGGGTTGTGGGAGCACTCAAAAGTCTAAGTTAAAGTATATTTAAGTATAATGGAAGTGCTACTTTTTAATGCACATTCCCTGGTCCCCTGTCTCATGAGCAATTCAGTATAAATGCAAGTGTATGTGTTTACAAAAAGTTATAATCATAAAGTTGATAAGCCACCATACCACGTCAAGGTAAACCCCATAAGGTGGTCCCTAACTTGTTTACCTCTGATCATAGTATAAAAACATTAAATAAACCCAATAGGCTGGTTTTGCTTTCAATGTGGATTAATTATATCTTAGTTTGGACCAAGAACAAAGCACTGTTATTATTATTACAGAGAAAAAGGAAATTGTTTTTAATCTGGAATATTTGGATAAAATGGAGTCTATGGGAGATGGCCTTGTATCTAATTCATAAACTGAAATCCTGCAAATCAGAAAAAACTAGTTCACACTGATTCATTTTCAACTTTTAATCCAACCTGATTGCCCACTGACTGGCACATGAAGTGTACATTGACATTTTTTTCTTCTGTATTTTTCTACTGGTGGACATAACACCACATGTGACTTTAGTTTAATACACAGTCATGAGTTGAAGTACAAAATCATACCATACAGTACGACCTTTCAATACAAATCTTCATAGACAAGTCATAATATACGCTCTTGCGTGAACATGGTTTAGCAAATCGAATTCGAGTTGAGGCTACTGTTTTAGAGTTGGGATTGCATCACTTCTGACACTTGAAATTGCATTTGCATATCATTCTTTTTATGCAAGTCTGCTATATCTATTGAATTGACCAACTGTTGGAACCCTGGAATTAATGCCACCATCAGTACAGCACATACTGCTTTGAAAATATATAACTGTTTACTTGGTCTTTGTGCTCATGTCATACCTGTCCTAGACATGTATTTACTTTAGCTCGATGATTGCTACCCTTGCAGGTAACAAGGTATAGCTTTTTTAAGCTAGAAGTACATGAGAGCCACATACTGAAGAGTCACATGTTGCTTTTTAATATCCATGTCACTTTATACCTGTTGTCTGTTAATACATTTTGCAAAACACAATTTTTCTTCCCAAAAAATGAAAAGAGGCTTAAAGGAGAGAAGTGGGCTAGAAATGTTGTACATTATGTTTTGGATTCTATACCAGCCCAAGGCAACCACAGCCCTTTTGCATGGAAGATCTGTATCTCCAAAGATGCCCCAGTAGCTCCCCATCTTCTTTTCTGCTGATTCACTGCACATGCTATGTGCTGCTGTCACTTACTGAGCTTAGGGACCAAGTTAAAATATACATTACACATAGAATATAAATGGCACAATATAAGGCTGATTAGTAATTAATACAGATAACTACTACATGGCAGCACATAAACCAGTGCAACTAGCATCAGAATTGAATCAGCTTTGTATTATCATTTATATTACAAGCCAACATCATTTACTGCTTGATGATTTGTGAAGACCCCTAAGCTTAGCTTCTCAACAGCTGCTCAGAGCCCACTGAGTATGTGAGTTTTGCAGACACTTTCCAAGATGGTCACCCCCTGGGACAAGTTTGAAGTTCTTGATCATTGCTGCTATTGAGAAACTGAAACTTTAGGCTGGTGCAATAAGTTCAGTATAGAAAATATGGCATTTTAGCCATATTCGTTTTTAGGGTTTAGTTATCCTTTAAGGCATTATCTGAAGAAACCGCTCTCAATAATAGTTAGCAATGCACAAAAAAAATACTCTTTCCTATCTATTTAGCCTTGTGAAATCCAGTGAGAATTGCAGGGCGTGTGCATATTTGTATGCTTTAGTAGCTATGTGGTGTGATGGTATATGTGTTGGTACTGCTAACAGAAACCCACTAATAGCTGACACTTGTTTCCAGAGTATGCTTTGACATCCTGTTTTCACTTTTGACTTTCCTGAAATCCTTAACCCATCCTGTGCCTGAGGAAAATGGTTAAAGAAAAATATACTTGTGCTAATTAGCTTTAATTTGTACGTGTGTCATTTATATAAACTAAGCAGCCCATAGGGCAAATTAGGAAGGGATAACTACCCTGTACCTTGCACTCAAAATTAACTATAGACTAGAATGTTAATGCTAACACTTTGAGGCACATTTATTAAGGGCTCTTACAGACGAGTGTTTGTAGCTGCGCTCCCCTGCGTTCCTTTTTTATGCGTTCAGCCGCAGTAGAGCGCAGGAGTAGACGCATTCTGTTTTTTTCAATGGGGCTGTACTCACACAGGCGCATGTAGGCGCCGAACGCAGGAAAAATGCAGCATGTTGCGTCTCAACCTGCGTTCGGTGCCTACATGCGCCTGTGTGAGTACAGCCCCATTGAAAAAAACTGAATGCGTCTACTCCTGCACTCCCCTGCGGCTGAACGGATAAAAAAGGAACGCAGGGGAGCGCAGCTTCAAACACTCGTCTGTAAGAGCCCTTAATAAATGTGCCTCAAAGTGTTAGCATTAACATTCTAGTCTAAGAGCCCTAAGGGTCGAATTATGAATTCATGTGAGTTTATTTTAAACTCCCATAAATTCGACTATTTGAACTTTATTATTAAAATCAATTTTTTCCAACTCGGACGAATTTAAACGTCCGACAATTCAAAACGAAATCGATCAAACTTGATTAGTATTTTTCTCTGAAAAAAAAACTCATATATCAGTAAAGCTGCAAACATCTCCAAATCAATTCCTGGACCTCTCCCTTTGGCTTAAACAGCAATTCTGCAGGTTTTAGGTGGCAATTAGTAACAGTCGAATTCATAAAGAGCCAGAGTATGATAAATCTCAAAAATCTAATTAGAATTTTCAAAAAACACTCAAATTGAATTTGGATAAATTCCTAGTTGAATTTAACAGTTTTGACCATACAAAATGCATTCACTGAAGGCTGAGAAGGTGATGCAGGAAGTTGTAGTTCAACAACAGCTCAAGGGTCATTGGTTGGACAGTTCTTTATCCTGCAATGCACGGTGGCTGGTAGTCAAGAAATCTGCAGGAATAGTTTATTATTGGAAAGCGGATAGACACAACTCATATGTGCCACCGAAGGAACTCGCATTGCAGCAAGCCTTTATTTTAATGGGAAGATTCAAAACATTCCTAAGTAACTCGTGTTGGATTTTTTTTTGGTTTTGATTTCATCAGTCTGAAGGAAAAAAGATGTACAGGTATAGGATCCTCTGGAAACCCATTATCCAGAAAGCTCCTAATTACAGAGAGGCCATGTCCCATAGACTCCATTAAGCAAATAATTTAGAATTTTTAAAATATTTCTTTTTTTCTGTAACATTGAAATTGTATCTTGTACTTGATTTTTTTTTTTAGTAGACTTTAGGTATGGGCATCCAAATTAGGGAAAGATCCCTTATCCGGAAAACCCCAGGCATTCTGAATAACAGGTCCCATACCTATAATAAGAATTTAATAAAGCTCAGAATTGCACAGTTCTTCCGCAGAAATGTCAATGGAGAAGATGCCACGTCTAGTAACGATTAAGGCTTGCTGGCTAAAAATTTAGTTTTTGCATATTGCTACAGGCCATTTAGGAGGTTATTTATCAAAATCCAAATTTATCTCATTATTTTTTTAAATATACTCCGACTAAATGGGTTATTTCCTCTATTGATCAATACATTTTCCTGAAAAATTCCAGTGCGGGAAAAAACTCGCAAAAATTGTATGAAAATTTGAATTTTCAAATCTTTGGGATTTCTCCCATTGACTTATATACAACCTCGGCACATCTGAGATACCGGATTTTCGGATTCTGACTTTTTCTAGTTCAAAAAAAAAAATTTTTTTTTGAGTTTTTGGCATTCGGACTTTTAATTAATAACCTTTAGTAGTGCTGTTCCTGTTTTTCTAAACCATCAGAAACACCGCTGAGCATTTATAGCTAGAAAATACTTCCCTTATTCTTGCCTTGCATCACTTCGAATCTGGCTTTTCTTAATAGATTGATCTCCCTTTAACATTGTTAGTTTAGAATTTTTTTTTTTTTGTTCGAATGTACCCTGATGAACTCTTTGATGTCTAGAGTAAATGAACCATTAAAAGAAGAAAAACAAGTTACTCTTAATCATTTATTAACCTTGTAATTGGAAATTGAGGCTGGCTCCTTTTTTCATGTTTTAGTCTGAAAGTCGGACAGAAACTTTATTTGTTGGTGGTCCCTGTCTTGAAATACATTAATACCCTATAGGAGCATAAAAACTGTCGGGACCAGAGAAAACTATGAGAAAATTCATGACAGCTATGAGTAGCAGCCAGTGTTCTCACTGTAGTTCTCTGTCCCACAAACAGTGTGAATGTCAGTTGGAAATTTTATATGTAATCCATTAAAAAGAGATTATTTCTTGTGTGTATATAAACATGCATAATGTTTTACACTAGGATATGTTTCATGGCAGTGGTGAGATTCGGTGCGCCACCTACTTCCTATATATTTCAAATGGGGACGAAGCCAGTTGCAGAGATACTCTGAGAGTCATGTTCTTTTCAGAATCTTCTGTAATAATTTGGTTACAGTTTCCTGTGTTTTTCAGCTATATCTCTTACTGTATATAGAACACCAAATAAGCGCTAACCCCACTGTATTTGGACTTTGTGCAAGACAGGATTACCTTGAACAGGCCCGGATTTGTGGAAAGGCCATCTAGGCCCGGTCCTAGGGTGGCAGGATTTTAGGGGGGCGGCATGCTGCCAATCTACACGCACATTGGTTCAAAAACACTGGGGATGCGCTGGTGATACAATCATTTTTGAAATGCGCCAATCCCCATTGCTTTGATCTCGATGATAAAAATTTGCACGAACGACGGACGGACGGCAGTGGGCCTAGGGGCACCCACTATGTAAATCCGGCCCTGACCTTGAAAAGCAAATTAATAGGCATTCTCCCAAATCTTATACTATTTGGCCTTTGAGCCCCCCCCCCCCCACGTCACTGCTACAGGGGGTCCAGTTCCACCGCATTACTGTGATGCAACCTGGGGTAAAACACAGCAATTTGGCCACCATTTACAGACAAAATTAAATTTCTGCTATAAATAAAGCAAAATATACAGTATCACTTTCTGCTTAGAAGGCCTATAGGCCACAACTAAAGGTGGCCATAGACGCACAGATAATATCGTACGAAACGAATTTTCGTCCGATATTCGTTGCGTGTATGGTGGAAAAAGAGCCGACCGATATCGGCAGAAGACTTGGATATCGGTCGGCTCGTCGATCGGGCTGGACGGAAAATTTTGATCGGGTGCCTTTGAAGGGACCCAAACATCGCCCATTGTTAGTGCTGAATCGTCAGATACAGGTAGAATTCTATTGTTTCTTCCCGTATATCTACCTGTATATCTGCCGATTCAGCTCTACACGTGTGTATTGAAACTAACGATCTTTCTTGGAAAGATCTTTTCCAAGAAAGATCGTAATTGTTACGTCTATGGCCTCCTTAAGAGAGGCAGTGCCTCAAATGAGAAGTGCTTTCGTTCCTTGCCCCAGAACCAATATTGATTATATTTTGGAGGGTGCAAATAAAGACACTAAAGTCTTACCCCCATATGTAATAAAAGACACAAAGTTTGCCCAGGAGCAGTAACCAGCAGCAACCAATTATATATGTGCTTTTGAACAGGTGACCAGTTAATGCTACATGCGGATTAGTTTCTATTGGTTACTGCTCCTGGGCAAACATAGTGCATTTTATTACATAACCTGTAATGCTTACCTCTGGATCTAAGCCAATAGAGTCTGAGTGGCCTGATGGTCTATTTTCAGCTTTGCACAATCTGTAGAAGTGTTATTTAAATGTTGTGAAAATGCTATTACCGTCTTGTGAAAATACACTTTAAATGCCTTATATTATAAAACACTTTGTCCCAGTGTCAGCATTTAATAAATAGAATCCTCTACAGGAATAATAATGGTAAATTGCAAACATACCACCATTTCCATTGCAATTTATTTGCCTAATAAAAGAAACATACTTCTAAGCAATTTTGCATTATATATTAATTACAAATGTTTTTAAGGTACTGTCATATGCATTGCTTTTGAAAGCTGCGTTTGTCCCTTTCTAGTCTCTGCCCTGGTGGCTCAGACTGTTGGAACAAAATAAGACAAGACAGTTGATTAACAGACCTGTCTTTGCTGGGGAACTAAGCCTTTTGCAACATTGTTTAAAAAGTAACAACTAGGAGTTAAAGGGGAACTCCGGCTTCCAAACCAAAATTTGATAAAGAGACCCACATTACTTAGAAACCCCTAATATACCCATCACAGTTACCTGTTTCTTTAAAGTGGACCCGTCACCCAGACATGAAAATCTGTATAATAAAAGTCCTTTTTAAATTAAACATGAAATCCAATTTCTTTTTTTTTTTATTAAAGCATTCATAGCTGTTGTAAACTCATTTAAAAATATCAGCTGTCAATCAAATATTGCCTACCCCGCCTCTATGCCTAGGCATAGAGGCGGGGCAAGCAATTACTTTCACTTTCCATTCAGCACTTCCTACATGTCACCGCTCTCCCCACATTCCCCCAGCTCTCTTAATGAATTAATTGTGTAACCACGACATGGGGATGGGCATTGGGTCCCTGTCCCCTGGTGCACAAATAAGATTCTGAGATGATGCAAGGCTTGTATTAATAACAGTGTCCACAAAATGGCTCCTTCCTGGTTGCTATAATTTTGAATTCCCAGACTAATGGAAACAATATTCAAATAATTTATACAGTGTAATTAAAGTTCATTTTGCTAGACTAACATGATAAAATAGGATTTGGAATAATTTTGTTTGGGTGACGGGTCCACTTTAAAAAGTATGAATAAATGCTGCAATCCAGCTGTTTAACTGTTCTTCTCTTACTGTATCATTTGGAATCCTAGCAGAGAAGGAGGGACTAAACCAGGGGTGTCCAACCTTTTGGCTTCCCTGGGCCACATTGGAAGAAGAAAAATTTTCTGGGCCACACTCGAAATACACACAAACACTAATGCTAGCTTTTTATTTATTTTATTGTAAAAGTACCGGAAAAATAAAAGAGTATCATAAACCTAGTGAGATTTTTGACATTGTGTTTGAGAAACTAATGTATCAATATCTGGTTGAATGAAAGTAGTTGCAATTCTCAGTGAATTCTTAAGGTGCTCATCAGATAATTTGGTTCTAATTTTACTCTTAGGGGCATAATTATCAAAGGTTAAAAAAACTTTGAATTCAAAAAGACCAATCGAATGGAGGTTGAAGGGTTTTTGGGGTCGAAGTGGGCCGAATTCGGCCCACTGCGAATCGTATGATTGTACTTTGACTCGTACAATCGTACTTTGATTAGAAGTTTTTTAACTTCGACCTTCGATATCCCAAACTCCCCCAATTGCCTCCATACAGGTTCTATGAGGTCCCCCATAGGCTAAAACAGCACTACGGCAGCTTTTAGGTGGCAAATGGTCGAAGTTTTAAATAGACAGTACTTCAAAAAAATTCTAATTTTGAAGTTTTTTAAAATTCTAATCGAAGTTGGAATCGAAGTTGGACTATTCCCTAGTTGAAGTACCCAAAAATTACTTCAAAATTCAAAGTTTTTTACTTCTAAAATTCACTTCGACCTTTGATAAATCTGCCCCTTAGTGTGTTCATTCTTTAAAAAAGTTGCTCACAAATGTAGGCGCTGCATATATCCCTATTATAGCGGGCGATGCTTACCTGCCTTTGTAAGTAACCGCTCCCTTGTTAACCGCTTTCTCTGCTCTAGGAAGCCACACACCCCATGTAAAATTTGAACTCAACATGCACACAATTAGCGACCGCATACATACGCTCTCTGTGTGTGACATTGCAACATGCCATTTCCTGGATTGGTGGAAGTTCAAGCTGGGCCGCATTCATATCGATCCTGGGCCGCATGCGGCCTTCAGGCCACGGGGTTGGACACCCCTGGACTAAACACTGTTACAAATTTGTAACAACTTCTCCAAAGCTTACAGACCGCATGAGGGAACTACATAACCCACAATGCATTGCACTGACGTACCATTACTTATTGAAATCACGTGTGCAGGGAATTGTGGAGTTTGGATGCAGCCTGAGATAGATAGCTGCTGATACAAAGTAACAGTAGTCAGCCAGCTCAGCAAAGTAGTCAAACAGATCAGCAGGAGAGCAGGGGGCTAGGCTTAGGGAACTGTTCCAAACCATTAAAAATCATGAAAAGTCTGAATATTTTTAAATTGATGTATATTGCAAAGTTGCTTGAAATTATGTTTACTTTTTTTTTTTAAGAAGCTTAAATTGTGTTTGTGTGGAGTTCCCCTTTAAGCAAATGTTGCTGTCAATAGCAATTGTTTTTACAAATAACTTTAAAAGCACCGAATTTTTCATGATTGTATATTGGAAAGTTGCTTAGAATTATGTTTTTATTAGGCAAATTTGTATTTTGTGGTTGGCTTGCCGTATAAAGGAGGAGAAGGAAAGTAGATTGTGGTCCAGATGCACAAGCCCAACACCCTAATCAAGGGGAGCGGAAATCCGTGTCTATGCAAAAACAGCATAGGCACTCAAGAATCCATATAGTTTACCAATAAGTATGTTAAAAAGGAAAATCTTTATTCAAGCCAATATCTTCACCATTTTATGCAATTAATTCTCCAAGCTATGGATTCTTGAATGCCTATGCAGTTTTTGCATATGCACAGCTCTTCTACTTTCTCATCTGCCAGTGCACCATATACTAACAGATATGGTGCATCAAACATATAAGATATTCAGACCCGCCCAATTCCAAACAGACCGAAGTCCTTCGTACATGAATATTGCATTCATGCTCCAGAAATTATATGATTTTGTTGGTATGTCTATTGGAAAATTTACTGCTCGCACAACAAAATATTTTTAAACTGTACCCCAAGCTTTTAAAAGTTTTATCAAACATGTATGAATAAAGTGCAAGTTAGGGGTTGTGTGAGGGGTCATGAGAGAAGATGCTCCTTCCACCCACCCCTAATGAATACAGAGTTACTGAACACAGTCATTGCTATATTCTTTGGGGCGGGCGTTAGATTTCTGTGCTCCAAATTAGTCTTTTACTTGAGGTTTTGTCATATATGCTGGCGGCTGAAGTTTCTGGTGCAGTTGAGCTTTATAGGTTAATTGAGTAGTCTCACTTAGCATGCATGAGACAAAGCATTAATCCTGCCTTAGATGTTCAGATTTTATATCTTCTAGGACGAACTCAAACTAACCATTCAGATTTAAATTGTAGGATTAAAGTAGAAAATAACAAATCAGATGATGTTCTGGCCATTAATTGACAGACAGATATAATTTGAAAGTTATGTCCCGGAAATAGTAGTGACGGTCACCCATGGATATTGTGAGATAGGCAATGCATATTATTTTTACCAGACTAAAAATTTCTAACCTGCCTGACTAAACAACTGTTCTCCATTGTAAGGAAAATTGTCTGGACATTAAATCTGAGTCAAAATGTGCAAAACTTCTTTTTATGCATAGATCTGTGCGTCTATGGCCAGCTGAAGGGTACTTTATGCTCAGCCTAAACTTTGGGAACCTCCTTAGAGACTAAACAAATAAGGCAGACAGTTAGTATAGAGTCCCATTGCAGTTAGGGGATGGGACACCTAAGTGCCCCCTGCCCCTCATACATTGCTGCCAATCTCAGGAGCACAGAGCTCTGGGGCAATTCTTTAAACTTAGAACACTGGGGAAAAATGTTGGATTGTGCAGATTCTTTTCCCTCTGCTTTTCAGTTTACAAATGACTCCTTATGTGTTTTTCATAGCAAGATGATTCATGAAAATAACTGAGTTTGCAAATGCATATACAGTAGTTGGTATCATGTCCCTTTCAATATTTCATAGCAAGATGAATCATGAAAATAACCGAGTTTGCAAATGCATATACAGTAGTTGGTATCATGTCCCTTTCAATGTAATTACAAAATCCAGTGACCAGAGAAGTCGGCCAAAAATTTGACCTTGTACTATTCTTAAAGGTATTGTTCATGTAGTTACAAAATCCAGTGACCAGAGAAGTCGGCCAAAAATGTGACCTTGTACTATTCTTAAAGGTATTGTTCAATATAAAAATAAAAACTGGGCAAATAGACTGTGCAAAATAAAAAAATGTTTCTAATATAGTTAGTTAGATAAAAACATAATGTATAAAGGCTGGAGTGACTGGATGTCTAATATATTAGCCAATACACTACCTGCTTTTCAGCTCTCTTGGTTTCCACTGATTGGTTACGAGGCAGTAACCAGCCTTTATACATTACATTTTTGGCTAACTAACTATATTAGAAACATTTTTTATTTTGCACATATAATCTATTTACCCAGTTTTTATTTTTACAGTGAACTGTTCCTTTAAGAGAGAGACTATAGAAAGCTTTTTCTGCTGTAACACTAGAGCTTGTTACAGTGCTTGTATCTGTGACCCACTTGCTTAGGCAGTTGCGCTTCACTTAGTATTTTCTGCAGCCTACAATATCATTATCAGGTAACTTACTTGGATGAATCTAAGAGAGAAGCACAGTTTACAAATAAAGATGTATATGGATGTTAGAGAGCTGAATGGAATGTATAAATAAAGAATGGTAGTCTTTATATAATGTTGTCCACCAAGCTTGCCTTGTGCTAACTACAAAAGAAATGAGAGAATAAGAAAATGCTTCACTGGTTATACACAAAGGCCTTGAACATGGATAAATAAGCACAAAACAAATGACCCCTGACAGAAAGCAACACCCTGCGGTAGGCTTTGTCCTCATATGTTGACCACTCTTCTGGCTATGGCAATAAATCCACAAGAATATTCTTTTATCTATGCCAGTAATTATGGCTATATTTTGTGACGAGTCCTTTGTGTAGCCTGGTTTTGCTGATCTCTCTGTATACTAGATAATCACATTGTGCAGTAGGCTTGACAAGCCACTTAAAGCCATCAGTATGCTGAATAAAACTGTTGTCTGTTCTGCTAATAAGACACTGTGATTGCCTCCTCTTTCATGACCCAAGGTCTTTATATAGGTCTCAGTGGAGCTAGAAACATCGGTATAAACAGAAATATGTGGATGTGACCTACAGATATTCTTAAATATATACCAGAACTATTTTTTAATGAAAAACGAAACCCTTAAATTGAATATGGCTAGAAATGCCATATTTTATATGATGAGCTTATTGAACCAACCTAAAGGTTCAGCATCTCTGTAGTTGTAATGTTCCAGGCATTAAAAGTGGTCACAGGTGTTTCCCATCTTTAATTTTGTTAGGAGTAGCTACAACACGCACATGCTCAGTTCACTGAGCAGCTGTTGATAAGTTGAGCTTAGGGATCGTCATAAATGGCAGAAAATTAGGCCGCTCTGTCATATTAGTTCATGCTACAGGGCTGATTATTAAATTCTGATGCCATTGTGCTGGTTTCTGAGCTGTCGTACCAATAATTTGATTTTATTTTTACTAATCAGCCTTATATTGTGACATGTTATGATATATATTCAGTATATTGTGTGTTGGTCCCTAAAGGCACAGATCTTCCCTGCTAAAGGGTTGTGGTTACCCTGGTACAGAAGCCCAAAACATAATGTACAACATTGCTGCCCTACTTCTTTAGTTAAGCTTTAGTTCTCCTTTAAGTTAATTTGAAAATGTTCTCCTTTGCTTTGTTTTTATTTTCTGTGGTTTTGTTTGTGGCCAGTAAGAAACATTTAACCTTTGGCAGATTAAACTGTATTTTGCAATGCAATGAGCTGTACCATATAGTACATGCTAAAAAGCCAAAAGGACTACATCGCCTGGTAGTGTTTTCCCTTCCTTGGATTCTTACTTTTTGTTGCATTTATTTCCAGACTTTTAAACAAAATTCTTGTTACACCGGACTATATTAATGCTGACACCAACACTATTGAATAAACTGAACCATAGTATTTGATCATTAAGGTTGAAGACACACAAAGCTACTAAGCAGCAGCTACTTGTTGTGGCTACAGAATACCCTACCATAGACAATACTGGTAAAACATATCTAGTGTCTTAGCCAGTTATCACTATTGTCTATTTTGTAGCTATGACAAGTTGCTGCTACTAGTAGCTCTGCGTGTTTTTACCCTAAATGCTGCCTGCTGACTGGTTTCCGATCTGGTAAAAAATTTCATTGCATTTCCTCTTTGATTCCTTATTCATTTGTTGATGGGAAAAATGTATGTATATTTTTTTCCTGCCTTACTTAAGTTTACACCCCTTCTTACTGCAGATGGGGTGATGGAACGACCATAAAGAAATCTGAGTATTCCATCAACCTTTGATTTCTCATGCAGTTTTTTTTTATCAGCCTCCACAGTGTACATTAAAAACTATTGTAATGTTAATGCGCCCTCATAGTCAGCTGATGCCCTTGATCCCTGTGACAAACAGAGTAATACCAATGATAAGAAAACCTTAAGGGTAGGGGCACGTCTTCCCTCTGTCTTGCGCCGGCTAAAATGAAAAATCGACTGCGCTCACGAGGAAACTTCAGGCGACTTCGGAGTACGAAGCGCCGCGTGTGCTTTAGCGCAGGCAATTTTTAATTTTAGCCGGTGTAAGAAAGAGGGAAGGCGTTCGGGGAGATTGGTCGCCGCAATGACGAGGCGATTAGTCGCCTTCCTACTACATCTCCCCGAATCGCGCAGCGTGCCCCTACCCTAAAGGAAGAGTAACACAACAAAGTGTTTTAAAATAATGAAAATATAATTTTCATTAGCCCTGTACTGATAAAGCTTGTGCGTTTGTTTGTTTATAAAAACAAGCTACTGTCTATCCATGGGGGCAGTGATTCAAAACTGAAAAAGGCACAGCTTACACAACAGATAAGCTCTAACAAGATAACTCCTGGTGCAGAATATCCAGATACAGAAGTGCTCAATAAAAAGTGCAAAAAAAACATCCACCTTATCAGTATGGTAACCCCACTAATAAAGGTAATAAAAAAAACTCTCTGCAGAGAATGCTTACTCACCAGATTTAAGAGGTATATAGGCCAAACACAGTCAATTCAATCTTCACAACCTTGGATAAAACAAAGATATGAATGCCATATTATGAAGTATAGCTTTTTAATTTGTCAATAAAAGAGCCCCAACCGAGTCCACAATATAAGTTCCTCTATTATATAGTGGGCTAATAGAGTTTCTGAAGCAAACACACAAGTTGTAACTGTGCAGGGCAACAGTACATTATATTGTCAATCCTTTAAAACACTTTTTGGTGTTACTGTTCCTTTAATCCGTACTTCATAGAAGAGATAATGAAAAACTAATTTTCTTATGTGATTTTGTGTAAGCCAGAACATTGTAATTTGGTAAAATTGCGTGTTTGATTTCTTTATTTTTTCTGGTTTGATTTTCTCTTCAGGCTCAGCTAGAGGCACAGAAAGCCACCCGAGACTTTCAACGTGCCACGGAAGTATTGCGGGCAGCCAAAGAAACAATCTCTCTGGCAGAGCAGAGGCTGCTGGAAGATGACAAACGCCAGTTTGATTCTGCTTGGCAGGAAATGCTGAACCATGCCACACAGCGGGTAATACTTGTTAGAGGCTTTATAAAAAAACAAATGTCTGCTTTACCTTCTGTGGACTATTCTGTTATGATGGTACTAAGGATATCTAATTTTTGTAGAAACCTAGAACTTTTGTATTGATGCATTTATAAATGCAACTGGTCATAAGCTTCCTCCAAGTGTGTACAATGCCCCCAGCCTGGTGATGCTGAATGTCAGAGGAGCAAATGGGCACCCTCAGGATCACCATTACAAATGACGAAGCCTGTACAACAAAATTTTCTGGTCCCTGCCTACCCCAGATCCCACACCACAGTTAAAAATGGTAAAACCCCCCACACACAAGTTATCAAAAGCCATTGATGGTCAGGGCCCCCATACAAGTTAAAAAAAATTGTGACACCAGGCCCCCCCCCATAAAAGTAAAAAAAAACAAAAAAAAAAAAACATTGGTGGTCAGGGACCCCCTACAAAAAAAAAATAAATAGTTGGTGACCAGGACCCCCCTATAAGTAAAAAAAAAACATTGGTGCCAGGGCCCCCCATAAAAGTTTTTTTAAAAATCATTGGTGGTCAGGATCCCTCATAAAAGATATTTACAAAAACTTTGGGACCAGGCCCCCCCAAAAAGACACATTGGGGCCCCAGAGAATATTTTTAGAAAAACATTGATGGCAGGGGCTTAAGAGTATTAAAATAATACATTGATGACTTCAACTTCGGCTCCTTTCTCGGCTTCTGGTCTTTTTGTGGCTTCATGACTTCAATTTCTGCTCCTTTCACAGCTTCGGTTCTATTTTCGCGGCTTCATAACTTCAACTTCGGCTCCTTTCGTAGCTTCGGGACTTCTGCGACTTAGGCACGGTTTTGGTGCTGACAAGGGGGGCCAGGCTATTTTGAAAAGTGCAGCACAGCTGGGCCCCCCTTTAGGCCCAGGCCTGGTGTGATAGTACCCCCTGATGGCACTGGGCACCCTTCAATGGCCAATACTGCTCTGGTAGGCAGCACCAGGCAGACCCAACAGCAGAAGTTTGGTGTGAGCTGATGAGTTTATACAGTTACTCAGCTTTCTTTTTCTGATACAGTCACTGTGGGTCTCCAGTATCTCTTCAGGGCCCATTCATGAGCTGTTGGTATAGTGGCTTTTGCCTAAAGCTAGTTATTAGTTGTACTATGGCTAGTAATGTAAAAATGTGTTTTTACTGACTTCAATAGTCTATCTGCATTAATTTTAAAATAAAGCAACTTAAAGTAATTTTAGGTTTTAATCAGGTGGGCTAGAGACAAATTTCTCCCATAATGACAAAGCACATTTCTAATGAGGCATTACAAGCACTTGATCTCAAGTTAAACTTTCCGGTCCATTAGACGATCAAGTTACTGGAATCCACCATTGTTTCAGCACAAAGGTTATGTGAGGGAAACAGACCTGCGAATATATTCCCTAGCATGTGCTGACTCATAAAGCCATCATAAAATCCTGGTTTGTTGCAGATTATGCAATTAGTTTAAGCATTATACTGGTAAGGTCTAAATTCTTCTGTAATGTGCATAGTATGGTAATAAAACCCATTTGTGTGGCGGGTTAAATTAATGAAAGCAATATATTAGATAACCAAGCTCGTCATTATCAGGGCCGTTTTAAGGCCTTGGTGGGCCCTCGTTGAATTTGAAAAGGACTTTTTTCATACAGATTTTTGTGTCTGGGTGACAGGTCCACTTTAAGGTGGTCCTGGTCATTAAGCAGCACATGAACCAAATGTTATTGTTCTTATCTTGAATGAGCAGGACATAATGTAAGTATTCCATGCAGTTTTATTTGCCAGTTGGTGCAGATTAGATTGTTTTTTGGATTTCACATAATCCTTATTTATTCCTCGTGTAATACACACATTTGCCAGTCCCTTGCCTTTTTGTTCTCCAGAAAATGCTTTGAACTAGTACGGAGCGCAAAGTTAAATAGGTGAAGAGCCGCGCTTGGTTATGGTAGTTATACAGCTGCACCAAAATGTGGGTCCACTTGTATAGTTCAAACAATCAAAAGGAAGGTGCGCCAATTGGAGGTTGAGTGCCGTATGTCAAAAGAAAAAGCAATCCCAATAGTGTATTAACCTTTTTACAGGAATTGATGTTTGTGTCCCAGTCTCCTGGTGTATACAACGGTACCTGTACGGGAAAAAACTTCATATAGTGCAAAAACTTAAGTGTATTCGCAAAGGAGAGCTAGTAACTGCACTTACCCCGCCTTTGGATAAAATAGCATGTGGAGGTAGTGCACCTTGGATGCAGGTTTCACGCCCAAGTCTATTGTTCCACATGAGTTGAAATCACACCTGGAACAAATTGTTTATCAGAAACGAAAAAAGTTTCTGACTTGAAGCTAAAAACACCAGATGAGGATCAGGGAGACCCTGTCTTTCACACACCTTTTTGTATTAATGGGCACCTCTTTGTTTGCAAGGTGATGGAAGAGGAACAGAAGAAGACCCGCAGTGAGCTGGTACACAAGGAGACAGCCGCGAAGTACAATGCAGCCATGGGCAGGATGAAGCAGCTGGAGAAGAAGTTAAAGAGAACAATCAACAAATCAAAGTAAGCTCTAAGGGACACTAAACAATATGTTTTGAACAATGCTTATTATGGGGCATGACTTGGCTGGGGTGATTTCAGAGATTTGCTACTCCTGAGACAAAAAGAGAATGCTATTACTTTATTGAAGCTTTGATATTGAGATAACATAGATAATCTGCATGCCAGCTTTCCCACATTTATACATTGTTATTAGCTGTGTAATAATGTATTGCATGTATTCTATATGTAACACATATTGATTTTATTGGATGCATAAGAATGTAAGTATGGGGTAAAGTTGCTCTTCTATTCTGCAGCAGTAGTGACATTGCAGTAGGAGAGGCTACTTACTTGCTTGTCCTTGGAGATGTGTATTAGCTGAATGAAAGCAGTAAAACTAGATTGTACTAGTGCTTTATTCTACTGTGCATAGCCTTGAGAATGGTCCTAGGTATGAGCTGTAATATTAATCGCTACTATGTTTAAAGGGATACTGTCATGGGAAAAACGTTTTTCTCAAAACGCATAATTTAATAGTACTGCTGCAACGGAATTCTTCACGGATTTCAATTTCTCAAAAGAGCAAACATTTTTTTTTATTTAATTTTGAAATCTTACATGGCGCTAGACATATTGTCAGTTTCCCAGCTGCCCCCAGTCATGTGACTTGTGCTCTGATAAACTACAGTCACCCTTTACTGCTGTACTGCAAGTTGGAGTGATATCAACCCCCCCCCCCAGCAGCCCAACAACTGAACAACGGGAAGGTCCCCAGATAGCAGCTTCCTAACACAAGATAACAGCTGCCCTGGTAGATCTAAGAACAGCACTCAATATTAAAATCCAGGTCCCACTTCCGACACATTCAGTTACATTGAGTAGGAGACAACAACAGCCTGCCAGAAAGCAGTTCCTTCCTAAAGTGCTGGCTCTTTCTGAAAGTACATGACCAGCAAAATGACCTGAGATGGCTGCCTACACACCAATATTACAACTAACAAAAATATACTTGCTGGTTCAGGAATTACATTTTATATTGTAGAGTGAATTATTTGCAGTGTAACTGTGTAATTTAGAAATAAAAACTACATCATAAAAATCATGGCAGAATCCCTTTAATGTTTGGATAAAGTAAATATAAGTCTTCAAGTGTGCAGCTCACTACAATGGAATAACTATCTCTACAGTGCTGCAATTGCGAAGCAGTAAGAGGCAAAAAGTGCACCCTTAAAGGAGAAGGAAACCCTTTTGGCGCAAAACCCCTCCCCCCCGGGCAAATACCGGCTGGAATCTACTGCGCATGCGGCAAAAGTCACAAAGTTTTCCGATTTCTTTTTTCGGCAACTTCGTGACTTTTGCCACATGCGCAGTAAATTCCAACTGGCAAATGCTCCTACTGCGTATGCGCCGTCAAACGCCGGGGAATCCAAGAAGAAGACTGCACGGGAGAAGATGGCGTCTGCAAACTCCACGGGAGAGGACCTGTGTCGTGGGGTAAGTAGCAACTTAGGGGCATTTGCCCAAGGGAGGAGGGCCTACGGGGGGAGGGGTTTTGCGCCGAAAGGTTTTCCTTCTCCTTTAATGCTTCTTTGTGGCTGAGTCAGTGCTGCACTCTGTAACCTTCACCAAATTAAAAATGTAGGCTGAGGTACAGCGAGTATAGCAGAGGGTGCAAGACAGCCCTGTCAATTTCCACTGTAGGGCAGAAGGTAAGTATGTTGCACTTTTGCAGATGGCAAATGCCAGTGCTCCCTAGCTTGGGTGTCTGATGAGGCACAATTTAAGTGGGTAGTTGGGGGAAATGCCTACATGACTTTCCTTCCATCATGAATCTAATACTACTGAATTCAGAGCACTGTATTTATGGGTAAGACTCAGGTTTTCTCACTTCATTTTGGGGTACAAAGACCATGGCTATTCTGCAAAATGCATTTAAGTGTGCAAAAAAACTGGCATTTTGCACCTTTCTGGCACTTTGCCCTGCACTGTAAATCTGCATACAATTTAAATGTAAATCAGCCATACATTGGATGGGTTGGATTTGTTTAGGGCAGTGAGTTAAGATGGTATGTTTTATACAAATACTGAATTCCACTTAATATGTTAAGCATTGCATTTCAAAAGCATTATGAAATAAATTTTGCTTTTTGCATGCTCTGTGTGCAGCAAGAATGTTTCAGTCCTAGCACTTAAATATAGTATGATTGATAAAGATAATCTGCCTTGGAGTAGGGTGATGACATTAAACAAACTGTTTGAATTCATTCATGTGGCCTATTTGTCTGTTTGCTTTGTGGGTGCTGCATATACCAACTAAAATTAGCTGCCCAGGTCACATGACAATGATTCTCATTGGGACAGACATAGCTCCAAGGAGGCTATTTATAGATATTTATTTTTCTCAGTAAAATCTTGCACAGCTTAAGCTGTTTGTTCATATGAACTGTTTGCTTCAGGGTTTTAACATGATCTGTTGATGTTTTTCCCAGCCGTGCAGCTGAACACCTTATCCATAGCCTATGAACTTAATGTAAACATGAGCTCATTTTGCAACAGTCTTATGGTAGTCCAAGCTACAGCAGTCCGTAGTTTGATAACAATTGAACACTGATACTTTTGCATTGGTCGTGAAACTGTACCCATGAACATTGAAGGTCTTGATACATATATATCTCATAAAATAAGCCCATATGTAAAATACTGTTTTATATGAAGACTTTTTATTTACAAATATATTTTTGTACTAGTATGTTCAACTAGCTATTGGAACACTCTTATTTCAGAAGTGTTTGGGTCCTTTCTAATATGAATGAACAGAGATTTTCATCATGGCTTCCCCATTTCGCTAGAACAACCCATAATGGGGGCATTTACAAGGGTGGAGTGGCATAAATGATGTTGTTATTGGCTGCCCAGAGGTGTGGGTAATTGGACTTATCTGACTTATGCAGAACCATTAGCAGTAAGTCCCTGGCTCAGGAACAAAGTGTGTACAAAAGGAGACATGTGACATATCAGTATTCTAGTGAGTCTCTTGGTCTTTGTAGAAGTAATGGTGTAACCAAATAATAACGGTTATCAGCACAAGGCTGTGACATCTTCCCAAATACCAATTATTTTCATCATGGTGTTATCATAATATTTTGCACAAAGCTTAATAGCCTGTGAATCTGATCTTAATGTTCCTGTTATTCATTGTCAGTTTGTATCACAGCGGCTGGATAATATTAACCTTTCTGCTTCCTTTTCTTACACAGGCCTTATTTCGAACTCAAGGCAAAGTATTACCTACTGCTTGAGGTAAGTAGCCAATTTTCACTATCAATCTTTATTGCACATCATGTGGGAATACTGGTCTATCTAATATGTAATTTTAGTCTTATACATAATTATTTCTTACTTTTGCTGAATTAAAGCTATAATATTTAAAGCAACATAAGCTTATATAGCAGTATTTCTCACCCGAATGTTGCTGAACTACAGCTTCCAGTAGTCTCTTCGATATTTATTAAATATGGGTTAAAGCATACTGTTGCTGTAGTCCAGCAACAGTAGAAATAGATTCTTGGCTGAACTATACAATGTTTTAAGTCCTTAAGGGCTCTTGATGCAAGAGTATTCTGTCTGATCTGTTGATCTTGATTTTATATTTCTGACTAAGTAGAACAAGGAAGCCAATAACGTGCTGTGTTTTTGTTCTTGTAGCAACTAAAGAAAACAGTGGATGACCTCCAAGCTAAACTCTCTCTCGCAAAGGGAGAATATAAGACTGCCCTCAAAAACCTAGAGATGATCTCTGATGAGATTCATGAAAGGCGCCGAACGTCAACTATGGGCCCCAGGGGGAGAGGAGTAGGCTCTGAAGGCAATAATTCACTTGAGGACCTCTCATCTTGCAAACTGGACTCAGATACTATATCCAGTGAGTAGAGATTTTTATTGACCATAATAAAAGATCTAGCTAATACAGGTATGAGACTCGTTATCCAGAAGGCTCTGAATTATGGGATGGTCGTCTCCCATTGACTACATTTTATCCAAATAATCCAAATTTTCAAACTCTTGTAATAAAACAGTACCTTTTACTTGATCCAAACTAAGATACAATTAATCCTTATTGGAGGCAAAACCAGCCTATATGATTTATTTAATAAAATCTCTAGTAGACTTAGGGTATGAAGATCCAGATTACTGAAAGATCAGTTGTCTGGAAAGCACCAGGTCACGAGCATCTGAATAACAGGTTCCATACCTGTAGTTCTATTTCTCTGTACTCAAGTGCATGCTTGTGGTTTGTCCAACCATAATCTTTGGGTAACGTGTCTGAGAACTTGTAGTAGAATACTTAGTAGGGCTAATGACTTGTTTCCACCCAGGCACCAGCACCGCATCTATATGGAACAGTCTCCCAAGAGATTTTGCTGGGATGACCGTGCTGGGAATTAGCTTTCTAAAATATCTTTAGTATATATTTAGCATCACTGAAACAGCCTCTGTCAGATTAGTATTGTGTTCTGTGATACGGGTCATCTGACACTATTTAACCACTGATAGCCCTGAGTTTAACATGGCCCAAATAAACAGGACATACCGTATGTAGGAAATGTGTACTACCTATTATTAAGATTTTGATTATCATTATTAATAATAATAATAATAATAAGGGACAGTATACACCTAAAAACTACTAAAAATGAGCATGATGAATAATTTTGCCTAATATTTTAACATTTTCCTTAGTTCATTATCAGAGGCTTATCTGTGGATATGTAATTAGTTTTATCAGCTTCTCATCTGCACTTCAGGACCAGGAAGTGACAGGGAACTGGTTTAATTTAATTAATTTTCTTGTTTAGAGCCAGAAATAATAAAAAGAAAAAACAGATATTTCTTTATTAAAACAATAGGCAAAAAGTATGTTGAACAAGTATGTAGTACCATTGTCTGGTAACATGCATGTAGAAAGATTAACTGAGCTGACATACAAAGGGTTACTAGTGCTGATCAATATATGTACAGACCTGGTCTTGCCTAGAGGGCTTCTCAGTAAGTGTGTTTTTTGTCCTTGGCAGGCTAATAGTTCTTAGGCACCTACAAAGACATGACACACATATTATTCCCATATATCTATCATGTACAATCATGCCTTCCAAATGATTTTGCCTCTATTCTTATTGAGCTTGCCAACACACATGCATTTACATTAGATAAAACCCTCATGTAATCTGTCTGTGAAACAGGGACATGGTGGCATGGTTGGCATTTGTTCTTATGTTTGCTGAAATGTGATTGTTTTATTTGAGTACTAGCTGTGCTTTGTTTTCTCATTTTGGCTGACCTAGCAAAACCCAAATGCTTAGTTTTCCATAGAGCAATTACAGCCTGATCCAAGGGGTTGTTAACCTTTAAATTAACTTTTAGTATGATTTAGACAATTTGCAATTGGTTTTCATTTTTTATCATGTAAGGTTTTTGAGTTATTTAGCTTTTTATTCAGCAGCTCTCCAGTTTGCAATTTCAGTAATCTGGTTGCTAGGGTCCCAATTCTCCTAATAATTATGCATTGATTTCAATAAGAGACTGGAATATGAATATGAGAGGCCTGAATAGAAAGACGAGTAATAAAAAGTAACAATGGCAATACATTTGTAGCCTTACAGAGTACTTGCTTTTTAGATGGTGTCAGCGACCCCCATTTGAAAGCCGTAAAGAGTCAGAAGAAAAAGGCAAATAACTAAACAACTATAAAAAATAAATAATGACCAAGTGAAAAGTTGCTTAGAATTAGGCATTCTATATCATACTTAAAGTTAACTTAAAGGGGTTGTTCACCTTTGAGATAACTTTTAATATGATCTAGAGAGTGATCTTCGGATACAATTTGCAATTGGTTTTAACATTTTATTATTTAAGGTTTTTGCGTTATTTAGCTTTTTATTCAGTGACTCTTCAATTTTCATTTTAAGCAATCTTGTTGCTAGGGTGCAAATTCCCCTAGCAACCATGCACTGATTTAAATAAAAGACTGGAATATGAATAGGAGAGGGGCTGAATAAAAAGACTGGGAATGCCAAGTAGCAATAACAATACATTTGTAGCCTTACAGAGCATTTGCTTCTTAGAAGGGGTCAGCGACGCCCATATGAAAGCTACAAAGAGTCAGAAGAAAATAACTATAAAACTATAAAACATAAACAATGAAAACCAATTCAAAAACTGCTTAGAACTGGTCATTCTATAACACACTAAAAGTTACCTTAAAGGTGAACCACCACTTTAGGATGAACCACCCCTTTAAGAACCACAACATTTGAACTTGAATTACCACCAATGTGTTTATGTATTGCAGTGACATCAGAGGTGTTTGATGACGACAACCTTAGCAGCTTGGTGTCCGAGGAAGATTCTGAAACCCAGTCTCTGTCTAGTTGTAGCTCTGGCCCAACCAGCCCATCTGAGATTCCAAGTCCATTTTCAAATGCCCCTCATCCTGGGACCTTGGATTTGTCAAGCCCCTTGTCCCTCTCTGACTTTGGTTTGATTTCACCAGTACTAGGCCCTCGAAGCGAATGTAGCGGGGCATCCTCACCAGAGTGTGATCTGGAAAGAGGTAAGAGAGGGGGTTGCTCTGTATTAATGGCTGCTTATTGACATTGCACACTTGCACATTTAATATATAATACTGTATGTCTCCTATTATTATTCTTATTATTTTTTTTATTAATTTTATTAAAAAGTTCAAGCATTACAAAGTTATTTCAGTATATACATTGTTTCATGCATTTGTAGGTTTGGTACCTTATATAAATACAAATTCGAGCAAAACAATCGGGATCGGGCCTGAAAGGGGGCAGCGCGATATAAATGGCAGATTGGGTGGGCCATTTGTTGGGTTGGGGATAAAGGGGAGAGTGTGGAATATCAAGGACTGAACCACTGATCAGGAAATTCACTGCTGGTAACTTGTTATACTAGCCCTGGCCTTGACGGATATATTACTGGATAGCCCAAGTCGTATACAATTGGCAGCAGTTAATGTTTTTGCTTTTTGTGCTAGTTAGTAGTACCGGAAACCCTTTATCCAGAAAGCACAGAATTACGGAAAGGCATTTTCCCATAAACTCCATTTTATCCAAATAATCCAAATTTAAAAAAGATTTCCTTTTTCTTTGTAGTAATAAAACAGTACCTTGTACTTGATCCAAACTAAGATATAATTATCCTTATTGGAAGCAAAACCAGCCTATTGGGTTTATTTAATATTTACAGGATTTTTAGTAAGCATAAGGTATGAAGATCCAAATTACAGAAAGACTTGTATCCAGAAAAACCCAGGTCCCGCGCATTCTGGATAACAGGTCTCATACCTGTAGTTAATAAGCAGTGGTGCAATTTTGTACTTTGAATTATGATTTCTTATTTTTCCACTCCGTTACGGCTAAAAACAGAGCAGAATGGCAGCACAGAGTTTCTGAGTGGATACGAGAGGTGCATTAGTCTAATTCAATGTTAGTAATGGCTAATGTCATATTGGGAAACTTTCCATCTCATTAAATGGCAAGGCTGCTTCCTTCACAGTGAAGAATGCACACTAGCAAGCGTCTTTGTTCATTTGTAATAAGTAAACAAAATGCTTCCATTTTGTCCCCTTTCTATAAGAAGAGAGGTGCCTGTGTAAAGATCTGTAGAGAAAGCAAAATGTGGTGAGGAATGGAAAGGAAGCACACAGCACAGATTAAAATCTAGACAACAACTCACAGGGTTCCCACCTCCATGTTGTGATTGGTTTGGAGGTAGAGGGGGACAGTCTCAGTTTCTGGTCTATGTAAAAATCCAACAGGGTTCCTCATATTCCTGTTTCCAAAAACAATTTTTGCTTGATTTAAATCTTCTGGTATTAATGGATTGTTTTTTTTATGTTTTGTTTTAGGGAACAGGGCAGAAGGATCAGAGAATGCTGCCCAAGACCGATTAAACAACAATAATAACAGTAGAAGCAATAGCAAGAAAGCCATGACATTGCCAGTCCTGGACAACAAGATGAAGCAGCTGTCATTGGAATGTACGAAGACTGGGAACGGCACAAACACGGAGGAGAAGAAATGCAGCCGTTCCCAATCTTTAGTCTCTACTCTGTTGGTCAATGCTGTGTGAGCATATAGATAAGCGAGCAGGAATCCTGTGCCAACGGCCTTCTTTCATTCCATGCAGACGTCCGCAGACTGCTGGGACATAAGCTCCACACACTGGGAGATGATTAGCAGGAGACTCCGCACTATAGGAAGTAGAGGTGGCTTTTTCAGCACGCTACCTGTTGCCTTTTACCAAGTGTGTACATTTAGGTGTGTATCCTGTCCATATAGCCATCACTAGAGCAATAAATTCAATGAACTTTCTGTGCCAAAAACTCCTGAATTCCAAAGGGAGCTTCAGTGATGAGGTGTTTTCTTCCCCTGCTTTTCTAGGTAGGACAACAATCTCTTATTGTACAGTATAATGGAGAGACAGCATTGATGTCTTAGCAGATCAGCTCCTGTCACATCTCATATTATGTAGTCAAACAACTGTGTTCACATTTTCTATGCTGAAGTTGAAACAGTGCCAAGTAATTTGCACAATGAGCCATTAAATTATACGTGCACAGATCCATTTGATGTGATTTAGACATTTACAAGTATTCCTTTCGTTATCTGTCTAGCCCCATACATTGCTCCAATTGACTCCACTTGGTCTTCTTGACCACTTAATAGCAATTTGCTCAGATTAAATAAAGCCTTCGGAAAGTAACTTCCCATGTGTCTAACCAGTAACTTCATAGTGCTCCTATAAGTCACTCTTCCCAGTCAAATGCCATCCAGTATTCGTGCTTCGTTCATCCGTGCTCTCGAGTGGTGAAGAAAGACATCACCCAGTTCTTCAACTCCTACCCTGGAGGGAATTTGAGTCATGCCATAGACAAGTGTATGAAGATCAGGATTGTTTCCGTGTGTTCCATCACTAGATACTTTCAAATTATGAGGATTAATACACTCAGCGGTGGATAGTTCCATATGATTTTATCTTGCATATGTTTTATACTATACCCATAACTTGCAGGCCACCACATAATAAGACGTTTGAAGGATTCTGGGAGTTCGAGTTCACAAAAGCCAGGCACCAGTGAGTTGGACATCCCTGTTTTATACCAGCTTCTTATAGCTTGTGTTTTTCTTTCTTGCATAAATGGATTACTACTATGTGCCATTGGGAAATAACTACTGGGCAAATAGCAGTTTTATGCACTTCTAGTTTCACTGGGCTGCCCTTGTGGGAACCTGAGGAAGGTTGCAGATCTGGGGCAGGGGTTGCTTCCATTAAACTGACCACAATTTGTCAACTGCCATGCCCAGCTATATTGCACCCCTTCTCTGAATCTCCACCCCCCCCCCCATACTTTATTACAAACTATCATAACCGTCCATAATGTATGGGAAGCCTAGGATTTGCCACTGAGATTTAACTATAGACAATGATACTGCTGGGCCAGGGCAGAGGAGTCTTAGCTGCTGGTTTGTAGTAACAGGGTTTGCACGTCTCTTTTCTATGTTACTCCAAAGTTTTTGATGTATGACTTTGCTAGGGGAATTTAGTATTATTGGAATATGGTGACTGCCACTGCTGCTGTCTTTGTGTTCATTCCACAGCTTGTGTGTTTCTGCAGCGAAATAAAGGGTGTTTCATGCAAGTTATGAGACGTTTATCTTGTATTATTTGGACTTCTCAAGAAAATCTTTCCTTAAAAAAAATCTTACAATCTATATTGTTATTATAATAACACAGAGACTGACAGAAAAACTGGAGAAAAATGCCCACTTTTTGGCAAGCTCATTCAGTTAGGCTTACGTAGAAAAGGTGCATTAATGCTGGACTTCCAATAAATATATTTTATATAGACATACATATTATCCACAGATAAGAATAAACCATGATAGTCTGTCTCTGATTTACAGCCTGACCCACTTTAGACTGGCAGAGTAAATTAAACCTTGTTCTCTGTTGAACTGAAATCTCTACTTTCCAGAGAATCAGTACACCACCACCATGGAAACATTGTGTAGAATCTATTCTATGGAGAATGTGAGTTTGTGTAAATTACTGGCAGATTATAAATCTGCAGGATACAATTACTGGCAAGTGCAAATACTGGGAGTGCCACACTGCATTGTTGTTGTGGTGTCCCATGCTTCCCATGGACAAGTTTAGCTCATATGCTGTAAAGAACTTTATTGATTTTTGTATTGAACTTGCTTTTGCTCAGCTTTAGTAGGGGCACAATGTAACTCAGACAAACCCCCCCTTAACTGGCCTTTAATCAAGCTCACTGATCTATGAATTACAGTGCCAACTAATGGTAACAACATGTAACCACATGAAACAGTATTTCCTCACCAAATCCAAACACTTTTAAAGTACTTTTTACAGAATTTATTTGCAGTCCTTGTCATTGCCATATCTATAATAGACTATTTATCAGTGTGTCTTGTGTTGTACTTAAATAATCTCAACACTAATAGGTGGGGGCCTTAACAACCCAAGCCAATTTTATTCACAGGCAATTTTATACAGTGCCGGACCAGTTGGGCGCCCTCCTCGTGTGCAAACATGCGCAGAACTACTCCGGACTTGCTGAAAATGGCATGTTTTATATGTGTTCCATAATGCACCAGAGCACTTCCCTGAACCTGGTTCAAAACACTTGATTCAATAATAAGGGGTTTTATATGGTCAGACGAACGACCCAGGCTGGCCCTACAGACGCTTCAGGCTTCGCTAACGGGGGGTGGACTGGCCCTTCTTAACTTTGAGAGATATTTTCTAGCCAGCCAGCTGGTCTATGCGCACTGGTGGCTAGCTCCACAGTTAGACAACCGTTCGCTCATACTTGAAGCCGCTATTGTGTGTTCTTTAGAGGCCCTGGCTAAGATGCTATACAGGGATATTTCCCCACCACAAAGAATGACACCCCCATTAGAACAGTAGTGGAAACCTTTTAGGTAGCACTTAAAATTGCCCAAAATAAAAAGTCGTCTAGTCCAAATGGACCCCTATTTGGGGCAACAAACATCTCCCACATTTTAACTCTGTGCCAGACATTTCAAGATGGGTGGCTGCAGGTGTTAAAACATTAGGAGATATCATAGCTAATGGGGACTGTAAACAATTCAATATACTCCAAATGAATTCCAACTCCCAGCAAATATGTTGTTTAGGTACTTTCAATTAAAACAAGCCTTTCAGTCCTAGTTTCCTCCAAGACCACTAGCGGTCACAGATACCACCTTGGAAGTATATCTCCGCAGACTAGACTTGGCAAAAGTACTAACACACGTGTTTATTATATTGATGCAATCGAACATAACCCAATTGGACAAAGTCAAATAACATTGGTGTGAAGATATCCTAGAACTAGACTATGAGAGGTGGAAAGATTCCCAAGCTTTAGTGCCACCAACTTGCAATCTCTAGCAAGGATAGGTATATATAGACAAATTTTTTTTTAACAGAGTATACCTTACCCCAAAACGATTGGCCAGGATTTACCCTGGAGTTTCAGACCAGTGTCACAAATGCCTTAATTCTGTAGGTATATTATTTTATGTCTTCTGGGAGTGCCCAATAATCCAGGGATTCTGGCGTGAGGTTCTTGCATACGCAGAAAATACTCTAGCGCTCCCCAATATACTGTTACCCAGCCTCTGTCTACTGGGTATCATTGAAGCAGTACCACTGAGACCCCCAGTCAAACTGTTTTGCCTGCAACTGTTCTATTACCAAAAAAGTCAATACTGCTTCATTGGAAGTCCACAGGGCTGCCTGCGTTGAACTTCATCACTTTGATCATCCTGGATCAAAGTGATGGGACCCGCTGACAATTTTGTTCACTTGTGAGTTGCAATAGTCTTGCACTTGTTCTTAACTGCACCTTTTTGTCAGATGACCGAAAATGCAGAGGGTGTTTTATTGAGGTTGAGAGAGTGCTTTATGTTGTTGTGGTGATCATTTGAAATTGATGCAGTGTGGAAATATGTGCAATTAGGCAATATTGCAGGATCAGTGAACATACAGGGGCGGAGAGAGGTGGCATCAGCAGGGGCGATGTGGGTGCCTGTGGCTTTTGATTCATACTCAGGTTGCTCCATCGCCCATTATATATATTATATAGTGTGTTTAGACTATTGTTTGAGAAAGGTGTCGAGTTATTGTCGCTAAGAACGAGTTTATATGCAGAGGGTGTCTTATTGAGGATGATATAGTGTTTTATGTTGTTGTGGTGTTCATTTGAATTTGATGCAGTGTGGAAATAGGTGCAAATAGGCAGTACTGCAGGATTCATGAACATACAGGGGTAGAGAGAGTTGGAGACAGCGGGCATGATGTGTTTCAGGCAATTGCTTAGTATACATGTCATTCCCTTTTCTTACTCTAGGATTGTGTCATTGCAGGGGTGCTACGCCAATGAGGTGAGTTGAGAAATTCGCCATAGATTGCAGCATCCCAGTAGTTACCATTGGCATCAAAATGCCACTCTTGTAACTTTAAGAGCATAATTCAGTTTTCAAACTGGAAATTTTGCTCTTCTAACGCAGATAGCGCAGTTCCCTCCTGTACCCCCTGGATCCCTTTGCCAACATTATGGACACCCCTCGACCCCCTCTAGTGCATAAAAGTGATTACATAGGGGAGGGTGAGCGGCAGCAGCAAACCAGGTCTACCCCAATGTTTTTGGCACAGTATAATATTATTAATCATATTTTGTAGTCTATTTCTAAGTCATAATGGAAAGCCTTATGATGGATTTGGTGAGTATTGGAGAACGTTTCAGAGATATATGGTTAGATGTATGAACTGCTTTGAACACAGGGCCAGTAGTATAAAGTCGTTTCTGTGTGAAGTTTTAATCTAAAATGTTATTCTTGCTTTTATGAAAAATAAAAAAAAATATATTTAGTGTTTTTGACAATAAAAAGTAGGAGGTTTTTTCCACACTGATCCCATGAGTGTGCTATTAATTTATCGGTTATTACTTATACCTTCTGTGTTCCTGAAACTCACACAAGGAGCATATGATTAAAATCCTCATCTAAAGTTTCATAAGGAAATGGAAATCTCCTGCAGGAATAGGAATTTTCTGTATCCAGACGGTAGGTAAGATGGACTAATTCACCGTGCTCCCATTGGCCAATATTACTATTGTATTCACATTTCATCAGCCTTGCTCTTATCTACAGACTTCAGCTCTTTTTACAACTATGTGTAACATCTGTGTCCTCCAGTTACTGCCCATATAGGGGTGTGCAGCAGTCAGGAGTAGGGAGGAATAGGGAATGAAGGATGCCTTCAAGGCAGGGCACTACATGTTTTGGATTAAGGTGATCCTTCCTCAGGTGCTAGTGTTTACAATGTGCATAACCCAAACTCCCAATTTATCACACAGAAAAACCAGCAAGCTTATCAGTTCCATAGTATTGCCAGATAAATTACATTACATGATAAAAATATTCTTTATTCAGTACTGCCCTCTAGGGGCCTACTCCAGAAGTACACTAATCACTTAAGGCAGTTATCACAGTACTTGTATTCATATTTATACAATGTTGCAGGTGTTTGTTCCCTACCTGCCTCATTACAATAATGTATTCAAAATATCAAAGTCCACTTTCCTGAAAAAATAAATAAATACATTTATAAGAAACATTTGAAGCTTTGTGTATCATTCAGACCAAATAGTTCAAGGGTATTAAGTATGTCTATCCATTTTTCTTCACATTGTAGCAACAATCTTTTGCTGTTTCCACCTCTGCTAGGCATTTAAACTTCTTCTAGCACAAGCCACCTCAAGCTTGCACTAGTATGTTTATTTTCAAAGAAGTGTTTTCCAACGGGTGTGTGTGTTTTGGCTACTTGAGGATTGATGTTGGTTATCGACCTTTTATGTTCATTAATCCTGATTCTCACCTTCCTAGAGGTTTGTTCCACATACATTTTCCCACAAGGGCATTTTAAGCCATATATAACAAAATCAGTGTTACAAGTACTGTACTGTTTGACCAGTATTTTGTTAGCCTTTAGTGGATGAGTTACATGACCTCCCTTTATAATTGAATTACAATAACCACAGTTGAGGCATGGGAACTTGGGTGTGCTTAAAAATCTGGTAGTGTTCTGTTTCTGATATATATATATATCCGATTTTTATCAATTTATATATCCGATTTTATCAATTTATCAGCTACATTTGGACCTCTTTTGTAAGAGAAGAGTGGCAATTCTCCATAATATTTTCCCAATATAGGGTTCTTTTGTAATATTGACCAATGATGGTTAATGATTTTTTGTATACTTTTACTGTTGGGGCCATATTTTGATACAAAGGGTATTGGTTCTGCTCTTTTCTTCTTTACAGTTTTATTTAACAGGGACTCCCTCCCTATCCAAAATACCCCATCACGTATTTTTACTGGAGTACCCCTTCTGTAGCCTCTGGCCGCAAATTTTTCAAGAAGCACATTAGAGCTATTTAAGTATTTCTGATCAGTTGATGCAATACGTCTAATACCCTTGAACCATATGGTCTGAATGATACACAACGCTTCAAATGTTTCATTTTTTTCCCCCCAGGAAACATTGAATACATTATTGTAATGAGGCAGGTAGGGAACTACCACCTGCAACATTGTATACATATGAATACAAGTACTGTGATAACTGCATTAAGTGATTAGTGTACTAATCACCCCTAGAGGGCAGTACTGCATAAAGAATGTTTTTATCATGTAATATAATTTATCTGGCCACACTGTGGAACTGATAAGCTTGCTGGTTTTTCTGTGTGATAAATTGGGAGTTTGGGTTATGTACAATGTAAACACTATCACCTGAGGAAGGATCACCTCTATCCGAAACATGTAGTGCCATGCCATTCAATAAAATATTATGTGTTTGAGCAACAAAGGTACTCCAGAGTACTATATTTTTGATTTATGAAGATAAGGAATTTTGGCTACTCCCAACTCTGTTTGATGAACTAAATACACTGAGAACAAAAGGAAAACCTTTACCAACACTTGGACTTTGCCTTCAAGGCAGCTCTATCTACCAGGCAGATAACAACTCAGCCACACCCTGCTTCTAGGCTAAACACACCTCCCCAAGCTGATTGGTCAGTACACTCTAGCATTGCTTTCAATGAAGTTGCAAGATATGGAGTGTGTGATGTCATCTTCTCCTCCTACTTTAACTGGTATGCAGGCCCTGCTCCATGCCATCTAACAGTCATTCTCTTTTTTTTCTTTCCCTTTGCTAAAATACTTTCATTCCTCTACTCTAATCTTATTCAGAATTCAACTCTTCCTTCTTTCTGCCTTACCTTCTCTTGTACCCTTCTAGATATCCACCCTTTAACTAACAAATCCACATTAACATATGGGCTGTTTTGCTCCAAGTCAATTAACTCCTTGCACTAACTGACAGCTGGCCTTCACAGAATGATACTGCCACTGAGGCTGCACTTTCTCATGGCAGTCTCTTTTTCTCCCACACCCCTGGTCCACTGGATGCAGTTGGGGAGTCAGAATTCTCTTTTCATTGTTCGTTCCTTTAGCTTTTTCATTCAAATTTTGAGGTACATGCCCTTCAGATCGTTGATCCTCTCATGTCATTTAAGGACCTCCTTCAGCCACATTCTCTGATAACTTCCTTTTTGACTTTGAAACTTGGATCCTTAGTGATTATAACTGCCACATATATGATCCCTTACAACCTTGAACCTCTCATTTTTTCCAGTCAATATGCTCTTTTGAACTCCAGCAGTGAGCTAACACCCCAACCCCAACATAAGAATGGCCACTTTCTGTACCTAGTATATACCAATAATCTGTACAGTGATCCCTTTCTGATCATTATCTGGTTACATTTTCTGGCTCACACTTTCCTATGCCACCTACTCCTTCTCCTTCTGTGTAATGTGGTACCTAGTCACTCACTGTCCTTCTTAGCCGAATCTTACTCCCACCAATGTCACACACTGGGGATTGCAGTAAACTTTGAACTCAGTAACACTTTATAAGTCACCAGTACAGCCTCATGAATAATCTGCCCGATAGATCATAACCAGAACTCATGGCTCTCTAGGCTCTACCAACTGCCTACCTTCCCAGCCTTCTCCATGATTCAGGAATGATGAAACCTTTTACAGATTTTCAGCACCACCTTGTGTGAAAGTCCTAGGCCTTGTCTACCCTATTCTTTCTCCTTTTGGGGGCCCTACCTGGGCAAGGGACTGCCAAGACACTGGTCATTTTCTTATGTGCATAAACTTTAACACATGTGCTTTAAAACTTGCCTCTGAATGTGGTTTCTTGCCCAAGCTGGTGTCTCTTCTACATGACTTAGTGTAGTAATTTCTTGTATTTGTAGTCAAGTTCATCTGTCTGCTTTGAAATTGATCCTATGCCTTTCCATGGATTGGTATTTCTCATTGCTGTCATTGGCCTGTCCACACATTCTGAGCTACATTGCTCATTATCTCTAAGCAAAGGTTAGTTTTAACACCTTTGCTACAAATTCATTGCGGTCTCACATTGGTCATAAAGGATACAAACAATGAAAATCTTGGTCACTAACGTTCACAAACGTTTTTTTGCGCTAACTAAACATCTTACATACCCCCATTAGGTTTTTCTTCAGTAACTATTGCTGCTGTTGGCATGAATTTGGTCAGGGAAAATATTTTAACTATTGTACAACTGATGTACTAAAGCCTTACAAATAGAATAGTCCATAAATGGACAAGAATGAATTGGGTCAGTCTTTCAGCACCAGTGAAAGGGATACTTTTGACCATGTTCTCCAAATCCACAAGCCAGGGGAATTTATAACTTTTGGGAAAATAATTTGTTTTTAACATGTTTACCTATATCTATATAAGTAAACATGGTAAATATATATATATAATATTAAAAATTTGAAGGCCTCTAAGAAAGAGGTATATATTGCAATATATGGACAAACAATCCCTGTTTTCTTTAAAGGAGTGGGCTATTTTAGTAGCTTAATGCACAAAATGTCTCAATTTCTTTAATATATTGATAATGGGTTGAGTGCAGAAGACCTCTTGTCTTTGTATGAATTTTGTGGTCACAGCCTCATTGTACTGCCGGTTTATGGTTTAAAAATTAGTGGTGAGCACAACTTTCCCTTTGTTGTAATAGTTTATACAGGAGCAGTGACCAGCTCCATGTTGTAGCTCCCACCCTTTCCAGCTATAGTCAGGTGATCCCAGTGGTGGCCAATAAAAGGGCAACCATGTTTTGGTGTTTTAACCTTGAAAGCAAGTGAGTTGCAGGTAAAACCTAGTCCCTGTGTAAAATGTATAATGAAGTAGTAGAATGAATCAGATTAAAAAGAGTGTAGGACTGGCCAGATATGGGATGACATTGATGTAGTTGGCCAGCTTAAATATATTGCAATATATGGACAAACAATCCCTGTTTTGTTTCAAGGAAAGGACATTTTTGGTAACTTTATACACAAAATGTACATTAATTATAATTAATTTATTGATAATGGGTTAATGAGTTGAGTACCAAGCTATAACCCAATTTAAACCTAGCCAGCATGCATCTGCCAATACAACTTTCCCTGGCAGGGTATTTCACAGTCTCACTGACCTCACTATGAAGAATTGTTGGTTGCAAGCTACCTTAAATATAAAGTTTTAAGGACCCTTTCTGGCTGCATGCAGCAGCACTGCACTTGTGAGGGGTGGGCAGGATAAGGCATTTAGGTTCTCCCCTTCCTGTCCCAAACTTACATATCATTCATCAAGACTTGCCTTGCACCATTCTGCACCTAGCATTGGATTTTCAATCTGGACACAAAGTGCTTAAATAATGAAAACAGAGCCTCCCAGGCGGCCGGCCCAGCATGCTGAGAGGAGGACTTGACGGCAATGAGCAGAGGGAAGCAGTGATGTCTGGTGTGTGACAAATCAGAAATTACATCACACAGGAGTGTCACGCCATTTTCTGTGAGACGCCCACCCGCCCTTAAGTAGTATGGGTTGGGGAATGTGGGTTAAGTTGATGTGGGGAGTTAATTTAAGCAAGCATTCCAGGGTGTGGTTGGTTTGTCATATACAGTACATATTCAGGTTATAATGTGTTACATTGCACTTTATTGATATTTGTAAAACATAAATGTATTATTAAAGCTGTGGCCTTTTCAATCCCAAACCAGGTGTCCTTATCTCTTTGTAAGAGGGTAAGATACCTAACCGAGTGGGTAAGAAGAGGGCATTATGATTAAGGTTACAGAGTTAATACCTGCTTTCTCCTTTCACCCCATGGACAATGCCTAAGTCAATATGGGGCATGCTTTTAGCACTTGTTTCTGGATCATAGTAAATTACACTTAGGGGGCCCATTTACTTAGCTCAAGTGAATAGAATAGAATAAAAAGAACTTCGAAGTTCGAATGATTTTTTTGGCTACTTCGACCATCGAATTGGCTACTTCGACCTTTGACTACGACTTTGAATCGAACAATTCGAACTAAAAATCGTTCGACTATTCGACCATTCGATAGTTGAAGTACTGTCTCTTTAAAAAAACTTTGATCCCCTACTTCGCCACCTAAAACCTACCGAGGTGCCATGTTAGCCTATGGGGAAGAAAAATCATTAGATCGATCAATTAAAATCCTTTGAATCTAACGGTTCGAAGGATTTAATCGTTCCATCGAACGATTTTTCGTTTGATCAAACTATTTGCTGTAAATCCTTCGACTTCGATATTCAAAGTCGAAGGATTTACATTCGGCAGTCGAATATCGAGGGTTAATTAACCCTCGATATTGGACCCTATGTAAATCTGCCCCTTAAAGAATAATTATTTGTCATTTGCATTGTACAACTCTAAAGATAAAAGTGGCATTTTTGTGTTACTTTAATAAAAACGTCCTAAAAATCCTGTTCCTCTGTCTGCTTTCTCAGGCTGTGCAGAAATGTCTGCAGCTCTCAGCACTCCAGTGTATCATGCTATCATGCTATCAGCAGCTTATAAGAAACAGTATGGAACCACTTCACCCCAGTGGAAAATGTGTATCAAAATTCTGTATTTTACTACTTTCACTTTGTCCTTGGGACATGTTAATTAAAACCTTTTCAGGTGTCAGGTGATAAAGAGTCCAAAGGCCCACCTGCCCAGGGCCAGTTTTATTATTAAAGAGTCCAAAATTTGCTAGCACACTGATCCAACATTGAGTGCAAAAACTGTTTAATGGGCTCAAAAGTAGACAAGAATTCTGGCAATGTTTTGGACCACACTGGACCCTTTATCAAGCCTGAATTTACACACAAAGTACTGTATTAAATAGTGTAGCAAGGAAGGATGTTTATGGAGTGGCCAGCCCAATCCCCGGATCTTAATCCAATAGAAAATTTGTGGGGTGACATCAAAAATGCTGTTTCTGAAGCAAAACCAAGATATGCAGAAGAATTGTGGAATGCTGACTCTATGCAACACAGATATGCAGCAATTCTCAGAAACACTGCTCATACAATTACATATTAGATCAGAATCAGAGATGCAAAGGAAAGCAAAATCTTGAAACATTTTTCTGTTTATACAGTGAATGTCTGAGTTTGTAAAGAAGAATGCAGACACCGCTTACATATTCGCATTGTAACAGTGTCACACCAGTTAATATGAAATACTTTCTGTTAAAAATATCCAAAATGACATGCATAATAGCCATGTTGTACCTTGATACATTATTATATTTAAACTTTTGTAATATATGTATATATTTTTTAAAAGTGTTTCATATTTTCTTCAGTTAACAGAATATTAAACTAAAAAAGAAAACATAATTTATAGTTTATGGAAACATAAGACCTTGTTGTATAATTTGTTGTGTAATTTAAGAAACCAAAACATATTCTACACAGGTATGGGACCTTTTATCCACAATGCTTAGGACCTGGGGTTTTCCAGATAATGGATCTTTCTGAAATTTGGATCTGCATACCTTAAGTCTACTAGAAAATCATGTAAACATTATAGTCTGGTTCTTCTTTCAATAAGGATTAATTAATATGTTAGTCTGGATCAAGTACAAGGTACTATTTTAATATTACAGAGAAAAAGGAAATCATTTGTAAAAATTTGCATTATCTAAATTAAAATGGAGTCTGTGGGAGACAGCCTCTCTGTAGTTCGGAGCTTTCCAGATAACTGGTTTCTGGATAGCAGATCCCATACCTGTACTGTATTTTGTAGAATTTCAGGAAATCCACATGCAAAGGCAATATATGAACTTGAAAGAATGAGACATAACTGAGAATTGATGAAAATGGGTCATATTTAACTTTAACTATGATTATTTATAAATAGTCTGTCTAAGTAGTGTTATTTTTTTGTTTATATTCAAACATCCAGTGTAGTATTTTAACAAAGTAGCGTTAAAAAGGTCAACCCCCCCAAAAAAAGGCATCTCCCACAGACCCCATTTAATCCATATAATCAAAATTTATAAAAAGTATTTATTGTTTTCCATGTAATAATAAAACCGTATGCAAAGTCTTTCATGCTCTGAAACGTGAAAACTTGTTATTGGGTAGTTTAAATGCCAATGCATAAGGTGCTGGGAGAGAAAGGGCAGCCTTTCTTAATACTTTTGTTAATAGGAACAATTACATGTATAAACCTTGAATCTAAATCTATGTTTATTTTATAGTTGGTTTGCATTTATTGTATAGGCTTACCTTCCAAACTTTTGAAAAACAGAGTACAATATGGCTGTTGGGTTGAGTTTCTAAAATCTGTTTATTGGCTTAAGATGTATTGTTTCAAGGTCCCAGACTCATTACTGTGTGTTGCCAAATGTCTAATCCCTTGTGTTAATATCACATCATTTTACCAATGATATAACCATTACTGCAACCACTTTTGATGATACGCCAAGTGCTCAAACTGAACTTTTGCAACTTGGTGTCATTTAACGGGAGCAGGAGAGGACTGGATAGCAGGAGAGGGAAGGTCAAGGCAAGGTTAGAATGCAAAGCAGGTACAGGGGAAAAGGCAAGAGCAGGAAAACAGAGCTAGGGGCAAACCACAGTACGCAGGAAGGCAAAGGTAGGATCAAAGTAAAAGGGCTAGAGCTAGAACCTTTACTACAGTGCTAATATACAGTAGGTAAATGCTCAGTCTCCTATGGTGAGGAGGGCTGCCCTTATATAGGGCAGGGTCAGCCCAGATTGGCTGACCTTAACCCACCAATTAGGCCACAGCTGGGAGGGACTACAAGGGCCAGATGACAGATGGTGAGCAACACTGCCAGCTGCTCACCTGGCCCAATGGTTAAGGCATTAAACCAGAAACCCAGAGGTCCCCGGCTTGAATCCCAGCAGAGCCTGACATTAGCCCCTCCTCACCAGGCGCCTAAAGGCCTGACAATTTTAAGTGCCTGGGGTACTGGCAGCGGTACAGTCGAATCCACCCTAGCGGGTGCCCAACTGAGAGTCAAGACAATAGGCAGAACCACCTTAATGGGTGCCTGGGGTACTGGCAGCAGTACAGGCAACTCCACCTTCATGGGTGCCTGGGTTTTGGAAGTTATTGATTGAGTGGTTACAGTTACTGTGTTAACTTGGTAGAAGCCCCTCTCCTGGGGGCACTGGACTTGGCAAAAGCCACTCTCCTTGAGGCACTGGACTAAGAGGCAGTGGACCCTGCTGGGGAGCCAGCACAGGGGGCAGCTGCTGGGGAGTTAGCACTGGTACAGGGGGCAGCTGCTGGGGAGCCAGCACAGGTACAGGAACTGTAGGCAGCGGAGGCTGCTGGGGAGACCCCTCGGAATCTGAGGGTAGGGGAGGCTGCTGAGGAACCGGCTGTGAGCAGTGGATGCTGCAGCTGAACTGGCTCTGGAACTGTGGGCAGTGGAGGCGGCTGGGGAAGTCCCTCTGCAGCTGTGGGAAGCAGAGGCTGCTGGGGAAGCCCCTCTGGAGCTATAGGCAGTGGAGGCTGCTGGGGAAGCCCCTCTGGAGCTGTAAGCAGTGACATCAGCGGGGTAGCCAGCCCAGGAACTGAGGCAATCAGCTGAGGGGTAACCGGCCAGGGAATTGAGGCAGACAGCTGAGGGGTAGCTGGCCCAGGAACTAAGGCAGACAGCTGAGGGGTAGCTGTCCAGGGAACTGAGGCAGCCTGCTGAGGGGTAGCTGGCCCAGAAACGGAGGCAGACTGCTGAGGGGTAGCCAGCCTTGGAACTGAGGCAGACAGCTGAGGGGTAACCGGCCCGGGAACTAAGACAGACAGCTGAGGGGTAGCCGGCCCGGGAACTGAGGCAGACAGCTGAGGGGTAACTGGCCCGGGAACTAAGACAGACAGCTGAGGGGTAACTGGCCCGGGAACTAAGACAGACAGCTGAGGGGTAGCCGGCCTGGGAACTGAGGCAGACAGCTGAGGGGTAACTGGCCCGGGAACTAAAGCAGATAGCTGAGGGGTGACTGGCCAGGGAACTGAGGCTGACAGCTGAGGGGTAGCCGGCCTGGGAACTGAGGCAGACAGCTGGGAGGTAGCCAGAAGATGTTGTCCGCGAGCTCTGCTGTGCTTACTCTGCATCTGTATGTGAGTAATGAATTAGGGGTACTTTCAGGGGTAGTCACCTTTCCGGGGAGGAAGCACAGAGAGGGGACTATGTAGGGTAGTGGGTAGGCGTTTTTATTATTGGGGGCCTAGTTCACCTTTAAACATACAGGGGCTCAGCCTTTATCATGCCGAATACTCCTCGCATTCCAGAGGAGTGGCAATTTTCACTAGGAAGGGGCTAGGTCTGGGGGTAGAAGACCTGCGAACTGACACGAAAGGTAGATATGTAATCCTAAAGTGCCTGTTGTTGAATCAATGCCTAATCATCATCAATGTGTATGTCCCTCCCCCGTTCACTGTACTCCTTCTCGATGAGATACTAATGCATGTTGCTAATTTGGGGCAATTCCCGACTGTATGGTTAGGGGATTTCAATGCAGTCCCTGATTCTTCCATGGACAGGCTCAGGCCTTTAGCCCAGGATTCCTCAAGTTTTCCAAACTGGATAGCAGGTGCGGGACTACTTGATGCATGGAGGTGCAAACACCCCAACGTTAAGCAGTACTCCTGCTTCACTGTTGCAACCTCAGCATTATCCCGCATTGACCTTGCCCTAGTTAATCAAGAGGCACTCCGCCTTATTATGACTGTAGATTTCCTACCCCGGGTGTGTTCTGATCACGCACCCCTACAATTATCCCTCCAACTCCCCGGCCCTGAGCAGACTTCCCCTTGGCGTTTGGCCCCAAAATGGGTTCACAACCTTAGTGTACTTGAGAGTTTCCAGCCCCAGCTGAAAGAATTTTGGGAATTGAATGCTGGTACTGCGGCAGCAGAAACAGTTTGGGACTCATGTAAAGCATGGACTAGGGGTGCTTATATTTCACTCATTAAGGGGGAGCGTACTAGAATAGAAGGGGACATAGAGAGGGCCAAGACGGACCTGTCGGAAGCCGAGTACAACTTGACGCTGGGTGATAGCCCCTCACACAGACAAGCCTTAGCAGCAGCGCAAAGATCTATAGACCTTTTGCTTACCGAGAAATACTCCCAGTTTGAAGTGAATAGGCGGGCTGCCTGGTATGATAGAGGGGATAAGAGCGGTAAATTGCTGGCGCTATTAGCGAAGGACCCCATGCAGCTGACAGTCATACCTAGATTGATTGCACCCTCCGGGGAGGAGCTCTTAGACGCTAAAGCAATAGCGAATGCCTTTGGGATTTTTATAGAGATTTATATCAATCAGGTTGCTATGACAGGGCCACTTTGGAAGAATTTTTGGAACTGACACCCTTCCCAAAACTAACTGGTGCGCAAATGGATTCCTTAGTTTCCCCTATTTCGGCCGACGAGATTAAAGACGCAATAACTAATTTCCCTAATAATAAAGCCCCCGGCCCGGACGGAATTCCAATAGAGTGGTACAAGGCGAATGCTACTCTGTTGGCCCCTATCCTGGCCTCACTTTTTAATGATTGTGCTGAGTCTGGCAGTATCCCGCTCTCCTGTTCTCTAGCAACAATAACTGTGATCTTAAAACAGGGCAGACCCAGCCACTTGTGTGACTCATATCGTCCCATTTCGTTGCTGGACGCAGACATTAAGATATTTGCCAAGGTCCTGGCTACCAGGCTTAAAGGGGTAATAGAACATCTGATTTGCCCGGATCAGACGGGCTTCATGCCAGGTAGAGCGACAGATATCAATATTAGGCGTCTGTATACAAATATTCAAGCCAACCATGACAATGGGGGCGAGAGGGTTGTGGTCTCATTAGACACGGCCAAGGCCTTTGATACTGTCCAGTGGCCTTATCTGTGGGAGGTCCTGGCCCGCTTTGGTCTGGGTGACAGATTTGTCATGTGGATAAAAGCTCTGTATAAATCCCCGACAGGGCAGGTAAAAGTCAACAACTACCTCTCGGACCCGTTTGAGCTTCATCGAGGCACAAGACAGGGCTGCCCTCTTTCCCCCCTTTTGTTCGCGTTAGCGATAGAACCACTGGCCATTCGGATTCGCAGAGATCCGGGCATAGTGGGTCTTAGATTAGGTCAGCTGGAGGAGAAGGTGTCCTTGTATGCCGATGATATGCTGGTATACCTGGCAGATCCGGGGCCTCGCTAACTAGGCTCCTGCAAGTGGTTGACCAGTTCGGTGTTCACTCTGGGCTTAGGGTAAATTGGGAGAAATCTACAATATTTCCAATAGATCAGATACCTCCCCTGGCTCGAACTCCTTCCCCACTGCAATGGACTTGCTCCTTTAAGTACCTAGGTGTGATTATTCATAGAGACCCCAAAGAATACATATCTAACAACTTAGACCCTGTCTTACAAGAGTACCGCAGGAAAACCACCACCTGGGCCAACCTTCCGCTTTCCCTAGTGGGAAGGGCGAACCTTGTTAAGATGGTATTCCTGCCTAAATTCTTGTATAAGCTTCATAATGCCCCAGCATATATACCCCAAAGCTGGTTTAAACAACTGGACAAAATCACCAGCTCCTTTCTCTGGGAGAATCGAGCCCCCCGCATCAGTTTGACAACCCTCCAGGCCCCTGTATCAGGGGGAGGCCTGGCGTTGCCAAATTTTTTACTCTATTACCACGCCTCACAACTGGTTTATGCCCACTGGTGGCTGACGTTTGATTTGAATAATCATGCCCTTTTGGCGGAAGCGGCATGTGCCACCTCACTTGAGGCTCTGGCAAATCATTTGTACAGAGGAGGGAACTCTGTTTTTCCTCAGACTTCATCTATGACCCCAGTGATGAAAATTTTTAATCTATATATTAAGCACATGTACCCCCACCAAGACACCTGGTCACCTGGCACCCCCTTATGGGAAAATCCCAACCTCCAGCACTTTAGGGGGCTTCCCGATTCTGGGCTTTGGGCGTCTCTGGGAATCAAATACTTGACCCAAATTGTAGAGAGAGGGCAGCTTAAACCCTTCCAGACCTTGAGAACAGAGCACCAGCTCCCTACTAATATGATATTTCGCTATCTGCAATTGAGTCATGCCTTCCAGGCCCAGTTTCGGGTTCGTCCTTTAAACTTAAACCAATGCTCGTTGGAACGATACCTCAGGCAGCCAGGGCTGCAAAAAGCCATATCTTGGTTTTATGCTATTTTACAGAAATCCTTGGGCTCACATATAGACCGTTTACGCCTAAAATGGGAAGTGGATATCCCAGGTCTGGATGAGGAGGCCTGGACGGGTGTCATAGAGCAGATTCCAGAACTTTTCATGTCTAATAGGGATAGACTGATACAGTTAAAATTTTTCAACAGGGTGTATCTTACTCCCCAACGGCTTGCCAAGATCTACCCGGGAACGCCAGACACCTGCTACAAATGTGGGGTAGAGGTTGGTACTCTCTTCCATGTGTTTTGGGAATGCCCTAGTATTCAAGGTTACTGGGGGAGAGTACTAGATTTTATTCAGTCTAGTTTTGACTTACCGAATATTCGCTCCCCGGAGCTATGCCTAATGGGTCACACTGAACCACTTACTTTCCCCCAGTGCCAGAGATTGTTTTATTTGCAATTACTTTATTATGCTAAGAAAGCCATCTTGTTGACTTGGAAGGATACTTCCCCTCCCTCTTTAAGTCGATGGAAACGACTGATAAACGAAATTCTCCCCCTGCAGAAGGCAGTGTATTTGGCTAGAGGGTGCCCGGAAAAATTCCTAAAGATATGGGGCCCTTGGCTTGAGTTGCCTGACACTGCTACTCACTCATTTCAAGCATTGACTTAGGCATGGTGATATTGCTCCTCTTGAAGCTAATGCATGTATATTGTTTTGTAGTACCTACTATGTAACCTTTGGTAGACAATTGTAAGACTCTCTTTTCCTCTGTACTTTGTATGTCTTTTTGAAAAAAGTTAATAAAAACAAATTAAAAAAAAAAAAACATACAGGGGCTGGGGTATTTGTGTCCGGGGTATTTGCTTGGCACACAGGTTAATCCATGGCACGTTCCTTTACTCTAGGATCAACCTTAAGCAAAGTAAAGGGACCTGCTGACAACTTTTGTGACTGGTGCTCTTTGTATATCCCCACATTTTGTTTTACCCATACCCAAAAATGTTGAATACGTTTTCTCTTGATATTACTTTCTTATTGGTTTGTTTTCGCAAAATTATATTGCATATCATGTTTTCTTATTTTTTGTCCATTTTTTTTCTTGATATTTCTTTGTTATGGGTATGCTTTTGCAAAAGGTTTATTGCATAACATGTATTTGTATGGTTTGTCCATTTTATTAATTTACAAAATATATATAGAGTTATAGCGAATAAAAATGCCTTTAGATGCAGAGCGTGACATTTTGAGCTTTATGTTCTAGTGGGGGCTATTTGAACTTGATTCGGTGTGGACATAGGTTCAAATAGGCATTTTTATAGTATTATCATGCTATTGGGGCGGAGAGAGGCTGTATTGGCAGAGGCAATGTGTGTCTGGGGTAACACATATGCAAATAAGTGCTAAGAGGTGCATATTGCAGTTTGAGCGCGGAATTCATTTTGTTAGAATGGGGGTACAACAGGGACGGTACATGACCAGCACTCCCCAAACTCTGCACCCTAGACACTTGCCTTTTCTGCCTACCCCCAGCTTCAGCCCTGCTTGGAGGATCGTGGAGGTATGTGAAGATACACGGTTCCTTCTTCTTACTTGTCTTACTACATTTTTGGATTTATCTTTTTAGTAGTTCATAGCATATTATTTTTTTCAAAATAAATAGAATTAAACATTTTAAGAATGCATTCAAATGATTGGTGTGTTTAACTGAGATTGATCTTGTTGTGGTGTTCACTTTCATTTCAATAGAAGTAGCAATGAAAGAGGCAAAAATTAAGCTCTCTACCTTCATAAAAAATACAGCCCTCGCCTTTTTGGAACCTTTGAATACAGTGCAATCTATATAATCAGTGTTGCACATGGGCACTAAGGGCACACCATAAGTGAGCCTTTACTTAGCAGGCAGTGAGAACAGGGATACATTTCCAAGTAAAGTAAATAAATTTAAATTCTCTGTTGGGTAAATATGAAGGGTAAAATTGCTTTTTGTGCATTACTAGATAGTTTTGTATTATCAATGTGTGGAAATGAATACTTTTTTGGCAGCAATAGCCTTGTTATGCAATAGGGATTATTGTTTGGTCAGTGGCACATGGCTCATTTTCAAGCACCTTGACATCTTCAATATTTACTAGCTCAAGAGGCGATGTCATTTAACCATAAATGACATCGATCTCAGAAAGAGAGTCTATGATGCCAGCAGTATGGTCTCTAAGTGGCTCCATAGATTCTATGGGACAGATTCACTAGAGGGCGAGTTGTCGCCAGCGGCCACTTCGCACACACCGCACCACTTTGCCAGGCGCAATTTGCTACCACTACACTAATTCACTAATATGAGAAGTTGCGTTCTGGGCACCGAACAATGTTGACTATTCGCTAGCGTTACTTCAGCAGTGCGAGCATTTCATAGCAAAGATTCGCTAGCGTTCCTTTGTGCCTAACGAAAACAACAGGGAAGGTAGGTGCCTAGCACTCCCCAAGCTTTACACCCTAAACACTTGCCTTTTTTGCCCACCCCCAGCTCCAGCCCTGCTTGGAGGATCGTGGAGGTATGTGAAGATACACGGTTCCTTCTCCTTACTTGTCTTACTACATTTTTGAATTTATCTTTTTATATTTTCTGTTTGATTTATAAATTTGTGATTGTAAATTTTCAAACTGAATTCAGGGTCCAATCAGAGCAGATATCAGCAGCACACTGTAGATATGAATAAACGTGTATTTTATTGCATCAAATTATTTCAAACAGGGCAATGTTTCGGGCCACCCGGGCCCTTTATCAAGCCTAGTGTTACAATTCCCACATCCATATTTAAAATATATAGAGGGTGTGGAAAAAAAGGCCATTCCCTCTTCCTGTGACAACATAAAAAATCAGTGCTATTTACTTAACCCATGATGGTCAAAAATATATAAAAATTCAGTCCACTTCAGTGAAATCCATAAAATGTCTGTCTTTAACCTCGTGCTCAACATTACTTTGTATACACTTAATATATACAATGAATAAAAATGTAGTGATTATATCATCAAGAAAGGATAACATGAAACTAGGCACTTAAACATAGCTTGCGTGATATCATGCCCGTAATATCTTAGTATCAGAAGTTGCGTGACTCATATTGAGGGAACCAGCCCTCAAAAAATGTTCTAGGAACTCAATTATTATATTCCCTTTCCTTCCCTATCAAGACTGTAGTAATTGTTTGTATTCGTCTGTATCTCTAAACAGTAGCCATCTCAACCAGGTGTCTCTATACTTAGAGTATTGCTTACTTGAAAAGGTAGATAACTCCTCAAATTTAGCTATCTCATTCACTTTACCTGCCCATTCCTTAGCGGACGGTGGACTGGAAGATTTCCAGAGCCGTGGAATGAGTATCTTAGCAGCATTCAGTAGGTGCCTCTCCAGGGTGGTATCTGGGATTACCTCTTCGATCCCAACCTCCCAAAACAATAAGACATGAGCGGGTGAGTCAGATAGTTTCCTCCCTAGAACTTACTTGACGATATCATCTGACCGTAAACGAATTTGCATTGTGTTAATATGTAATGGCATCGTAAAAATTATTTTGGATGCAGACTTGCCTCCCCCCTTTCTTCTTTCTGTATCCCCCCCTTTTTTTTTTTCACTTATGTATTTATTATTTAATCATTTTATTTCTTTCTTCATGTATATTTCCTTTTTCTTCAAAATTAATAAAAATTACATTGCAAAAAAAAAAAAAAAAAATTTAGTGATTAAAAATTGAAAAAAATTGTAATAAAGTCTTAATAGTGAACTTACAAAAATCTTTGATAAAAATAGAAAAAGTTGTTGCTTTACATAAAAAATGCATCTTAAATGCTTAACAGCTCATTTTGCAAAATACACCCCAAAGAAGACATAATACATTTGAACAGCATAGTATTTATCACCTGAGGCACACTCCATATCCATTCCGCATACCGCACTCAGTACATACCTGAGATACATAATGATATGCCTGCAAATGATGTCGGCACTCAGGGTGTCTGTTATCAGTAACCTTTGAAAAAAAGGGGGACAAAAACATTTTTACTAGTATACAATCACAGTCTCAAATTAAGTACAGGACACATACCTCTACCTAAGAAATAAACATGGCAGGTGTGTACTCTCTATTGAGGCCCCGAGGGCAAATGGTATTTAACTTATGGATCCACATCATCTCAAATTTCTTGAGCATAAGTAATCTATTGCCACCCCTTCTCAGTTCTTCTACTGAATCAATTACTTGAAACTTCAGCTGACTTATGGAGTGTCTGGCTGTATGGAAGTGTAAAGGAACTGGTAATGCTGTTAGGCCCCTACGTATAGTGGATTTGTGTTTAGATATCCGATCCCGAATCTTTTGAGTAGTCTCTCCCACATACAACAAACCGCACGGGCATTTCAACACATAGATTACAAATGTAGATTCACAGGTGTAATAGTTCTTAATCATATATTTTTTACCCGAATGCGGATGGAAAAAACAATTGCCCTTAGTAATTGAATTACATTGTGTACAGTTTAAACAAGGGAACGTTCCAAATTTCGGATTTTGCAAAAGTTTTTGCTTTGGGCCTTTTTTACTTCCAACATCAGCCTTTACCAGCTGATCCTTAAAACTTCTCCCTCGCTTATATGACAGAAGGGGCACCTCACGGAAAGCTGTCACATCTGGATGGCACGATCTCAGTAAATGCCAATGTTTACGGATAATGTTACCCACTCGCCTACTGGCTGTAGTGTAAGTAGTTACAAAAGCCAGTCTCTCACCCTTCTTAACATCTCTTTTGACTGGGGCGAGTAGCTCACTCCTGTTCTTTTTTTGTGTCCTATCCATGTTCGTCTTGATTACCCCTTCTGGGTAACCCCTCTGTCTAAATCTCTCCCTCATTTCTCCTGCTGTGCCTTGATACTCCACTTTGTTACTTACAATACGCTTCAATCTCGTGAATTGTGACAGGGGTAGCAAAGTTTTGAGTGAGTCAGGGTGGAAACTACTATAATGTAGGAGATTATTCCTGTCTGTTTCTTTTCTAAAAAGATTTGTCTCAAGGTTGACACCCTTTCGAATGATTTGGACATCTAAAAAATTCAGGGTTGTTCTATCAGACACACAGGTAAATCTCAATGTCGACTCAATGTTGTTAAGAAATTTGTGAAACTCACCCAAGCTCTCCTGTGTGCCATCCCAGATGATCAAGAGATCATCTATATAGCGTAAAAAAAGTTTGCAATGTTGTTGATACAGTGAATGTGTGTATATTATAGTCTCCTCAAGATGTGCCATATATAGATTCGCATAGGTTGGGGCGACATTACTGCCCATCGCGGTCCCCCTTTGCTGCATATAAAAAGTGTCCTCAAATAGAGGTCAAGCAAAAAGGTTTTGTGTGGCATAGTATAATCCGTGGTGTTCAAAAAGTAACGAGTAGCATTAAGGCCCGACTCGTGTGAAATAGATGTGTATAAGCTAGCCACATCAAAGCTTACAAGGAGTATATCATGATCAGGGAGAACAATGTTGCCGAATATATTAAGGAGATACGTTGTATCTTTCACATATGATTTAGTGTGCTGTACCAATGGTTGCAACAAAGTATCAAGATAAATAGCTAGTGGACTTAACACTGAGTCAGTACCTGCCACTATAGGTCGTCCTGGGGGATTTTCTAAATTCTTGTGTATCTTTGGCAGAGTATACAACACAGGGGTAACTGGATCACTTTTGATTAAAACATTTTTGAGATCTGTCACGGCCGGCACCCAATACCAGAACTAGAGCCAAGCACCGTGGTCAGAGCTCTCTTCACCAGTATGTGTGACCACTTTTGGGCTTCGGGAAGGCCCTCCGCCTACTGGGGTGCCACCTGGACTTATGAGTGGGCAAGGCTAGAGTTCTGGCAGGCAATGGGGCACGGCAAGTATCTAGAGTCTTTTGGGCCGAGGATCACGGATACAGGCAAGGATGAGGCAGAGAGGATAGTCAGACAGGCTGGGTCGAGGCAGGCAGATAGCAAGGATCGTCAGGCAGGCAAAACCGGGTATCAAGCAGAAGGGGTTCAGGCAATAGAGTAGTCGGGTATCAGGCACAGGTCAGGATTCAGATGGGAGCGTCGTCAGGAAACAGGCAGAGGTCAAAAACCGGATAACTAGCAGAATAAACACGAACAAACAGCACAAGGCTTCAGGCAAAACCACAGGATAAATCCTATCACGGGCAACCAGCAGTACCAATGAATGGGCTTAAATACCGTTTGAAATTCGTGCCATTGCGTCATTACGCCAGCGCGCCTGCGCCTTTAAATAATGCGCATGTGCGCCGCGCGCGCACTAGGACCCGGAAGCCGACGGAGAAGGAGCGCGGCGGCGTGGCGGCCGTCCACGCCGCCGCGACTCCGGTAATTTTCTTACATTACCACCCTCTCTAGGGGGGGCCACTGGACCCCCAGGCTTCCCAGGAAACTTAATGTGAAATTGCCTCCTGAGGCGGTCAGCCTTGATGTCATCAACTGAGACCCAGGAGTTCTCCTCAGGACCAAATCCCTTCCATCTAGTGAGGTACTGGAGTTTGTTACGTACCAAACGGGAATCAAGGAACTCCTGGATCTCAAATTCAGGCTGACCGTCAACTTGCACTGGAGGAGGAACAGAAACAAGGCGGGTGTTAGAAGCAGGTTTTAGTAGCGAGACATGAAAGGAATCAGAAATTTTGAAATTAACAGGTAACTTAAGACGAACAGAAGAAGGGTTGATAATAGAAGTGATGGGATATGGACCAATGAAACGGGGACCCAATTTTAGGGAAGGAACTTTCAATTTAATGTTCTTGGTGGAGAGCCACACCAAGTCTCCCACCTTATATTGGGGTGCCTCCCTGCGTTTCCTATCGGCAGCCCTCTTCTGAGAGGATGTAGCCGTCTTAAGAGAGTTGTGAACTTGTGACCAGACTTTAGAAAACTGTTCGACAGAGGAGTTGGCAGATGGAACAGAGGAACCAGACCGTGAAAAAGAAAATGCCTTGGGGTGCAACCCATTAACAACAAAAAACGGAGACTCCCCAGTGGAGGAGTGAGAAGCATTATTGTAGGCAAATTCTGCCCAGGGTAACAATTCTGCCCAAGAAGACTGATTCTCAGAGACATAACACCTTAGAAATTGTTCTAAGGTCTGATTTACCCTTTCAGTTTGCCCGTTGGTTTGTGGGTGATAAGCAGTAGAAAAAGAAAGATTAATCCCCACTAAAGAGCAAAATGCTCGCCAAAACTTGGAGACAAACTGAACCCCTCTGTCAGAAACAATATTAACAGGAAAACCATGTAACTTGAATATGTGCTGAATAAAAAGCTCAGATAAGGTTTTAGCGGAAGGAAGATGTGGAAGTGCGATAAAATGACCCATTTTGCTAAATCTGTCCACGACCACCCAAATTACTGTTTTCCCCTGGGACGATGGTAAGTCCACTATAAAATCCATCGAAAGATGGGTCCACGGTCTCTCAGGAATAGGCAGGGGAATGAGTAATCCCTGGGACAAATTTTTAGAAGATTTAGAGCGTTGGCAAACAGGGCAAGAGTCTACAAACGATTTTACATCTTGCTTGAAAGTTGGCCACCACACACTTCTAGACAACAAAGATGTAGTTTTACCTACACCGGGGTGTCCTGCCATTTTGGAATCATGAACCTCTCTTAACACCTGTTCTCTGAGATTTTCAGGAACAAAAAGCCTCCCCTCAGGAGTGTTGGAGGGAGCATCAGTTTGAACAGAGGACAATAAGGAAGAGAGGTCAGATTCCAATGTGGCTACAATACATTCACTCGGGATAATAGAAGGATTATCATCTGAGTCAGAACAGATTGAGTCGAAGCTCCTAGAGAGAGCATCTGCCTTGATGTTCTTTGTACCAGGTCTAAAGGTTAAAGAAAAATCAAACCTGGTGAAGAACAGAGCCCACCTAGCCTGTCTAGGGTTTAATCGCTTAGCTGACTCAATATAGAGCAAATTCTTATGGTCAGTATAGACCGTAATCTGGTGTTTAGCCCCCTCCAGTAGGTGCCGCCATTCCTCAAAGGCCCACTTGACCGCCAACAATTCACGATTCCCTATATCATAGTTTACCTCAGCAGGCAGGAACTTCCTAGAGAAGAACGCACAGGGATGCAATTTGTTGGTAGTCGGGTGCCTTTGGGAAAGAACCGCCCCTGCTCCTACCTCAGAAGCATCTACCTCCACAATGAAAGGTAAAGCAGTATCAGGATGGCGTAGAATTGGGGCGGAACTGAATTCCCTCTTGAGGGTTTCAAAAGCTTGAATAGCTTCAGGGGGCCACATGCTGGGATCAGCACCTTTTTTGGTTAAATTAGTGATGGGCGCCACTATGACAGAAAAGTTTTTGATGAATTGCCTGTAATAATTTGCGAACCCCAAGAATCTCTGGGTTGCACGCAGTGAAAGGGGTTGAGTCCAATCCAGGACAGCTCTCACCTTGCCCGGATCCATCTCAAGACCCTTAAAAGAAATGTTGAACCCCAGAAATTGGACAGAGGTTACCTCGAATGTGCATTTCTCTAGCTTAGCATACAGACAATTCACCCTTAACCTACGTAATACCTCACAGACATGAATGCGATGTTCGCAAAGGTTTGCAGAAAAAATTTGTATGTCGTCAAGATAAACCACAACATATACCCCTAACAGGTCCCGGAAGATGTCATTGACAAATTCCTGAAACACTGCTGGGGCGTTACATAGACCAAAGGGCATTACGAGGTACTCATAGTGGCCATCCCTGGTATTGAAAGCAGTTTTCCACTCGTCCCCCTCCCTGATCCGTATGAGATTGTAAGCTCCCCTCAGGTCTAATTTGGAGAAGATTTTAGCATCCTTGACCTGGTCAAACAATTCAGAGATAAGGGGTAAGGGATAGCGATTTTTCACAGTGATCTTGTTCAAGCCCCTATAATCAATACAGGGGCGTAAACCACCGTCTTTCTTGCCTACAAAGAAAAACCCTGCCCCCGCAGGGGAACTGGAAGGCCTAATAAACCCTCTAGCAAGGTTCTCTTGAATATACTCTCTCATTGCCTGGGCCTCAGGCAATGAAAGGTGAAAGGTTCTGCCTCGAGGGGGAGATGATCCCGGAAGCAGATCAATAGGGCAGTCATACTGCCGATGTGGGGGTAGTGTCTCAGCTGCCTTTTTGGAAAATACGTCAGAATAGGCAGTGTAGGCAGATGGTAACCCCTCAAGGATGGTATTACCCACTACAGATGGAGTACACACCCCACTACAACCAGAACCCCACTGAATAACCTCCCTAGAAACCCAATCTATCAGAGGGTTATGCCTCTGGAGCCAGGGTAAACCCAGAATGAGAGGACAGGAAGCTCCCTCAATGAGGTACAGAGCGATTTCTTCAGAATGCAGATTACTTATACACAAGGACAGGTTGATGGTCTTTTGGGAAACCACCCCAGACCCCAAGGGTCTTTTGTCTACAGCAAGGATTCTCATGGGCGGATTAAGGGCAACCAGTGGAATTTTGAATGAATTTGCAGCAAAAGCCGCGTCCAAGAAATTACCCTCTGCCCCAGAATCAACGAAAGCCGACACTTTGATAGTGCCCGTAGGCCAGGTCAATTTAACTGGTAATAGAACCTTGGAGGCAGATTGGGGAGAGGAAACGCCTGCACCCAAATGGAGCTCCCCTTCTCCATTTAGGCTTGGGCATTTCCCGGCCTCTTGGTGCATTGATTGAGAAAGTGACCCTTCTCCCCACAATAAATACACAGCCCAAGGGACCGCCTGCGTGCCTTTTCCTCTGGAGTAAGGTGTGAGATGCCTAGCTGCATAGGTTCCTCCTGAGGTTGAGACACAGAGGGGTTTGAAAACTTAGCACTATGCACATGTTTAAACCCAACAGAAGTATCCTGTTCATCCCTATTCTCCCTTTGTCTCCTATCTATCTGGATGACCAAAGACATAAGGTCATCCAGACTGGAAGATAGGGGATAGTTAACAAGGCTGTCTTTGACAGATTTGGCCAGACCAATGCGAAACTGACTCCGTAGAGCCGTATCATTCCACCCCGTTTCCACCGCCCACCTACGAAACTCAGTACAATAAGTTTCCACCTCCCGTTTACCTTGGCGTAATTTACGAATCGCGGAGTCGGCCGAAGAGGCGCGATCCGGGTCATCGTATAGAATAGCCATAGAACGGAAGAACTGGTCTAAAGAAAAACGGGCAGGATCGGTGGCTGGCAGTCTAAGTGCCCAGATTTGGGGGTCACCCACTAATAGGGTCATAACGAATCTGACCTTTTCCTCATCAGAGGGAAAAGAATGGGGGAAAAAGCTGAGGTACAGCTTGCAGGCTTCTTGAAAAACTGGGTTCTGTCCCCACCGAACTTGGCAGGAAATGCGATCTTGGGTTCCTGGGGTCTGGATGTAGAACCCCTATCTGGCGGGGAACCCACAGAGGATGTAGGAACAGAACTAGCTGAGTGTTGCGAGGGTCCCAGCTGGCGGGTTAGATTATGGAACCCCTGGAGCAGATAATTTTGCTTTTGCTCCTGGTCCTCCATTCGTTGCAGCAAAGTAGTAAGCAACAGATCAGTGGATGTTGGGAGAGGAGCAGCAGCAGCTTCAATGTGATCGTCGTCCTCCATGGCCCGTGATAATGTCACGGCCGGCACCCAATACCAGAACTAGAGCCAAGCACCGTGGTCAGAGCTCTCTTCACCAGTATGTGTGACCACTTTTGGGCTTCGGGAAGGCCCTCCGCCTACTGGGGTGCCACCTGGACTTATGAGTGGGCAAGGCTAGAGTTCTGGCAGGCAATGGGGCACGGCAAGTATCTAGAGTCTTTTGGGCCGAGGATCACGGTTACAGGCAAGGGCAAGTATCTAGAGTCTTTTGGGCCGAGGATCACGGTTACAGGCAAGGATGAGGCAGAGAGGATAGTCAGACAGGCTGGGTCGAGGCAGGCAGATAGCAAGGATCGTCAGGCAGGCAAGGGTCAAAACCGGGTATCAAGCAGAAGGGGTTCAGGCAATAGAGTAGTCGGGTATCAGGCACAGGTCAGGATTCAGATGGGAGCGTCGTCAGGAAACAGGCAGAGGTCAAAAACCGGATAACTAGCAGAATAAACACAAACAAACAGCACAAGGCTTCAGGCAAAACCACAGGATAAATCACGGGCAACCAGCAGTACCAATGAATGGGCTTAAATACCGTTTGAAATTCGCGCCATTGCGCGCTGACGTCATTACGCCAGTGCGCCTGCGCCTTTAAATAATACGCATGCGCGCCGCGCGCGCACTAGGACCCGGAAGCCGACGGAGGAGGAGCGCGGCGGCGTGGCGGCCGTCCACGCCGCCGTGACTCCGGTAATTTTCTTACAAGATCGCTATCAATAACGTCATCATCAAAGGCTTTAAATACTCTGGTCATTATACATTGTTGGATAGAGGTTAAGGGGTTCACATCAACCATAAGTTAGATACCATTTGGCCTCAGGGCCTTAATAGAGAGTACACACCTGCCATGTTTATTTCTTAGGTAGAGGTATGTGTCCTGTACTTAATATGAGACTGTGATTGTATACTAGTAAAAATGTTTTTGTCCCCCTTTTTTTCAAAGGTTACTGATAACAGACACCCTGAGTGCCGACATCATTTGCAGGCATATCATTATGTATCTCAGGTATGTACTGAGTGCGGTATGCGGAATGGATATGGAGTGTGCCTCAGGTGATAAATACTATGCTGTTCAAATGTATTATGTTTTCTTTGGGGTGTATTTTGCAAAATGAGCTGTTAAGCATTTAAGATGTGTTTTTTATGTAAAGCAACAACTTTTTATATTTTTATCAAAGATTTTTGTAAGTTCACTATTAAGACTTTATTACAATTGGTCCTTTTTATTTTTAACTTTATCTTTTTTCAATTTTTAATCACAATTTTTAATCACTACATTTTTATTCATTGTATATATTAAGTGTATACAAAGTAATGTTGAGCACGAGGTTAAAGACAGACATTTTATGGATTTCACTGAAATGGACTGAATTTTTATATATTTTTGACCATCATGGGTTAAGTAAATAGCACTGATTTTTTATGTTGTCACAGAAAGAGGGCGTGGCCTTTTTTTCCACACCCCCTCCTCATATTTTAAATATGGATGTGGGAATTGTAACACTAGGCTTGATAAAGGGCCCGGGTGGCCCGAAACGTTGCCCTGTTTGAAATAATTTGATGCAATAAAATACACGTTTATTCATATCTACGGTGTGCTGCTGATATCTGCTCTGATTGGATAACTTGACCCTGTAACAGGCGTGGGTCCTTCAGTACAGCACCTGGTACCACAATGGTATGTGTCCAAGGTCTTAAGCTCTCCACCTCAGTTTCTGCACTGAATTCAGTGTCATCATTACTATGCCCTTTTACTAAATTACATTTTTTCATTAGTTTCCCATCTTACAATTACCTGACTTGTTGTTTTATAAGTTCATGGCATATTATTTTTTTCAAAATAAATAGAATTATACATTTTAAGAATGCATTCAAATGAATTGGGATGTTTAACTGAGATTGATCTTTATGTGGTGTTTACTTTAAATGCAATATAATTAGCAAAGAAAGAGGCAAAAATGTTTAAGCTCTCTACCTTCATAAAAAACACAGCCCTCGTTTTTTTGGAACCTTTGAATACAGTGCAATCTATACAATCAGTGTCGGACATGGGCACTAAGGGCACACCAGAAGATAATTATTAGCAGTCAGAAATATATTTATTTAACTGCATGACAAATCTGTGCAAATAGAAAAACACAAACCACCCCACTGTCCCTTTGTTTTTATCCTTCTGATTCAAGCAGAGGTCTGACTGCAGTCAGTATTCAAATTTCACAATATCGGAAGGGATAGAAAAGAACCCCCACTTGATCAGTTAAACTAAAGCAGTCACAATGTATTTTTTACACACTTATTAAATCCCAGTTAAGTTATTAGCACTTAGATAAACACCACTAATTAGTACATAGAGTTGATTATATCACTTAGTAATGAGTTATAAAGTGCTGTGCAATAAGTTATAAAGTGCAGTGCAATAAGTTAATTAAATATTAAAAGCTCAAAAATCCAAAGGGATCTATATTGCAATAGACCATAGAATTCAGACGAGACCCCTTCACACAGATTTATACCCTACCAAATTAATCAATTGTATTGTGCCAAATTGATTAAGTGCTACCCCGAATGATGACTAAATTCTTAATTGATAGTTACTATATTATTAAATAAATTGATTGTATAGAGGAATTACTAGATTAAGAGATTTGATTCAATAAATATAAAGTGCTAAAAAGTGCTGTATTAGTTAATGCTCCTACGTGAATAGTAAGGTTCAATTGATTAAATTAAATAGACTGCCATTGGATAGGATAAAAACTAAAATCAATGCTCAAATTCATGAAAAAAGGAGGAAAATGAAATAAGAGGAGGTGGAGTTGTCCCAAAACTGCTGCCTAAATTGTTTCTATCCCTGGGACTCCACAAAGATGGAGAAGGCAGAGTAACCGGGACTGTGGTCTCAGTTTTTAGCTGGGCCCTAAGCTTGTTTTTGAAGCTCATATAACCTATAAAACCACAATTCCACGGTCTCCTGGGAGTTTGGTATACAGAGAAAGAGCTGAACCAAGCAAAGATTATTTCCGCCACCCCCAAAAAAATTTTTTTAGCCAAGGTTTTTGAATTAAAATTAAAAATAGCCAAAGATCAATGGATAAGAACGCCGACGCGCATTTCGCAATGTTTGCTTTGTCAAGGCGTAATGAAAATGTTCCCTCAGGCACGTGGTTTAAATTACTTCCGCGTCCTACGTCACGTGGCTAAATTATCGCGAGACCTTACCACTCGATCGCACACGTTCACTTGCTCCACATACACCTATCGCAAGGACCTCCTGGAGTACGTGTGCCTCTCTCCTATTGGCTCCGCCGTTGTCATGACACCCACGCCGTAACCCAGTGTTATACAACACAATAGAACACCCCTGTCATTCACCCTGGTTTGTTTAAACTTTCTACATGCCGGTATTGCGCTTATGATCCTAAACCAGGAGTTTCCATATAGACAGGAATGTTGTGGAACATTTCTATTTTTACAAATAACCAGTGTATATGGACTAGTTTTTCTAACCTATTATTAAATTATTTATATATTTATATTCTGTACTTTATTTATAAAAAACATTAATTGCTCTTATTAGATGTATATGTGATTAACTCCTAAAAACATATTTATTAATTATTCATTAAAAGAGGTTCAATATAATCATATATGTAGCTTTTCATATGAGCTCATGAAATTTTTATATTTTTTTATAAAAATAGAATAAATAAAATTGTTAAAAACCATTCCTGTTTCGTCTGTAATTATTAAATGAATGATGTAAATAAATTATTTTCAATTATCCCATTCGGGGACACCGTATTTTTTTTTTTTAAAGAGTAATTTTTATTGAATTTTACAACATAAAGAGTAGAGAGAAGAAAACAGATTAAGAAAAGAAAGAAAAGAAAAGAGAAAAGGGAGGGGGGAAGGAAGTATGGCTGAAAATTGGCAATCAGTTGTTAGTTGAGGTGGCAGGTGACTCGATCCAAGGGTTCCATATATTCTCAAACTTCTTTGGGCATCCTCGGGCAAAGTACGTGAGTTTATATAATTCCAATTGCGAGTTAATTAGTCCAATCCATCTACTCAGCGTTGGGGGCGAAGGGCCCATCCAGTGAAGGGCAACCACTTTTTTCGCATAAAAGAGAAGCAATCTCATCAGGCATCTAGTGTTTACTCTAGGTATCACCGAATCAAGAAGGCCCAGAAGACAGGTAGCAGGGTTAAGTATTTGGGGAAGTTCCAGTTCAGCAGCCATAAAGTGCACAATTGCTCTCCAAAATCGGAGTATTACTGGGCAGTCCCACATTAAATGCATAAAGTTGGCGACAGAAGCACCACATTTAGGACAGGCGGGTGAAACTGCTCTACCCATTACAAATAGTTTCTGCGGGGTGAGGTATGTTTGGTGTATGATCCTAAATTGGATAAGTCTGTCTCTAACACTAATGGAGTGTAAAGGTTGTCTATAATTTCTTCCCAATCATCTGGATCCACACTGACTCCACAACTTTCCCACTTATATTTCACTCTGGGCCTGGGGTCATATCTATTAGAGATCAAGTGCTTATACGTATGCAACAGGAGTTTTGCTTTAGTGGGCTGAGCTATCAACTCCTCCACCATCGTGCGTTGTATTTGCACAGGGGAAGTTGGGAATTGCGCTGCAAAAAGGTGGGCGATCTGGTTGAATCTAAATTCGGACAGGTTAGGCAGAGAAAGGATCTGACAAAGAGTAGCTAGCGTAGGAAGACTCCCCTCAAAGAACACTTGGGACAGTCGTTTTAACCCTAACTTAGTCCAAGTTCCCACTTCTAAGAATGTAGCAAAATGCAGATAGTTACTGTTACCCCATAAAGGCGAGTCCGGAGATAAAGTAATATCGGTCTTAGTGATCTGTACCATTGCGTCCCAGGCTCTTTTAGTAGCATCCATAGCAGGTAATAAGGGGCCAACATCTTTCTGAGTTCTATATAAAGCATTGTGTAGGCTGTCCACTGAAGTAAAATATAAGGCTTCTATTACGGAAGCCAGGTTTTCTGCGTCAAACACTTTCCAGCTGGCTGCATGTGAGGCCTCGGAGGCAAGGTAGTATAGCTCAAAATTTGGAGAATTAAGTCCCAGCTGATCGTGTGGGGCATTGAGAGTGACTCTGGATAGCGTGGGCGTTTTATTACCCCAAATGAATTCCGATTGTGTGCGGTCTATATCATGTAAGGCTTTTTTGGGTATGTGGCAGGGTGTATTACTGAATATATAAAGAAATTTAGGAAGATAGATCATTTTGCATATATTTATCCTGCCTATAAGGGTAAGAGGGAGTTTAGTCCAGTGTGTAAGTGTATCCTTAAATTTGCGATGCAAGGCATATAAATTATGCTGCAGAAATAGCGTCGGATCTTTGTGTACCGTTATCCCCAGGTATTTTAAAGTTATCTACCACTTTAAGATTACAATCCGGGTCTACCACTGTCGGGAGTTGTCCATCAATGGGAAAGATTACAGACTTGTCCCAATTAATTTGGAGGCCCGAAAACGTACCAAATTTCTTTACAATCCCAAGTGCAGAGGTGAGTGAATCATGCGGGTCTGCTAAATACAGTAGCGTATCATCTGCATAGAGTGAAACTTTCTTCTCAATTGTTTTGTATATGAGTATCTTTACTCTTTGAGAGTGTCGAATCGCTATGGCCATAGGTTCAATTGCCAGAGCAAAGATTAACGGGGAGAGGGGACACCCTTGGCGAGTACCTCTCGTAAGGTGGAATGGTGAGGAAGTAATGCTATTAACCCTGATGGAAGCCTTTGGTTCACTGTACATCAGCTTAAGCCATTTTGTGAAAGAAGGACCAAAACCCATCCTAGTTACTACCTCCCATAGATATGGCCATTCAACCGAATCAAATGCCTTAGCCGTGTCTAAAGAAACCACCAACCTGGAGCCCAGATTTTCGTGTCTCAGTTGTAAATTAAGGAATAGTCTTCTCAGATTAAAACTAGTCGATTTAGAAGGCATGAAGCCCGTCTTATCTGGTAGACACCACCTTGACAAGACGTGTAGCTAAAATTTTTGCAAGAATTTTAATTTCCATGTTGAGCAAAGAGATTGGCCTATAAGAAGAACACGCTGTGGGGTCCTTTTCCGGCTTGGGGATGACCACAATTGTTGCGTCAGAAAACGTTTTGGGTAAAGAGAAATTCTCAAAGGCATACATCAGGGTTTCATGTAATTTGGGCACTATCTCACGTATATGAATGCGATACCATTCTATGACAAAGCCATCTGGGCCTAGGGATTTACCCGAAGGAAAAGATAATATGGTTTCTGCAATCTCATATGGGGAAATCTGTGAGTCCATATACTTTGCTTGCTGAGGTGAAATTTTCGGAATGGGAATACCATTAAGATAATCGTGGAGGTCAGTATTAGAATAGCATGCAGTAGATGTGTAGAGAGAGGAATAATATTTACTGAATTCTAGGGCTATCTCAGATGGGGCAGTTAACACCTCACCTGTTGATGAGAGTATTCTGGGGACAGCGGAGGTACCATGAGGAGGATTAGCAAGGAAGGAAAGAGTTCCACCCTATGCAGATTCAGCCGCCTAAGAGCAGCTGCAAATTCAGCATGAGTCTGAGGTGTGGGATTGCCAATGTATTCAGCTTCAGATTGGGCTACTGCTGATTCCAAAAGTTGCAGAGTATCTTTAGAGGTGTTTCTAGCCCTGGTAATTGCAGCTATCAGGGTACCCCGAGATACAGTTTTAAAAGCTTCCCAGGTAGTCAAGGGGTCCGCGGAGCCATGATTAAAAATCCGAAATGGACTCCGTGGACTCCTCAACTACACTAGGGACCCACAACCAGTATGGGCTCAGCCTCCAGTTCTTGTGAACAGGGTCAGAGAGGAGATCTAATGAGAGGAGCAGAGGGGCATTATCTGAGATTCCACGGGGCAAATATTTAACCTCTCTAACTTTGGGGAGGAGATCCGAGGTAACCAGTGCTAAATCTATTCTAGACAATGATTGATATGTAGTAGAATAACAGGAAAATTCCCTAGAGTCAGGGTACTTCCAGCGCCACACATCAACCAAATTGGGGGACACCGTATTTAATTTAAAGATCCAGTAGCTTTCTCGTTTTAACAGGGCCTGTTCGAGATTTCCTTTTCAAATTCCCAATTCCACCTTTTCCAAAGCCCAAAATTTCATTCCATATGGTGTACTTTTTTAAAATGCTGAGCTACAGTAGAGAGAGTTTTTTCATTTTTATTCCCATTTCCTGCCGTTCTGATAGCACTACAATGTTGCTGCATCCTTGTTTTTAACATCTGTGTGGTCATACCTATGTACTGTTTACTGCAAGGACATTCGATGCAATAGATTACACCGTGGGTCCTGCAATTTATATAATCATTAACCTTATGGGTTTTGCCAAAACGAGATCTCTACTGTAGCTCACATTTTAATGATTTTTAAATGTTAAAATGTTTATGATGTTAATCATAAAGGTTAATCATAAATGAACCTTCATAACAAATGTTAACCCCTAGTCCCGCCAGTTTTAAACAAAACCACTGTAAACTCTATAAGTGCATCAAACATTGACTGTCTTGTCCCTCCATGTGGGACTTTCTTGAGGAGCATAGACATGGCGTTACAGATTGAATGTTTCTTAAACATCATGTAAGGAAAAACTTTTTTTGTTAAGTAACCCTGTTCTAAAACAGTTGTAGAAATGTATGTTTAAAATGTATGTTTAAAAAAAAAAGCCTCTAGCCTCTGCTTAATGAGGTACTGTTCACCTTTAAATTGACTTTTAGTACAGTATGTTTTAAGCAAACTTCAGCAACTGAAAATGCTACTTGGCTTAAGAGGGGGGATCTGCTGTGATATTTTAATGGTATTCTTATTTTATATTGCTTAACTTTCTTTTTAGGCCCTCACCATTCATATTCACTCAGACTGCTGGCATCTTGCTAGGGCTCAATTAAAATTCCAAACCTGAGAAAGGCACAACAAAAACTGTACTGATTTCAAATACCATAAAAAAATTAACACTAACTACAAACTGTCAAATTTTTTTTGCCAAACAGTGAGAAAAAGAAAAGTTTTAGTAAATAACCCCCTAAAAGTTATTTTTTTTAAAGAAAATTAGGGCCCAACCTAAATGGGCACCCCCAAACTATGCTTATGTATTATTTTCTATTACTCTATCTCAATTACTTGTCGGATTAAAGATCACAGTTTTCTGTGATTAAAGGGAAAGAATAAAGATAATCTCAAATATTATAATATAATTTTAACATTTTAAAGATTAATTCAACTAAAAGAAACTTGAAAATGCAAAAACGACACCATAACTTGTAGAGATTGGACAAATTAAGCATTTAAGCAAATCCATGTTGGATTTTTTTTTCTTTGAGACTTTTAAAATAGCAGTGTTGTAATAGCCCCATAAAAATGAATGGAGCAATGTGATTTTCATTTGCTAAAACTCTTTTAGTAGGATTAAACGTCATCATGTTTTGGAATTTAGATATTTCTATGTGATTGTATATTATAAAGATGCAAAATGGGAAGTTGAGATATCAGCCTTTATGCATTGTCTTTATTGTTAAAGGACAAGGAAAAGCAAAAAAATAAAATCCCATTTTTACTTTCTTTAATGAAAAAGAAATCTATCTCCAATATACTTTAATTAAAAAATGCGTGCCGTTTTTATAAGAAACCTGACTGTATGCAGTGAAATTCTCCCTTCATTTACTGCTGTGGGTAGGAATTGTCAGACGGTCCCTAACTGCTGAGCAGGGAAACAATCATACTTATGAACAGCAGGGGGAGCCCCTGCCTTACTTACCAATTCAAGCAGCTTTGTTTATGACAATCCCTAAGCAGCCCAGACCACACTGAGCATATGCACAGTCTTAGGGGCACATTTACTAAGCTGGAATGAAGTATTCGAAGTAAAAAAACTTTGAATTTCGAAGTAAAAAAACGTTGAATTTCGAAGGTTTTTTGGGTATTTTGACCATCGAATAGGCTACTTCGACCTTCGACTACAACTTCGACTTCGAATCAAACGATTCGAACTAAAAATCATTCGACTATTCAAACATCGATAGTCGAAGTACTGTCTCTTTAAAAAAAACTTTGACCACCTACTTTGTCACCTAAAACCTACCTAGCATCAATGTTAGCCTATGGGGAAGGTGCCCATAGGCTTCCTTACAATTTTCTGATCGAAGGAAAATCGTTTGAAAGCATAAATCATTTGTTTGACTAGGCTTGTGGTGCAGTAAGTTCATGCTTATGTTTAGTATACAAAATACAGCATTTCTAGCCTTATTCTATTCTATTTTAGACTTTCCTTATCCTTTAATAATAAATTAATAATAAAAAATAAGTGAATATATAGTCAGAATTTTATATTTTTTCAAATTAATGATATTATTGGTATGGCTCCTTTTTCCAGAAATCTGTTATCCAGAAACCTCTGAATTACAGGAAGGCAGTGTCCCATAGACACCATTATATACAAATAATTCTATTTTTTAAAAACTATTTTTCTCTGCAATAATAAAACAATACCTCGTACTTGATCCCAACTAAGATACAATTAATCCTTATAAGAAGCAAAAAAATCCTATTGGGTCTATTAAATATTTAAAAAAAAAATTAGTATGCTTAGGGAGTTATTTACTAAAGTCTGAATTATTCTGGTTCAATTTTTAAAGAGGAACAAATGTTTTTTTCGTAGGAAAAAAAACAGAATTTTTCAGATTCATTAAGATCTGATGGTGTTAAATGTCCAATAAAAAAGTACTCAAACTCAGACCTGTCCAGAACATGTAAAAGTCAATGGTAGATATCCCGTTAACAACTGGAAGATTTTCTGAATTGCGTTAGGTTTCCAAAAAAATCGTAGCTTTCAGGCGATTTTAAGAAAAAAATCGTAGGTTTCAAGCGCAAAATCCCAAATATTGTAGTATTCAGATTTTTCTACGATTTAATTATGACTTTTCCCGCACAAGAAAAATTTATGAAAATGTATTGATAAATAGGGGGGATTTGGTCGGAGTGGTTTTCTGAAAATAGTGAGAACGTTTCGGATTTTGATAATTAACCCCCTTAAAGTATGGAGTACAAATTACGGAAAGATCCCTTATCTTAAAACCCCCCCAGGTCCCAAGCATTCTGGATAACAGGTCCCATACCTCATCATGTGAATGTGGAATGTGAATTTAAATGGTTACACCTTTTTTAGGAGGGACAGAGGGATTAACAAGGGTGGAGGAGTGTGTTTGTATGTAAAGCCTGAATTAAAGCCATGCACTAAAGAAATAACCATAGCTGGCACTGGTGAGGGTGTAGAATCCCTCTGGGTAGAGATTTTGACTGGGCAAAAGGTAACAAAAAGAATTATCATTGGTGTATAAGTGTCGAGTATGAAGCCCAGCTACTCTTGCAGATACAAGCAGCTTCACAGCAGGGTCAAGTTGTTGCTATGGGTGACTTCAATTATCCAGACATTGACTGGGGTAATGGGGTTGCTAAAACAGAAAAGGCTAGTACGTTTGTAAATATGCTGAATGACAACTTTTTATTCCAGCTCGTTCAAGAACCTACTAGGAATAACTCTCTTTTGGACCTTGTAATAACTAACAATACTCAACTCATCTCTAACATTTGTGTGGGTGAGCATTTAGGGAATAGTGATCATAACATGGTCTCCTTTGAGATTCTGTTGCAGAAGCAATTCTATAAGGGAGTAACTAAAACACTAAATTTCAGACGTGCAAACTTTGACAGTATAAGGGCATCTCTGCAACATATTAAGTGGGAAATGCTTTTCACAGGGTTAAACACAGAACAAAAATGGGAAGTCTTTAAAATTCTGCTTAATAAATATTCTTGTCAGTATATTCCACTTGTAAGCAAGGAACGTCGTTGCAAAGCAAAACCTTTTTGGTTCAATAGAAGCGTTGGTGTTGAGGTGGGTAAGAAAAGACGTGCTTTTAAGGCTTTCAAGTTAGCTGGGACAGCTGAATCATTTATAAGGTACAAGGAGGCCAATAAATCATGCAAAGAAGCTATAAGGCAAGCTAAAATTGATATAGAAAAGGATATTGCAGCCAGCAGTAAAAAAAACCCAAAATTATTTTTTAAATATGTTAATAGTAAAAAAATGAAGCAGGAAGGGGTGGGACCCTTACTATCAGAGGGGGGTCAGCTGGTTGATGAAAACAAAATAAAAGCGCAGATTCTGTCTACACAAATGAGGAACCAGTAAGTGAAGGTTTCCTTCTTAATAGTACCAATTCTAGTAATACAACTAATGATGCATGGGTCACACATGAAGAAATTCAAAAGAGACTAGAACATGTTAAGATTAACAAAGGTCCAGGGCCAGATGGTATTCATCCCAGGGTAATTAGCGAGCTTAGCTCTGCGATTGCCAAACCTCTTTACTTAATTTTTCAGGATTCATTGAGATCTGGCATAGTGCCGAGAGACTGGCGAATTGCTAATGTGGTGCCTCTATTCAAAAAAGGATCCCGTTCTCAGCCTCAAAACTATAGGCCAGTTAGTCTGACGTCAGTGGTAGGAAAGCTTTTTGAAGGGTTAATAAAGGATAAGATACTGGACTTCATAGCAAATCATAATACTATGAGTTTGTGCCAGCATGGTTTTATGCATAATAGATCTTGCCAGACTAACTTAATTTCTTTTTATGAGAAGGTAAGTAGAGACCTCGATTCTGGGATGGCAGTGGATGTGATTTACTTAGACTAAAGCATTTGATACAGTGCCACACAAAAGGTTACTGGTTAAATTAAGGAACGTTGGCCTGGAACCAGGGTCGGACTGGGAGGCATGGGGCCCACCGGGGCTACTGCCCCAGGGCCCCCTCCAGCCGCCACTGCCGCTCCGGAGTGCTGCAGGGGGCTAGTGCGCATGCACGCGGAGCCGCGTTTGTGCGCATGCGCAGCCATTCTATTCTACCGCAACCGCAAACAAAGTGGGGTCGCGCCGCCCCACTAAGTAGTGGATCTGGGCCGGCGGGGCCCACAAGAGCCCGGGGCCCACCGGGGTTTTTCCCGGTGTCCCGCCGGCCCAGTCCGACACTGCCTGGAACATAGTATTTGTACCTGGATAGAGAACTGGCTAAAATATAGACTACAAAGAGTGGTGGTAAAAGAAACATTTCCCAATTGGACCAGTGTTGTTAGTGGAGTACCGCAGGGCTCTATACTAGGTCCCTTGCTTTTCAACTTGTTTATTAATGACCTGGAGGTGGGCATTGAAAGTACTGTTTCTATTTTTGCAGATGATACTAAATTGTGCAGAACTATAGGTTCCATGCAGGATGCTGCCACTTTGCAGAGTGATTTGTCTAAATTGGAAAACTGGGCAGAAAACTGGAAAATGAGGTTCAATGTTGATAAATGCAAGGTAATGCACTTTGACAAAAATAATATAAATGCAAGTTATACACTAAATGGCAGTGTGTTGGGAGTCTCCTTAAATTAGAAGGATCTAGGGGTCTTTGTAGATAACACGTTGTCTAATTCTGGTCAGTGTCATTCTGTGGCTACTAAAGCAAATAAAGTTCTGTCTTGCATAAAAAAGGGCATTAACGCAAGGGATGAAAACATAATTATGCCTCTTTATAGGTCCCTGGTAAGGCCTCATCTGGAGTATGCAGTGCAGTTTTGGACTCCAGTCCTTAAGAGGGATATAAATGAGCTGGAGAGAGTGCAGAGACGTGCAACTAAATTGGTTAGAGGGATGATGAGGGGAGACTGTCAAGGTTGGGGTTGTTTTCTCTGGAAAAAAGGCGCTTGTGAGGGGACATGATTACACTTTACAGGTACATTAGAGGACATTATAGACAAATAGCAGGGGACCTTTTTACCCATAAAGAGGATCACCGTACCAGAGGCCACCCCTTTAGACTAGAAGAAAAGAACTTTCATTTGAAGCAACGTAGGGGGTTCTTCACAGTGAGGACAGTGAGGTTGTGATGGCTGATTCAGTTAATGTCTTTAAGAATGGCTTGGATGATTTTTTGGACAAACATAATATCAAAGGCTATTGTGATACTAAGCTCTATAGTTAGTATAGGTATGGGTATATAGAATATGTATGAAAGTAGGGAGGGGTGTGTGTATGGATGCTGGGTTTTCATTTGGAGGGGTTGGACTTGATGGACTTTGTCTTTTTTCAACCCGATTTAACTATGTAACTATGTAAGTATGTAACTATCATGATTTATGTAAATTACCTTTATTTAAAACATAATATATTGAATATGAACCACTAGGGGTCAGTATTCACATACAAATAATTTTGTACATTATTACTATTAACCAGTAAAGTAAGTTGTAAGTGTTACACACCTTTGAGGCAAACAGGACAACATTGTTCTATCTACATTCATTAGTTTTAGTAACTTCTGCTGCTGACAATGACCCAGATAAATATTATATTTAGGCTACAATCTAACAGATATGCTGTGCTGAACTATACTACATAGCTCCAGTGTCTTCCTTCATCTGTATATGGCAGGTATTTGTAGTTTTAAACAACTGCTACTCAATCTGAGAACATTATGGCAATAACAAACTTTAAGGGGCATTTAAATGAACTTGTGTAAATAAAATTGTACTAAGTCTTTATTTTTTATTCTTGTGATTTTTTAAAAATAATTTCATTTTAATTTAAGCAGCTCTCCAGTTTCTAAAACTATCTGGTGGCTATGGTCTCATTTACCTTAAGCTCACCATAGACATTAAGATTTTAGTGCGATCTGACAAATGCGTCAAATTATTATGAAGTTAGTGAGCACCGAATGATTGTGCATCAAACGATTTTTTTCATCCGACATTGGCCAGAAAATCGATTGGGCAGGTTAGAAGTTTTTCATTGTTGACAGTGAAATGTATCCATTTTCCAATTGTTTGCAGGGTCAACAGGCAGCTACCCACAGTTTTTCTGGCTTCAACTAGACAATATCACTTGAAATGGGCTTTTTAATTGATGGACAAATTGTACATTTAAACGATCGTTTCAAGATAAGCTTGGTCTTACGATAACAAAAATATCTTTTAATATTCTATCTATGGCCACCTTTAGTAATAGGGCAGACTGGAAGATTAATAGGAAAAGGGCAAACAGAAAGCTTCTTAACAAAAAATAACTATAACAATACAATTTTAGCATTAAACACATTTTATGGCTCCCCATTTAAAATCTAGATAGCGGGAGATAAAGGCAAAAAAAAATAAAATACAATAAATTAAAAAATGAAGACCTATTAAAAGTTGTTAAGAAAAGGACATCCTGTAACATGCTGTCTAAAATATTGAATTTTTTATGGGACAATGGTTTCTCCTACAAATTAACACTGTGTTTTTTTTTTTCTTCATATTTACCTTATACATATGCTGGTAAAAAATTTTTTAAATTAGAAGACTCTTAAGGACTGATAAGGATTTGCTTTATACACCTGTAAAACAGAAAGAACTTCTTAAAAATGAAAATTTAATTTAAGCTTACTCACACTTAAGTAAGAAACGTTCTAAATACAATCAATTAGAAATTCTGCATTATTTCTGAAATAATCAAGTTTATATTCACTATTTCTCTCAGCATCGGTTTCTCTTTATTCTGTCTTCATGTAGCAGTTGGGTGTCAGATGAATGACCCAATATATCTTATAAGGGGACTCCCTTTCCTAGCAGATGAATTAGAGCTGACTCAAATAACTGATTCCAGTACAAACAAAATCTAACAAAATAACTGCCTTTTGCACAAATCCTGCATGTAGAGAGACATGATGTCTAGTGATCTTAATGGATTAAGCTCTAATACATCTTCTAGGCAAAAGAAGCACCCCTATAAGATATATTGGATCATTCATCTGACACCCAACTCCTGCATGAAGGAATAGTGAAGATAAACTTGATTATTTTAGAAACAGTTCAGAATTTTTAATTGATTGCATTTGGAAAGTTTCTTCTTTTAGTATGCTGTAGCTAATATTAAATTTAAATTTTAGCGATAGATCCCCATTAATGTTTGCTTTTGTACGGGCTGTTTTACCAAGCTGTGCATGAGAGATAATGCTTCTTAACACTTTAAAAAAAGTGAGGTGCTGCCCTGACAGGGAACTGTGTTTCCTTCTGTGCTTTTGAAGAATGACCATAGGACATGCTCACAACAGACAGGGACCAGAGAGGATCAGATCAGACTCTTCAGATTAAAAAGCTACAAACTGTACACTCTAATTATTTTGTATATAACTAATTTAGATCATGATGGATACAGACAATTTTTTTTTTACTGTTTTTTTTCATTTTCAGGTTCCATTTGTTTCATACCCTAACTACAGCAATGAGGAGGGGAAGAATACCTGTTCACAAGAATCGTTTAAAAATAAAGTACACATAGCCACAGTAATTATGAATAATATGCATGGGAATCTGTGGTATTTGAACAAGATTGTGCAGAAAAAAAGAGCTCCAGGCACTTAGTAGGAAATTGCTTGATCATGAAGACATCCTCTCTAGACAAGTTAACATAGTCCCCACACTTGCTGAAGTCTCCAGTCTCGGATTGGTAAGGCCATATAAAACTTTGAAGAACCAATGGAAAACCAACATTAAAACCAACATTAAAACCATCAAAGCTTTGTTTTAACTTGGCAAAAAGAGGCATCAGGACCACAATCTCCAGTAGATGTTGAGGGTTTAGGATCATAACAACTTCTTATTTTTTTGTTTCTTTGTTTTACAATTTATGTTAAAAACATTGTGCTGTAAGCACAAAAAAACAATAGGGGTTTCTGTTATTTCACTGAATGATGTTTTTTCTTGTTACAAAATTTTTACAAAATACATATCTTTTAGACAACAATTATAATGTAAATTTAATTTAATATTTATTACATTGGAATCACAACTTTTTTTATTACATCTTCATAAAATAAAGAAATCATTATTGGTTTTCAGGGAAAAACTGCGAGAAAACTTGGGATGCCCTAGTAATGTTGGGCCCCACCATCCCAGGCATATTGACGTGTAAGCAGTCTTTGTCTTAGAATTATGCTTCCTGCACCATACTTAAAAATGACAAAATAAAGCATCCTATCTGACACAACATTCATGGTAATTATAAGAATTTAATTGTTGTAAAACGAGAGCTCATTTTTCTTTTACTAATTTCCCAAGTCATGAAATTACTTTATGGATGAAGATTTAAATTTTAATACCGATAAAGAAACCTTTTAGTTGGAAATGCTAGGGACAGTTATTTCAACAGACCCTTTACAAGTGAGCAGGATATATTCATTTATACTAAATTCTCAATAATATATCTATATATATTTATATATATATATATATATATATATATATATATATATATATATATATATATATATATATATATATATATAGATAGATAGATAGATATAATTCTCACATAGAGCCCCACTACATTTGTCAAGTGAATCAAGTTATATTTATTTGCATAAATATCTGTGTCCAACGTTTAGGCCCACCTTAGGACCTTTTTCAAGGATACATAAATGCAGTGTAAACAGTGTATTTATACTCCCACTTGTTGATTTTTTGGCGGCAAGTATGACGTCATCAAAGTTTCACATCATTAATTAGCCATTAGTGAAAACATGAAAAGGAAAATATATCCGCTTACCACTCGGGGGCAGATTTATCAAGGGTCGAAGTGAATTCGAGGGAATTTTCTAAGTAAAAAAATTTGAAATTCAAAGTAATTTTTTGGATACTTCGACCATCAAATAGGATACTACGACTTCGACTTCAACTTCGAATTCTATTTGAAGTAAAATCGTTTGAATATTCGACCATTCGATACTCGAAGTACTCTCTTTCTAAAAAAACCTTGATTTCAATACTTCGCCAAATTAAACCTGGTGAAGTGCTACGTTAGCCTATGGGGACCTTCTAAAGCATTTTTTAAAGTTTTTGGAAGTCGAAGTAAAATCATTAGATCGATCGCTGAAATCCTTTGAATCGTTCAATTCGAAGGACTTAATCGTTCGATCCAACGATTTTACTTCACCCGCAGGACGCTCAAATTCAATGAAAAAAACTTCAACTTCGATATTCGAAGTATTTCAATTTGATGGTCGAATTTCAAAGTATTTTTAACTTCGAAATTTGACCCTTGATAAATCTGCCCCTTGGTGCAGTGAATATAAGAACAGTCCATTTAGCAATATTTTCTGCTGTGAAGTTTATACAAAATATCTATTTAGTTACAATTTGTAGCAGTGTTATCTCTCTTAGTGTCAGTTATCAGAAACAAAAGAAACAATGTAATAAAAACATTCAATAAAAACAATTTGATCAGTAAACCAATGTGTAGCCTTGTTTTATGGTTTACTTATCGTTACACAATTGACTTTTTGAAAATGATAGAAAGTATTGATTTTCCTCTATCTGAATTGACCTTTGTCACAATGGATGTGCGGAGCCTGTACACTTGTATTCCTCATGAAGACGGCATAAAGGCCGTATGGAAATTAATGACAAAAAATGACTTATACAAAGGGCCACCTGTTGAGTTTACTCTGGCCCTACTCAATTTTATTTTATATAAGAATTACTTTAAATTTGAGGACCAATATTACATGCAGTGTACAGGCACAGACATGTGATCAAAGGTCGCTCCTGTTTATGCTAACTCATACATGTATGCTTATGAAAGTGAGAATATTTTGAGCCATTGTATGTTTAGGAGATACGGCGCTTTCTATAGGCACTTCATTGACTATATCTTCTTCATATGGCTGGGTCCAACTGGAGAATGACAAAAGTTTGTAAATGAATTAAATGAATTGGAAAGCCCAGTCAAATTCACTTTGAAATATGATAGTGAACAAATTGATTTTCTTGATGTTAAAATCTATAAAAGAGAAGATACAATTCAAACTTGCATACATGTCTAACCAACAGAAATACTATTGTTCACTACCATAGCAACCATCCAAAACATTTGTTAAATTCCTTGCCGAAATCCTAGATGTTATGGGTGGTGCGCATTGATAGTGACCCTGAAAAGCGAGCCCAAGACCTAGAAACTATGGGCAGAAAGTTTCTGGACAGAGGTTGCATTAAAGAATTGATAGAAGACACCAAACAATGGGCTCTAACCCAAGATCATAAAAAGACATTATGGGAACAAAGTAGCACCAATAGCAGATGTAAGAATACCACCAAAGACATATATTATGTCAGCCAATATGTAATACAGTCCAGTCATGTTTGCCAAAGCGTACGAAAACACTGGGAGATAGTTGCCAGTGAAGACAATCTAAATAGAAAATTGCGAAACAAGCCTTAATTTAGCTACAGAAGGGGTAGGAAAACCTAAGCCCCTCAGACCCCACAGATAAATACATAAAAGTATATAAATGTGGGGGGTGTATTTTGTGTAATAGCTTAATTACAGGAGATAGCTTCACACACACCCAAACGGGCAAAAGGTATGATATAGAATGACCTGTACTACATGGTCATTTATATAATAAAATGTCCCTGCGGCTTAATTTATTGTGGCAAGACTATTAGGCAATTTAAGGAGCGAATGGGTATGCACAGATCCAGTATCATGGCAGCATTGAACCCTGATAAGAGTGAAAAGGAGGCAAAAGAGAAAGCCAAAAAACAGGACATATCGCAACAACTGGTTGCGAAACATTGGGCTGAGGCGCATAGCCCAGCGTCCTTCAGGTGTATTCCTATTGATCAGGTTCAGAAAGATATGTGTAAGTAAACGATAAAACAAGGCTACACATTGGTTTACTGATCAAATTGTTTTTATTACATTGTTTCTTTTGTTTCTGATAACTGATACTAAAGAGAGATAACACTGCTACAACTGTAACTAAATCGATATTTTGTATAAACTTCACAGGTTTCACAGCAGAAAATGTTGCTAAATGGACTATTCACTGCACGTTGGTGACACCAAGTGGTGAGCAGATATATTTTCCTTTTGATGTTTTCACTAATGGCTAATTAATGATGCGAAACTTTGATGATGTCATACTTGGCGCCAAAAAATCAGGAACAAGTGGGGGTATAAAAACACTGTTAACACTGCATTTATGTTTCCTTGAAAAAGGTCCTAAGGTGGGGCGAAACGTTGGACACAGATATTTATGCAAATAAATATAACTCGATTCACTTGACAAATGGAGTGCGGCTCTATGTGAGAATTATAAGTATTATTTGAACCAGCACCCACAATTAGAAAATCCGGATCAGAGTGCGGCTGCCTGCAAAAAGACTATATATATATATATATATATATATATATATATATATATATATATATATATATATATATATAATGCTGCACTAATATTGTTGATTTATAGATGTTATATGATAAATGATAGTCTCCTGTCATTAGCCTATACAGTTTCTGCTTCCAAGTGTGACAAGACTAAGCTTCAATGTGCTGGCTTAAAAACAGTTGAATCTGTTGAATGACAATCTTGCAATTACAACATATACTGGCTGAGATTCTCAGTAATATAATGGTGGTAGATTAAAACCCATGCAAGGAGAAAGTAACAAAAATAGATTAGATGTGATTTACTGATTATATTTAGTCTTAAATCCATGGGAATTTTAATATTAGTAATTTAATTTTGCCATCCACAAGGATTTTCCTGTGTAATGAAGGCTGATCATAATATTGCAATCTGTATTCTAATTATCCTGTTTTTTGTGTTTGAAGGAGAACTAAACCCCACAAATGAATATGGTTAAAAATGCCATATTTTACATACTGAATTTAATATATCAGCTTCTTAATAGCAGCAGTGATCCAGGACTTCAAACTTGTTAGCTGATGCTACAGGGCTGATGATTAAATTCTGATGCTAATTGCCAGGGTCGGACTGGCCCGGCCCCGACCCATCATGGGCCCCCGCCGGGCCAGACCAATCGTGGTATTTTATATAAAAAAAAAAGCCGGAGCACCGCGCCATCTGCGCATGTGCGCCAGCACCGCGCCGTCTGATCTTGCGCGCCGAAGTGGAACAGAAGGAAGGCAGCGCACAGCACGGTGTGGAGCAGCAAGTGGGGCAGGGGGCCCTGGACAGCAGTCCCGGTGGGCCCCGGGCCCCCCAGTCCGACACTATATTGCACTGGTTTCTGAGCTTGCATGTAATGTAATGTATTAAGTACAAATCAGCCTTATATTGTGACATTTCTATTTTGTGTTCAGCACACCCATGGGTGGGCCTGAGATGTGTTGAAATAGTGGGACTTGTGACTTACTGCTAGTGTATCCCTCAGCCTATGGGCAACACCCTGCAACTCTCAAACTCTTTAAACTCCCTACCCTCGGGTGAATCCTGTGTGGAAAGCTTGGAAATAACAGCAGTACAGGGGTTTCTTCAAACAGATAAACTTCTATATTGAATAGGCAGGCAGTAGAACTGTTCACTGCAGTCAGGCAATATAGATCTTCCAGTACATTCACAGCAATCAGTGAAAAAACCTTCACTCCGTAAGATATTGCAAGTAAGTCCCTCTCAGGGGGTAGTGCAGCCTGTCTTTGTGATCTTCCCTAGCACTAGAGAGCCCAAAGGGTTAACTTGCTCCTAAGCACTTTCCCTGCTCCTGAGCTCACCCACTCGTGTCCCTGTCTGGCTGCTTGATCACCGCAAGGGTTCTAACCCCATCTTCTATCCTTGTTGGAGCCAAGCTGCTCGCTAACCATGTGCCATCTATTACACAAACCTCTTTCCCTATCCAGGGTCTGTCTCCGTTCAGACCCACTCCTGTGTCCACCCCCCCCCCCCCGCAAGGTGGGATCCAGGAAGAGAGAGCCCCAAGCACATTCCATTTGACAACTCTGCTTCTCCTGCCACCTCTAAACTCCTCTCACTAACAACTTCATTTGGTCTCTCTCAGTGGACTGACTCACCTACCCACATCGAGGGTCATGCTCTTGATCTTATATTCTGCCTCTTGTGCCACCCATCCAACCTTACTAACTCTTCTTACCCCCATCTGACCATCACCTACTCTACTTTCAGATAATACTTTCACCTGCACTATCACAACCATCTCTCTCCACGTACAGAAACCTTAACGCACTTGATCCATCTCACAAATTAACAACCTTCCTGTCCAAATAGGGCAGCTTCTCTCTAGAACTATGCTCTTTCAAAAGCTCTTGACTCCCTTGCTCCTTCTACCACACGTCACAGCTGACCAGCTAAACCCTAACCCTGGCACACTAGTGTAACTCGGTACCTCAGAAGATGTAGCTGAACAGCAGCTGAACGACGGTGGAGAAAGTCACAAACTGATCCTGACTTCATCCACTTCAAATTCATGCTCTCCTGCTACAATCGAGCTCTATCAATAGCTTAAGAACAGTACTTCTCTTCTTTAATCTCCACTCTGTCCTCTAAACAGCAACGACTGTTTGCCACATTTAATTCACTCCTATGCCCCTCCAACCCCTCCTCCCATAAATATATTTGCCCAAGATCTTGCTCATTTCTTTAAAGTGATACTGACACTAAAAATATTATTTTCAAAATATTAATCTACATTAAATGTTACCTATGGGTCATGTTGATAATTTTTCGCTGATAGTTCTCATTTTGTAAGTAATTGGTACTTGAAGTTCCAAAACCTGACTGTTTTGCCAACCTGACTGTCTCTTCTCAGCCTCTCAGTTAGAGTTTCTAATGTTAACGGACTATTGCTGCACAAATATGGCAGCTCCACTCCTAGAGAAACACTGGGGGTAAGAAAGGTAAAGTAAAAGCATCACATAAATACTTTTATGGCAGAATTATAAATAGTATTCAAAAATAATATTATGACAAATACAAAAAAAGGGTTGTGACAAAATTGATCTCATTAGACTGAGAATACCGTCTGACAACAATCTCAGACTAACGTGCAGTCCACTCACACCCACTTTGCACTCCTTCACGCCTCCTTTATCCTATCTCTGATATACTCTCTCCTGCACTTACCTACCTATGTAACCATTCACTCTCTATTGGTACTTTTATATCCTTATACAAAAAAGCACTAATCACTAACCTATCCTCAAAAAACCTTCCCTTGATCCCATCTCTCCCGCTAACTATCGCCTGGTTTCCTTTCTTCCATTTGCATCCAAATTATTGGAATGGCTTGTTTACAAACGCCTGATCCAGCATCTCACTCACAACTCCCTTCTCGACCCCCGCCCATCACACTCAACTGAAACTGCACTCACCAAAGTAACCAATGATCTTCTACTGGCAAAGTCTAAAGGTCACTATTCCATATTAATCCTTCTAGATCTCTCTCTGCAGCCTTTGACACAGTTGACCACCCACTCCTCCTAGACATTCTTTACTCAACTGGCATTAGTGACACTGATCTTTCATGCTTCACATCTTATCTGTCTGACCTTTCCTTTGAAGTTGCCTTCTTTAACTCTACTTGTACGATTCTGTATAAGCAACCTGTTTTTGCTCCATATGGTTATTATTCAGGCATCATGAACTATGGCACTCCATTTTAATAACCTGCCCTGATTTTATAGTCGCTTGCCCACATCAATATGTTCAACACTCCCCTATTTCTTATATGTGTACCCTCACGCACTTTTATGTACCTATTTCACTACTCTGTCCCATCCAACATGGCGGCTAAGTAACCCCCACACTGCCCCTCCCAACATGGTGACTATTTACTTCCTATACTATAGTATTGAACCTTTTGCCTTAACCCCGCCCCCCTATGTTGCACTCCCTATGATGCACTTCCTGTTTGTAAGATGCTGGTTCCCCTCCAAACTCTCACTATAAAAGACACTCAGGCGTCCTTCGCCGGCACAGAGGCGCTAAGTGTGTATACTACTGCCAGATGGTGAGTCTTGTTATTTATTACCACACACCACTCTATGCCTTATCTGTTTTGTTAGTTATGACTTTATATTAACTTTGCAGCCCCACTATGTTTTTGCTCACTGCACTTCCTTTTTACCCTATTTACTGCACTTCACCTGTTTAATTGTTGTATCCTCTAATACCTATCAACCTTTACGTTGGTATATCCCAAAACCCCCCATTTTTTTAATAGCTACCAATCCCTGCACCATACCTTTATCCCAGAATAATGACTACCATACATATTTTTGTAATACTAAAAAAGCTTTTGTTTTGATGAATAAGCATACAGCATACTATTTGTCACTTTGGTCTCTGAAATTCACAGCTGTAACTCCTATGTTTATTGCTTGAAGAAGCGGGTCTGAGCAAGTTTTGGTTTTTAAACTCGTTTATATTCTTTTATTCTTTTGGCGCCTCTGTTCTTTTTATACTCTAATTGTATGATGTTCCCTCTCTCTGTCCGAGTTCCTCAGGGCTCTGTTCTAGGCCCCCTACTGTTCTCGCTCTATACTACTTCGCCAAGAAAACATATTCTTCCCCTGTCCCTCAGATATCACTCACAGTAAACAACACCACCTTTCATTCCACCACACAGGCACACTGCCTAGGAGTTATCGTAGACTCGCATCTGTCTTTTTCACCACACTTGCAAAATCTTGTCGTATTCAACTGCGCAACATTCCCCGAATACGACCATATCTCAGTTCAGAATCAACCAAAACACTTATTCAGTCTCTTATCATCTCCCGCCTTGATTACTGCAACCTACTCCTCGCAGGTTTTCCAACAAGTCACCTTTCACAACTCCAATCTGTGCTAAATGCTGCTGCTAGACTCATTCATCTATCTCACCGCTCAACATCTGCTGCTCCCATATGCATGTCCCTTCTCTGGCTCCTAATCTTCTCTAGAATCAAATTCAAACTACTCACACTTACAATTAAGGCCCTTAACAATGAAGCCCCTCCCTATATTTCATCTCTGATCTCCAAATACACTCCTTCATGCACCATCGTTCTGCTTCTCACCTTCGCCTCACTTCTCCTCTCATCACTTCTGCCCATTCTTGTCTACAAAACTTCTCTCGGGCTTCTGCTTTTCTCTGGAACTCTCTGCCTTGAGCTGTCAGACTTTCTCTATCTTTCCAAACTTTCAAACGCTCCTTAAAGATCCACCTGTTCTTATTCAATGTACCTTAGTTAATTAATCATTGCTGTATTGTAAATCACAAAATTATTTCTAACAAAATTAATGTCTCAATTGTACCCCAACCTTTAGTTTGTAAACTCTTATTTGTAGGGCCTTCTAATCCTATTGTACTCTGTAAACCCTTGTTTGTTATCCACTATTTATTCCCTGTTTGTTATAACCAAGGTAACTTTTTCATATAACTATGGTCCCTTCCATCTATAGATTGACAATTACTACATTGGTTGTATATATTGGGACTCCAGGCATACCGGTGGGACCATGCAGAACATCAAGATTCAATTAGCAGCTTGTACAACAGATACATTCTCTTCTGAGACCCAAAAGCAGTAAACAAAATGCTTTGTTTATACATGTTTAAAGATTTCTTCACATAATGGCTTTTAGTGGCTGTGAGAACAGTTTAGACTTTAGCCTCTCATCTTCACAGTTTATACATTTTTAAAAGTTGGTGGATCAATTATTATTTAAAGTCCAATGAATGACAAATGAAAGGGGATTAAATGGATTCTGGTTTTTTTTTCAGTTAATAGTGCTGCTCCAGCAGAATTCTGCACTGAAATTTGTTTTCAAAAAAGGACACAGATTTTTTTATATTTAATTTTGAAGTCTTACAAGGTGCTAGACATGTTGTTATTTCCCAGATTCCCTCAGCCGTGTGACTTGTGTTCTAATAAACTTCAGTCACTCTTTACTACTGCACTGCAACTTGGATTGATATCACCCCTTCATTCTCCCCCCAGCAGCCTATCAACAGAACAATAGAATTGTAACCAGATAACAGCTCCCTGGTATATATGTGAAAAGACCTCAGTAGTAAAAATCGCTGGTCCCCTCTCAAACTGAATAATTTTTGATAAAGAAGAATATATGTAGCCCAAATATTAGAGGCATAGAATTCAGTGTTTAGCAGCTGGTCTGGACGTTTTTCTTAAAGTACCATGTTGGTGAAAGGGTGTTCTGCTAAGCATGGCAGCAGGGGCGATCCCTGCTCCCCCTCTTCCGCTTCACACTTAAGAAATTACTGTGGGAGCAGGTCATAGGAGGAGCGCATCACTAGTGCAATGAACACAATAGGGCTCTCTGCACTAGTGGAGCCGAATTTCTGGGTTAAAATCCGGATATTCGGCTCTTAATGTTATAAAAAGGGTATTTTTGCAACTCCTTGCAACTGGCCGCTTGCTGCCGCCTGAGGCAAGGTCCTTACCTTACTTCACGGAAGGAGAAGCCCTGCATGGCAGGGGATTGTTTAATTATTAATTAAAGTGATATTAAAGGGACATTTTCATTAAATATGGTTTGTATTTCTCTCTGAATATACATATGCAATATTTGTAACATACAGTATATACCTCCTAAAAGAAGTTGCACTCGCAGGACTCGCACAACAAAAAAACTTCATTTATTGTTCACATTAACTGTTCAGCTGTTACCCCAGCCTTCCTCAAAGTTAAAAAATACCATAAAACCAACCCTTAAATACACAGTGTTTGGCGAGAATCTTAATCATACTCCCTTACCGTGACGTAACTCCCCCATATACAAACCTACTTAAATGACATATACAATTGGGCAAACAGTTGTGTAAAATAGAGGTTATGTGTAAAACCAATTTCAGATGATTATCATATTCATTACTCTATTACAATATACATTACTCTCTTGTATCCACGAGCCTCTAATAATGGATTGTATTTAACGTAAACGTTATAGTCCAGTCTGTAAGTGTGTGTCCAAGGTTTAGCAAAGTGGGAGATCTGTAGGTAATTATAAAGCCAATTAGAAGGTATCTGATGTTTCGTTTGTAGCTCTGGAAATATAAGTAATTTAGCAGTCTGTCTGTTTACTATATCAATGATACTGTGTAGACCACTGGTTACTAATGGTCTCTACAGTGGGGCGAGAGACCTGGGGGAAATAGTGAATTAGCCAAAAGAGTGTAAGAGTGTAAGTGTATGATAATGGGGGTCTTAATTTATTTTCAAGATCTGGTCCTTTATGCCACAGGCAAAAATTCAAGGGAAGTGGATTACAGCTTAACCAAAAAGTAAAGTCTAACTAAAGAAGCAAGCTAGAAATGTTGCAAATTATGATTTGGGCTTCTAAAATATGACATTTTGAGTCTTATTCATTTTTAGGATTTTGTTGTCCTTCAAGGTTTCAATGTGTGCCCATTTAGATCTGTAGTCCAATGTCGTCCATCCCAAAACCTTTCTGACATGTGATGCTTCATAATTGCATAGTATTTCAGGGATAGCTAAGCCCCCCTTTTGATTAAGCTCCACAGCTCTGGAGATCCTATGTTTAGATATAGCCCAAATAAATGTGAAAAAATGCTGCCTGTGTGTCCTTGAGAACAAACAAAAAGAAAAGACAGGACTTTATTTAAGCTTTATTTATGTTACAATAAGTGGAACATACTGTAGGTGTATATTGGCCAGTCAGCCCTTATATACAGCAATATCTTTTGTCCCCAATAGTCATCTTCTGTTAACATGGAGATAGAAAACCTGATTATTCGGGTGTACTCTGGATTTAATAACATGCTTATTGCTTATTTCAAGGACAGAGCTAAGGACAGAGTGATTTTGAACTGGAAAATGTAGGGGCTAAAATTGATAGCCCTGCTTGGCCTGAGACAGGGTACTTCAAAGCCTGGTAAGCTCAACCATGCAGGTTTAGGACTCGAATGCCTTTTTATGTGCTCACACTATGGAGAGTGATGGGAGCTGTAGTTCAGCAGAGGAGGACTTTGTGTGCTCGCACTATGGAGAGTGCTGAGAGCTATGCCACGAGGATAAAGCAAGCTGCGTGTGCTTTGCGGAATGGATTTCATCGATGTGGGTGTCTGTTACAGCTCTGGATGAGCCTACCCATCTGTGTGAATCCCCAGGGTGAGTTGTGACCAAGGGAGGGTAGAGAAAGAAAGGATCCAGTATGTCTCCTGTCTTTGTAAAACAGGCTCTGTTCATGTGCCTGCCATGTGGGAGCAAATACCTTTGTCCAGTGGGAGAGGTTTTTGGGCAGGTAGCACTACTTGGGAAACTTAAGAGCTCTTTGGGGAAAAGGGACTGAGACTCTTTGTCCACCAGGAGTGGGGACTTTGCCTGGCAAGGAGGTGCCAGGATTGGACTGCAGATATTCCCAGGGTAGTGGGTCATTAAGACGATGTAAATGCATATTTTACTTTGCCTTTAATTCTATATACAGTTTCTATAATGCTAACAGTGTGTTTGATTATTGTTTCCTAATGGAGCCACCTGCAGGTGTATTCCCAAAATCCATTAGGTAGAGGCACTGCCATAGAGGTAATTCCCAGTAACCTTTCACAAGGGGACTCAGGACCTGAAGTTGGTAAGACAATGTGTGTTGTATAAACTTTGGCACAGGGGTGGCCAAAAAGGAGTTACATACAGTATTTATAAACATTTAGACTTATTTGATGTTTGGATTTAATGACCATTTTAAATGAATTTATGAGCAAAGAATTTTTTTAATTCCATCTTGGTTTCAGTTAACCTCCATACACTACTTACATGTTTCAAAAACAACTTCTGTTTCCTTTATGGTTCAAAAAAAAAAGCAAGTGAGATTGATCTACAGATCGTCTATTTGGGTTTTTGTAATTGCTAGTTAAGGACATGTCATTTGCATGTCTATATATGTCTATACAAAAATGCTTCACAATTAGAATGGGTATTTAGAGAATACATTCCTTTACTATCTAGAGCAAGCCAGCTGTATTAGACCTAAACACAGCACCTGTATTGCCAAAGGCTGTCTGTGGCTGAGGTTGTTTTAGCATATGCAGACTTTTTTAAGATTACTGTCATCTCTTCCATTTAATTTACTGACTTGCCATCTTTTTCTTAGACAGTATATGGTTCATTTACAATAATGGCATAGGTAGGTGAATCTTTCCCAAGCTGTAGAGGAGCCTGCATGTGGGCAAGGCAAAGGCAGATTCTTAGTCACCTAAAGGTGGCCATACACGGGCCGATAAAAGCTGCCGACAGACCGTGTCGGCAGCTTATTGGCCCATGTATGGGGGCCCCCGACGGGCTTCCCCGATCGAAAGTCGGCCAGATCTCGATCGGATGGGATTAAAAATCCCGTCGGATCGCGTCCGCATCTGTTCGTTGATGCGGTCCCGCGATCCGACCGCCCGTTTGGCGAACGCTAGGATCCGATCGTTGGGCCCACGATCGGATCAGCCCGATATTGCCCACCTCAAGGTGGGCATATCGGAGGGAGATCCGCTCGTTTGGCGACATCGCCAAACGAGCGGATCTATCCGTGTATGGCCACCTTTAGTCACTGTGTGCATAACAGGCACAAACAAGAGCATCTATGGATGTATGGTGCATTGGAGGCATGTACTTACCAAATGCTTTTGGTTGGAAAGCTATGCTTATGGGACATAAAATGATCAAAATATTAGCAGAATGTGAGGTTACATCTGTCCGAGGAGTTGATTATTAATAAACCCATTGATTTTCATAGAGAATGCACAAGTTGCTATATATATGAATTACTAAACAGCCTTTTATGTGTATGTGCACTTCCTCTTCTTATATTTCATATTTGCTCAAGTGATAAGTGTGTTGCATGCTTAAGGATACATGCCATGTACTCATGTGCCCCTTAACACACCTCGGACTTGCACCAAACCTTGATATACAGTATGAGCCCTTTTGTCACTGAGATTAAACAGCAAAAGCTTTTTCTTGGTCCATCATAACAAATAAATACTTGTTGTATCAAGGTCAACTTTTTCTAGTTTTTTGCTTTGCTGTGACCGTCAAAACACCAGTTTGTTCATTCAAATTCCTACATGCACAGCACAAGATTTAGGGAATGGGAGTATATTTATCTCATATAAGCCTAAATCTAGGTACAGGCAGAATTTTCAAACCCCTTGCATATAATAACCATGTCAGGAACAGAGCCCAAACTCAGGATCCCAGTGGTGCAAGGCAGTAGAGCTTGCTGAGAAATAATTGAAAACTCCAACCCTAAACTATGCTGCTAGATGCTAGTGGCTATATAAAACATGGATAACATACAATAATGCAGTTTAGCTGATTGCCAGTAAGAAAAGCAGGATAGTACATTTGTGTCTATATAGGCTATATTTGGATGCTTGATTTTATAAAGGCTTCATATTTTATTATTATATAATTTTATTATATATATATATATATATATATATATATATACTGTATATACACAAAGCCATATATGTGATTGTATTTATATATATTTATATATGGGGACTTGTGGTTTTTCAGATAATAGATCTTTATGTAGTTTGAGTCATCATAACTTAATACTGCTAAAAATTATTTAAGCATTAAATAAACCCAACAGGATTGTTTATCAACCGATATGGATTTATGCAGCTTATCTAGGGGCAAGTGTAAGGTACTGTTTAATTATTAAAGAATAAAAGATAACCATTTATTAAATATAAGAATTATTTGCTTGAATTGAACACAACATGAGACAGCCTTCCTGTAATTTGGATCTTTTTGAATAACAGGTTTCTGGATAAGGGATCCCAACTAGACCCGGCTAACTTCACAGTGCAAAGGAGAATTTAGAATCCACTTAGTCCTGTCAAAGAATGAACTGATAAAGGAGTAGGGTTAGGCTCCACACCAAATGTCAAAAAATCAAACAAAAAAATGCAATCATTGTTTAGGCAGCCTTGTTATTTGTTTCTTAACAAGCAGTTGAGCCTCCCAGCAGTCTAAATACCACATAGGCAAAAAAAAAAGTTTCATTTAGGTGTCCATCTGTCGCAATCACCATGAGCTCGTCACTTCTGGACAAAGGAAAGATTACACTGGTGCTCTCTAAAATTTCTAAAATTTCTTGTTTACATCACAGCTGACTCCACTATGGGTGGTTTTTGAAGAACTTTTGAAGGAAGTTTGTAACAAATTCCTACAACATAATATTTATATTACTCCTATCAAACATTTTATATAACCTATTCATGGATTTGTAAGTGTCTGTAATGTGTCATCCTTTCATTTTCTTTTACAACTTTAAGCAATATCTTTTAAAACATAAAAAATTGTTGGTAGGAAACTAAAAATAAGGATGACTAAAACAGAAAACGCTGTGTTGAGCACACAGCAGTAGCTTTTAGAACCCTATGCTATGTAATTAAGTAATGTGGACGTTTAGTATGGAAGAAACCTAAGAAATTTAATTGAGAAATAATGTAAATAACTGGTAAGACTGGTTGCATTTCCTAAAAAGTGAATACATTATTGTGTATTATATCTAGTGTACACTAACTGATCAAAGCTAATTGTTGATACCTAATTTTCTGGGGAAGATATTATTTTTATCAATGGTGTATTTGCCTGTATTTCTAGGCCTGAATCAGTAATGAGAACTGGAGATGGATTTGCTGCCTGTTTCTCTTAAGCAAGTGTGCAGTAAACTGGGCCAAAAAATGTAATGTGTTGAAAAATGTGACATCCCCAGAAAATCTGATGTTGGGGCTTGATTATTTTCAAAAGTGTTAGCATCCTTCTAATTCTAAAAGGTAAAAGTAGGAAAACTAAATTAGGTTAATGAAAGCATTGAAAGCAGCATTCCAGCTTTTCAAAACCACCATGCTAAAAATGACAGTTTAATGGGCATGTAAAGGCAAAAAATAAAATCCCATTTTTACTTTCTTTAATGAAAAAGAAACCTATCGCCAATATACTTTAATTAAGAAATGTTTACTGTTTTTATAAGAATCCTGACTGTATGCAGTGAAATTCTCCCTTCTCCCTGCTGTGGATAGGAATTTTCAGATGGTCCCTAACTGCTCTGCAGGGAAACAATAATACTTATGAACAGCAGGGGGAGCCCCCACCTTACTTCCCAGCCATGCATAATTCAAGCAGCTTTGTTTGTTTCCCTATAGAGCAGTCTGCGACTGTGTAGAGATTTGTACTGGATTTTATTTTTGCATTTACATCGCCTTTACTATTTCCAACTCCAACTGCAGGGACAAAGATCATGGAGCCAGATTTAAACAGACAAACTGGAATTCTGTTTGGAGGATTATTTTGCTGCAGCCACTGGGAGTTGGAGAAAGTTTGTATTAAACAATACAGAAAATATAAAATCCACATTAGATTACATGACAACACAGGACCCAGTGCAGTCTGCATATTCTGATTATTATTCAGTCTTGCTGTATCGGCTTCTGGCAGATTTTATTTGACTTGTGCTGTTTTGATAATTTATGATGATCCCTATGCAGCCCAGACCACACTGAGCATGTGCACAGTCTTAGTCTTGCAAAGATGTTTAACAAAGTTACAAGATGGTGACCCCCTGTGGCCAACTTTGAAAGCATAAATCATTTGCTTGATTAGGCTTGTGGTACAGTTCATGTTTATGTTTAGCATACAAAATACAGCATTTCTAGCCTTATTCGGTTTTAGACTTTACTTCCCCTTTAAGTCTTTGCTAAAAGTTCTTCTGAACTAGAAACAAATGAACTACATTGGAAATGTAGTGGGATCAGCTGGAAGCCTCAGAGGACGTCTGGGAAGAAGAGGAGGATCCAAGAGGAGCCTGGGTTAGCAGCCAAATCCAGGGGGTTGACACGGAGAGCTTATAAAAGAGCCCCTTACAAACATAGAGAGTAGTGCTACACAATCAATCTCACCACTTTTTGTAAAGTCGGGTGCCGGCTGTGACTCTTTCTGCCCAGGTACAGTTCCAATGTTCCAATTCCAATACAAATTTCAGCAGCACTCCGGTATAGTGAAAAATAATTTATTTCTGCAAGTGAAGCAATGTTTCGGGCATAACCAGCCCTTTAACAAGCTTGATAAAGGGCTTGTTACACCTGAAACGTTGCTTCACTTGCACAAATAAATTATTTTTCACTATACCGGAGGTACTTTGGGGTAGGCAGTGCTGCCTTGGCCTTTTGGGGAAGAGACACATTTCCAGGAACTGAACTGTGCTAATTTGCATTTTTGTGTGTGGGACTGTGGCATTGAAAGACTGTGCAAGGAGTCGGATAGTCCACACAGGTTCCCCAGGGTAGTTAGTATCTACTACATTTACATTTACATTTGCTGCTCTTTTTAATCTACATAAAGTTATATTGGTTTACTGCAAATGGTTTGGTTTATTTTTTCTAGTAAAACTCCCCTGAGTTGTACTTCCTCAGTGTCGGATAGGTGGAGAACTGCGCTATAAATCCGAGATCCCAGTATCTTTCATGCAAAGAGGTCCAAGTCTGCCTGATTGTCATAAAGTGCTCTACAGTAAAAGAGAGTATACCAATAAAGGCTTACATAATAATTACATTTTCAGAAACTCCACAAACCTTTAATCATACAACATTGCCCCGGCCATGCTACAACTAATGTATGTCATAATACAATCCCCAAGTCACTTATACTCTGTGGTTTTGCCTCTCACTACAGGGATACTGAACTGAACTTCTAGCTCAACTATCACTACAGAATTTCAACTTGGATTAAATAATCTATGCTTGCTTAGTATTCGGTTAAAGGACTTTATACTATCCTCCTGTAGAACACTGGTTACCAGGGCACAGATTCTGTTTGGATATGCTGCTTGATTAATACTGTATTTCCTACACAATGTTACTAAGAAGCATTGCGAAGATTCTGTTAAATACAAATCTGGGACAATATTTCTTGGTAAAGGCAAATTTTGTTACCATTTTACCTTATAACATGTAATATGCATATTCTATAATGAAAACTATCCTGAGCAATTAAAAAAAGGGGGGGGGCCGCAGCAATAAATAAGCAGATACAAAATTCTCTGACTATATCCATGCAGACATCTGCAACAACTTTAACAGTCTGGCTAAAGAAGAAATCCAGGTAATAAATTCTCCAAGATATGTTATCATTAGTCATGTTGTCAAGTGTTTTTCCTTTCTTAGCTTTGTGAAACCTGGAGGGATTCTGAGTGTCATTAGTCAGCATATACGATTCATGAATACATTTCATATACATCCTCTGGGATCCTATGGGAAGATTACTGTTTGATTTTGATTATGCTACAAATACACAATCCTTAGCTAAAACAGCTGAAGCCACAAACCTAGAAATTTTTTTTGGGGGGGGGGGGTTTGCAGAGTCTTATATTAGCAAATATTTCTGCAAACACATACCACTAGTTATGAACCTAAACAGATTGGAAAATATTTACTTTCTGTGTATCTTTCACATTATACTGTCTATAATGATAAAATAACATATATTTAAAATAATACTGGGACAGGAGGATTTTCCCAGTGGTTCCTGGCCTGAATGCGCCATTTGCCCTTTCTGGAATACAGAGGATTAACTGGCAGAGTTAATTTAGAACTCTGTGATGGGGTCAAGGAACAGTGGTGGAACTAACTGGGGGGGTGCGAGGGGTGTGACTGCACCAGGGCCCACACTTGCTCGGGGCCCAACAGCAGTTCACATGCAAGCAATTGCCCAAAACAGCCTTATAATCTGGACTGTAAATAGCACAGGCTTGGCTTTAACATTGGGTGTACTATCAACTGCAATCTGTCTGTATCTACTGCATTGCTCTGTTTTCTTACACAGCTTGTTCTATTTGCTATAATGTAGCAAATAGAACCCATAAAAGAACACAGATGTCCACATAGAATTAAGGTGGTCATATCCAATATGTGCAGATTTAACTGTGTGGTTTCAGCCCTTATCTGTCTGTGTAGGGGGCCCACAGTTAGGTTTGAAAATCCAGTTAGAAAAATTGTATTGTCATGTTGATGGTCTCCATAGGTCTCTAGAGTCAACAATTGGATCAGCCAGATTTGGTCCAGCATGTAGTTAGCTAAACCAGGCCGTGATTTGCTTGTTTGGCAACGTTGCCAAATAAACAGATAGGAGTGTGGGTGGCCACTAGGGATGGGCGAAACTGAGCTTTTTCGCTTTGCTGAAAGATTCACGAATGTATAGCGAAATTAACGAAACAGCGAAAATTTATTCGCCCATCACAAATAGCCATCTGTAGTCCTGAATATGTCTTACTGGAATCTGGCAATGATATATCTACAGTATGTATAAAATGTTTTTATTCGCCTCAGTGAATTGGCATCTAGCGGGCCAATGCTTTGTTCTCAAAATTCCCTTTCTAGTTAGTGTAATAACGTTTTGATGACATTTTGTTGGAAATTTGTTCCATATTATTGAAATATCTAAAAATCTTAAATTACTGACTGTGTCCATTAAAGTGGCGGTATACCCCCTTGTTCCACCCGGATGAAGCAGCAAGGGAGAGATACCCCTGCCCGGAACTCTGGATGAGAACTACTGTAATTTGTATAAGAAAACCTAGCAAGAGTTCCAGGAGCTTGGGGTAGATGCGAGGCAGGCCCAGGTCTAGCTGGCTCATTTTGCCCGAGCCTAGCAAAAGATGCCTCCCTCCAGAACTCCCCGGGGAAAGAAAGAGATGTGCTAGCCCAGGGTCCTGCCTTTCTGAAGCAAAGCCACATTTACTTGTCAAAGATGTGTGGAAAGCCCTTGCTCTCCCTTTGCACCAAATGCCTATTTGCTTCCCCAGGGGGAAGAAAGGACACCTAAGCCAGGACGTGGGCCACGACAAAGCCATGCCTACCTACACAAGATGTTGGTGACAAAATCATAAAGTGTGTGCCTTCAGCACACTGTACAACTGCACGTAGGGTTGCCACTTTTTTGTTACAGGCTGACCTGGGTACCTTACTGGTAAGAGGTGGCCAGAGGTACATTGTAGCCTTCTGACCTGTGGCCTCTGTGGCTGAACCTTGCTTCCCCGATCGATGTGGAATACTGCACCTTGGTAGGGAGTGCACTCTGTCTGGCTGACAGCCTGGTGTGTCTGCCAAACATGTGCAGAGAGGCTTCTGTTGGTTCACCTACAGAAACCTTGTTACAACTTTTACTTCCTCTAGATAGCCAAGTTTGATTGTCTTCTCTGCACTCCACCACAGCAGTGACTCCCCACGGGTCGATCCAAGGACCTCACTAAACTATCCAATCGGTAGTAGCGACGGGCGATGTGTACACATTCAACACAAGCCTAGTTCATGGAAAACAATTGTAATCCCCAATCCTTATTGGAACGGGGTTCATTGGATTACCCTTTCAGCAAAGGGTAGGCACACATTGATAAGTTCAGTGTAGCATGTGTGCAGCTCTGGACATCTAAGGGAATCACAGACCTGTTATTACTCAATCTCATGTGGCTGAATGCCATTTGTATGGTTAGCAAGGAGGAATCTTGAACATTGTCAGAATTAAAAATTCACATACAAACAAATAATGGCCATGCACCACCACCCACAGAACTGAGAAAGAGTTATCAATCTGTCAATACTTTTTGCGTCTGGGCCAGCTAAGATTTCCCGTGTTAAGTCAAATTAAGCCAAAGGCTCCACTTCTGGTGGTGTCCTTCTGTCAATTCCTTTAAGTTTTAGCTTTGCAACCATACTCCCCCCGGAACCCAAAGACTTTAGTTTCCCAGAAGCTGCTCATTGGGTCACACGAGATAACGCCACTGGATGGCTCGTAGGCATTGTTTATGGTCAGAACCTAATCGTCTTTGAAACTTTCCCTCTTGATTAATGAAAACATGCTTGCTTTCATTCATCCTGCACCAGTCCAAGAACTTCACCTCTAGTGGCGCAATACTGATGCCACGAATGCCCCTCTTAATAATGGCCCCAGTTCCAAAAACCAACAAAATAGAACTGGTGTCCTATTCCATTACTCCTAGCTGAAGTATACAGGCAACACAGGATGCTTGGAACACTCAAATTTTTTCAAAGTAAACGCTGGGACAGGCAGTAGGTTTAAAGCATAAGATTGGCTAGCTGGGATTATTGGGGCAGTAGTACCTGACAACTTGTCTAACCCCCTTTTTCTGGCTTATTTTGCAGGCTCTCTGGGGATACAGCTTATTGGGTGTGGGTGGGATGTGTAGAGAACCATATCCTCTAGGATGGTCTCTGTTACAAATAAATCAGTAATTGAGAAGGTTGAAGTTAGCCGTATCAGCCTTAACTCCAGGGACTCTAGTAAAAGGGGGGGGATTTGGGGAGCAAAGTTATCAGGAGGCCCCCATGCAGGTTCTCTGCCAGCTGCAGCAGACACCTCTGCCACTGCTTCTGCCTCCTCCACCTCATCTATCTCCAAGGGGACTTCTGGGTCACTCAGAGTGCTGCTGCTACCACTACCTTCTAATTCATCAATAGATGAAAGCCTTTTTGGCCATCCGGCCCCACCAAGGAAGAACAACCAAAAAACAATACAGCCCAATGACAGAATGAAGTATAGGGTGTATGGCATGTGTGGGTCTGTGTGTTGCATAGAGAAAACCTGTTTCAGGCAGGCAGGATTGTATTCCAACAGTTGCTGGGAGGCAGCAGGAGGGCTCCAAAATTCAGAGGGTGCAGCGAGGATTGAGGGAGTGGCACGTGAATATAGCTTTATATATGGGAACCACAGTCCCACAAAGCTCAGCATGATTACAGCTTGTCTCCTAGTCCCCATTGGCTGCAAGGGTCAGGTGATGACGTTGATTCTATTGATAAAAACATTTTATATACAAAAAAGAAAAAACGATGTTTTGCACATGTCCTATTCATTGTACTAATGCTGAGAAAGGGGTATACTTCCCCAGAGACACAATAAAAACAATCACTCTGTGTCAGACTAGGGTGCAGGGCCCACCGCCCCAGGGGCCCACGCGGCCCCATACCCCCTACAGGGGTTTCCGATACCCACCCTCCACCGACAAGCTGAAGATTGGATTCATTTACACACGCTCAGGAGATCAGAGGCCGGGGCCCACCTGTTTTTTCCCCAGTGTCCTGCTGACCCAGTTTGACCCTAACTCTATGGGGTATATTTATAAAATTAGAGATCACCACAGTCTGCTAGTGTGAAATATCTCTGTCACGTTCGGCACCCTATATCCAGAACTCAAGCTAAGCTCCCTGGTCATGGCTCTCACTTCTGCCTATAACCGCCACCTTTCACCTCGGGAGTACCGAACCGAATCCGAACCCTAAATTGCATATGCAAATTAGGGGTAGGAAAGGAAAAAGTGGAAAAAATTCTTCTCTTCTGACGAAAAGTCATGTGATTTCCCTACCCGCCCCTAATTTACATATGCAAATTAGGATTTGGTTCGGCCACGCACAAGGATTCGGCCGAATCCGAATCCTGCTGAAAAAGGCCGAATCATGGCCGAATCCCGAACCGAATCCTGGATTCGGTGCATCCCTAAAAAAAACCCCATAGAAATTAATGGAGAGAGGCGGTATTTCACTCTAGTGGACTGTGGTGATCTCTAACGTCACTCTTTGATAAATATACCTATGTATAGTCTTTTCTTTTTTAAATTTGGCTCACAGAAATAGAAGTATACCAGATGAGTTGATGTCACTATGGTATCCCAAACCCAGAACAAACTCCAAGGTCCCGGCCTCGGCTAACACTTCCGCCTATAGCAGCCGCCTTTGGCTTCGGGGGGAGACCTCCGCTACTTAAGGTGGCCATACACGGAGAGATCCACTCATTTGGCGATGTCGCCAAACGAGCCCAGGCCCTAGGGCCCAACGATCGGATCCTAACGATTGGTAACGGGCGGTCGGATCGCGGGACCGCATTAACGAACAGATACGGCTGCGATCCAACGGGATTTTTAGTCCCGTCCGATCAACATCTGTCTGACTTTCGGACAGATATCGATCGGGGAAGCCCGTCGGAGGGCCCCATACATGGGCCAATAAGCTGCCGACTCAGCTCCCCAGTCACAGGCCTCCCTCCCCAGCAAACCCCCTCTACCTTCTCCCACCCCCCTCGCGGCCTATATCACGCTAGTTTGTTTTTGCGGACCAGACTGGGCAAGTTGGTGAAGCGGGCTGGGCAAGAGGGTGGAGGGGGGAGGAGGTCACACTGTGTTGAGTGGGTCTGGGCAGGGGGCCCAGAATAGCTGGGGCCCACCGTGTTTTTTCCTGGCGTCCCGCCGGCCCAGTTCAGCACTGCAGAGGGCGTTGTGACTGAAGAAAGCCAGACAGTGAGCCAGGCCAGATGCTGGTGAATTGGTATCCCTGGAGGGGAGAGTCAGCAGAGCTTAGCGAGAAGCCCAGACTATTCCAAAGTGTGGAAGCCACCCTGTATGGTGAGAACCCCAGAGTGGGGAAAAGTTGTGAATGTGTGCTGTTGAAATGCTAATGAACTGTGTTACCTTTATTTTGGGAAGAGTTTGCCAAAATAAACCTGTATTCTTGCCTGAAGACCTGGTGTCCCTGTCTTTATACTCCTTAACCTACGCTTACCTGCCTACCATTGCTAATTCCCCTAAAAATTGCTTGTACAGGACAAAGTGGAATTTGCTCATGGTCCACCAGGACAGCTGGCCCTCCATAAAACATTTCAGCTGCTTAAACTTTTGACCGAAGTATCCCCCACAAATGGCAGACTTTTCATTTTTATTAACTTTAAGATCTCTACAATACAAGTGTAGCTGTTTCTTACCACACTTCTTGTAGAATTGGATCACAAGCGCTTAAATAGAAATTTAGCCCTATGTTCTCTTTGCCTCCACCTGGTGAGCACTGAGGATCACACCTCAGGGGAAAATCCATTAGGAAAATAAAACACACAGTTTGCACTAAACTAAAAGAAACTTTATATAAAGAATAAAGTTAAGAATAGGTTAGACATTGCATTGCAATAATATTCCTACACTGGGGAAACATGGTTCTGTCTAGTAACTAACACAGTCTCTCTCCACTCCGGGTGGACACACAGTTCAGTTCACATGAAATGTCCCTTTTCCACAGAGCTTTTTATTCCCCAGGTAGCGCTACCTGTCCAGATATACCTTTCCTTTAGGATATTGGCTGTAGCTCCCACATGGCAAACTCACAAGAAACTCTTGTCCTCAACCCGGGGACACACAAGGGTTGCAACTGGCATACAACCCTGAACTAAATGCAGGGTAACCTTTCCTTCTAGGCTAAAACTTGAATCTGTCCAGCTGAGCACAAACCACACTTTCACTAAGTACTGCAGCTCTGTCACGGTACATGCTACACGCTTCCTGATGTCTCACTCAGTCTCTCTCTGGCTCTGGCTGGCTGCTGGCAGCAGGGGCTCCTATGATCAGCTCTGTCTGAAACCCTGTGCATTTGGATTCAAAATCAGGCACTCCCCTGGGTCCACATTCTCTCCCAGGGATACACTGGGGCACCCACACTATCAGATGGCTCTCTAGCCTGTAACCGGACTGGATGGTGTTACAGACAGAAAAACAGGGGAACGACTTGTCTAATCCCCTACATAAGCAATATATTTTATTTTTTAGTTACCGTTCTACTGGAACAAATGTTCCTAAGGGATCTCCCTGTTAAAGAGAACTAAAGCCTAACTAAAGATGTAGCTAGAATTGTTGTACATTATGTTTTGGGTTTCTGTACCAGGTCAAGGCAACCACAGCCCTTTAGCAGGGAAGATCTGTGCCTCCAAAGATGCCCCAGATGCCCCAGATGCTCTGTGCTGCTGTCAGTTACTGAGCTTAGGGACCCACTCACATTATACAGTACACATAGAATATAAATGTCACAATATAAGGCTGATTGGCAATTAATACTACATGGCAGCACAGAAACTAGTGCAACTAGTAATGTAATAATCAGCCTTGTAGCATCAGCTTATATTTCAGACAAAACCTAATTTTCTACTTTCTAATTTACGACGACCCTTAAGCGTAGCTTCTCAGTTGCTCAGAGCCCACTGAGCATGTGAGTGTCTTACACTTTTCCAAGATGGTGACCCCCTGTGACAAGTTTGAAGTCCTGGATCATTGCTGCTATTGAGAAGCTGAAACTTTAGGCTGGTGCACTAAGTTCAGTGTATAAAATATGGCATTTTTAGCCACATTCATTTTTAGGGTTTAATTCTCATTTAAAAGGATTGTATATTTAGTGGTGATGTATTTTAATGTGATACGCCCATTTTGTGATCTCGCATGTTGGTTGCACCTACAGTAGAAATTACTACACCAGTAAGCACAGCCACCGGCCATTTCATAGCCTGTCTTTTAGTATGATCTACATAGAGATTTGTTTTAATTTTTTTTATTATTTGTGGTTTTGAGTTTGGCATTAAAACAGTTTTAATTTCAACTACTTTACATGTATATATTTATGAGCCACATACAACTCTAATTTAGTCAGAGTATAAGAGTATAAAAACTGGAGAAATAGCCAGGGGGCTTCCCTGGGAACAAAAGATTTCCCTGGAAATATATATTGTGCTAACCTATGTGGAATGCAGCAGGCTCCTATTACAGCAAGAACAAACTTGTTTCAAGGTAAAACAGCAGTAACCATTTTATTTAGCTTATTTTGAACTAAGTCATTTGCAATTTTGTTTTACACCAGGCCACTTTAGGGCTGAGCTCTGACAGGATGATGGAGTGCAATAAAAACATTTGCACGGCAAATTTAAAAAGTTATATATTATTTTGTTTTGGCTATTTTAAGGTGACCAGTTGGTACAAATCGAATACATACAGTTTGTTTTGTGCCTATTGCACAAAAATTTAGCAAGAGAATAAATCCGTTTCTTGTAATGTTCAATACACAAGTAATGAATGAGATTTTTAATATGATATTGCTCTACAGCATCTGCTTGCTTGCCTGTAAAACGTATTCCCATGTTACATTTATTTTTTGTGTGAATTCCAGTAAATGCTCTAATTGAAATTAATGTCAGCTGGTGACTGGAATCTGCGAAGGGACATAGGATGCGTGAGCTAAACCAGGTACTGTATAAGTCAAAGTAAAACAGCCTTGTTTAGTAATCAGCAGAAAAAATGACTGGCCAATGAAGGGGGGCCTGCTTCACAAAAAAGACTGTTTAAATCAGGGAAGCCTATTTTGTGACTCTCCTTCACCTGTTGATGGGATGCTCTGAGTTGTAGTTTATCACTAAAGGGGCCTAGGTTGGACATCCCTTATATCAATACTAAAGATGAATACTAAACACTTATTACAAAATCTAATTTGTTCTTTCACCAATTATATTTTGGGTTATGGTAAGGACTTCATGAACTTGGTCTGGGTGAAAAATAAAAAAATCAAATAGAAATGCTGAAGAAATTCAGATTGATAGATATTGTAAAATATATGGATTTTATACATTTTAATTTTGAGAATCAGGCAGAGGACCTTGCGATCAAGTCTGATAAGGGTTATGATCCATCTGTAGTTCGTGCCACTATGGTAAAGCTAAAAAGAGATCAACAAGCTGCCTCTTGTAACCCAGGAGCAAAAACAAAAAGGAGACTTTCCCCCTTTTTTTATTACACACTACACTGCGGCCAATTTAGTTTGAAGAATTGTGAACATATACTGGCGTATTCTTACTGCTGACCCTGTTCTCAGTAGGATTTTACCATCATAACCAGCTATCATTTTAGCAAATTCTAGCCCATAGTTTGAAATGGGAGGGACCACAGGAACCAATCAGTGTTTCAATTGCAGAAATTGTAAAGCTTGAGGGTCAGAGTATCACAGCTTACCGAATGGGGAGGTCTTATTGGATTGAAGATTTTGTTATGTGTTCTACTAAGGGTGTCATTTTACAACATGTACAGTACATGCCAATACCAGTATATTGGTAAAACCAACAGGCCTTTCAAAAGCGTAATTTAGAACATATTAATGAAATCATAAATGCTCCAAAGTTAATTAAGAAAACGTTTAAGAAAAAGTTTTCCTATGTTTTAATGTGGCCATAGTGTTGGTATCTTTTTAAAGAAGTAAAGGGAACTAAATCTTTCATTAGTAGAGAAATCAATTATGTTTATAATTGTGTAAGTATATTTATTCAAGATGTGCATTAAAAATCTTCCAATAGGTAAAGAGTTAATTGCTGACCTTTAAGAATTAAATGGATTGCTATTTCAGTGTTGTACTGGTGTAGTACCCCATGGCCTGATGAAGCGCAAAACATGAGGCTGAAGGGAATTTTCAGATGTTGATGAGTCTTTTACTCATTCGCTTTGATGTGAGTGCATTTTTAACTTCTAAATTAACATATTTTTATACTATTACACTTTGAGCACTCCTCTTTTGCTGTTTTTTGGATTTTAGGAGTTGCAGAGGATTTACATGGCTATATAAAGTCTCCTGCCCTTATATAGCCAGGGAATGCCTCTGTATCTTCTATCTTGTGAATTTTAATTTTTATCTTTTTTTTTAATATTTTTATAAACTATATAGGAGGTTAAAGTCGCAAACGTTTTAAAAAAGTTAAAAACAAGCAGAGAACAGGAGAGCATTCACTGTAGGAAAGCATGAAAAGGCTTGATCTAATTGTTTTTGGGGCACTTGAGGAGTCAGAGTTCAGTAGACAAGATGTATGTTATGAGGATGTGTTTTAGCTTGTCCTTGTACAGACCAGCACCTGAATACATATCCACTATGCTGGATGTTACAACTGTTTCACATATTATTATTGGCCTGGATGTTAACAGATTTTATTAAATCTCCCCTCTGCCACATACTTGAACTTTAATACTTGCTAATTACTGTCCCCTCTTGATGCTTCAGCCATATTCGAGCCCTGGATCTTTAACATCGAGTTGGACTACCTGATACAATTCAAGCAATAGGTGATGATATGCATGATAAAACCCTGGTATCTTATTTTATATATTTCCTAATAATGATATGGAGGTTGTATAAACGTAGACATAACTTTTATTGCATTCTGATGAACACACTACAGAAAAATATATGGCCATTCTAGAAGTTATCTGAGTAATTCCATTCCATTCAGATCCGGGCATGTAAAATTATAACAATTAGGTACACAAAAAACAAAACTTATAAAATCATCACAAAACATATCTGTGCATGTAAAGCAAAACATTCCAAGCAATAAATCGCCAGGATGTTACCTATTATAAGTATGTAATTCATCACTTGGCCTTCTGCCTTGTCTTGGTCATGGAACCCATCTGTGGTCTATAATATCCTTGTATTTTACAATAGGGCCCACCCTGTAAATGATATCCTTATAATACACAAAAGCCATGAATATCTTGTAAATTATATCCTTATAAATGGTGACTAGTGATGTCATCAGTTATAAACGGTGAGTAGTGATGTCATTTTTGTCACATGACTCTCTAAAACTTGTGTATTAAAATAAATAAAGTACCCTTTATTAGAAATTATGAGGATATTAGAAGTAACCTCAGAGTTCCATGACCTGTATAAAAGCGCTCAGCCTTCGGCCTCACTCCTCAGGGACTTATAATATCCTTATATTTTACAATTGGGGGTACTTTATTCACTATATAATAAATAACTTTCCTATGTCAGAATGTGCCGTTTATACCTTAAATGGATAGCACTTGCTGCTGCTACTCTCTACCAGCAGTCCTTCCTTTACACTTGTACCCCTCCTATCTGACTTCCAGGCTCAAAACTTCCTTACTCACTCCCTTTTGTAACCCCTTTACTTTACTATCTGGTCTCCATATCACTGCCCCTCCATTTGCAGTCTGGCTTCCCTCTCAGACCCTCCCTCTCCACTCTCTGTCTCCCTCCTTACTTCTCCTTTCCCCCTCCTCCACTCACAAGTAACAGAAAAATGAGAAGAAATTTAAATGCAGGTACAGGTTTGGGATCATTATGCAGAAAGCTCTAGATCGGGGTCCCTAACTGCCAGGCAATGGCCCACTACCGGGCTGCGGACATACTTGAACTGGGCCGTCGAGCCAAGTCGGAATTTAAAGCGGGGCGCCCAAATTTGTTGCAGCATGCATGAAATTTGACATGCGCACAGTTCATCCCCCCCGGTCCTTGAAAACAATTAGGGCTTCACACCGTTCCCTAGGGCAAAAAAGGTTGGGGGCTGCTGCTTTAGATTACAGAAAGGCTTTCTCTCTCTATTTTTTAATCAAATAATTAAAAGTTTTTTTAAAATGATTTCCTTTTTCTCTGTAATAATAAAACAGTACTTGTACTTGATCCAAACTAAGATGAATATTCTGTAAATTACATCCTTAGAAATGGTGCATAGTAATGTAATTTGTGTCACATGACTCACTGAAACTTGTGTATTATAATACCCCCTGTTAAAAAATATGACGCTATTTAAAGTTAGCCTTTGGTCTTGTGCCTTTATTGGGTCATGGAATAATTGTGTGTGTGTGGGAGGGAGGGAAAATAAAATAAAAAAAAACCTGTGTATGTGTAAACTTTGTAAATATACACATAAACATACACATCATGCTTATATAAATAATATAATATAGCTGAGGTATAGTAATTAGACTTAGTTTAGTATGAATTGCGCTTGGGCACAGTTAGCCTGCATATTGTCTACCCCCTCTCAAAAAGAGGTCTAATTTTCCATAAAAAAAGAACACAAAACGTAGCCAATATCAAGTTAATGACACTGTGATATTGACCGATAAAATAAAAATTGCCATGTATGATGTATGACACGCCTACCATCCTTCAGCACTCCAATTCAAAGTGGATAGCTAAATCATACTCGTTGGTATGTTAGTATGTGAAACATCTGTTACTTGTAAATGGCACATATGAAATAAATTAGCCTGATTCAGCTACATTTTAACATTAATAAGACACCAATGTGCGGCTCCTTGTGTATCTACTGTTATTACACTCCAAAACAGATGCATAAACACAAAAAACATACACAGCCCATGCACACATCACAGTATGTAAAGTTACTGGCATGAACATGTTTCTACAGGGTCTACCATTCATATATTGCCAAATTAAAATACTTTTATTCATAAAATCTGCACAATGTCTTCAGCATCTCTCAATCATCACTTTAACTGAGTGCCATCCCGGAGGGGAGGCAGTTCAGGGAGATTAGTCGCCCGAAGAAGAAGTGATTTGTTGCTGGCCGACTAATCTCCCCCAGTAGTTTTGTGCCCTAAAGGGGGTAATATGTCATAGTTTAGGAACATGTGGAGAGCTAAAAGTTTTTGATCCCTGATTAAGGCACCTCCTGGGGTTAAAATAAGATTAGCAAGTCTCAACTGAGAGAAATTGGAGAATGAAGTAGACAGTATTCCCAGAACAACAATTCTCTGTCGCTCAGTCAACTCTTAAGTATACTTAGAGGTGCAGCCAGTTTCTAGGAACATAACCATAATGAGCTAGTTAAGTGGAACTTGCTATATTGGTTGGGGCCACTTGAGCAACTTAAACATCCATTTATAGCTGAAATAACATTTCTGTGATGTTTATCTGAAAATTATGATGTTACCCTTTTAAATTTTTGGTTATTGACTAATAAATAAGGAATAATGTTAATGCGCTCATGTTAGATCATTGTTTATAAAATGAAAAAGGAGAAGCATAGACAAATAATTCAATAAATACATGCAAGATGTCCTCTTTTGTCTGCAGTGTTGGACTGGGGGTCCGGAACCCATTGGGTTTTTCCCGGTGTCCCACCGGCCCAATCCAAACCTGTCTGTCTGTATCTCATTATTAATACTCGGGAAATTTAAACCAGCCAAATATTCAGTAGAACTTGGCTATTGTTATGGCTTTTGTTGTTTTTTTATGGTTTTCATTTTATACATGTACTGTACATGTATATTATATCTACATATTCTTTTTTCAATAGTGATCATTTTCTGCAATTAAATATTTTTTCCCTTTATGTACCTATGAAATAAGCCGTCATGTGTCACTTCATTGTGATTTCAAAAATGTAAAGATATCTCAGTATACCTTTCTCTGTGCAATTTTGTAGACTTTTTGCAAGAAATTGTACTTACTGGGTTCATATGGATTTCATACAATGCATGGTGCAGGGATGACATTCACAAATATTTCTAATACAGCTAAGGTAAAACAATCACTCTTCCAAATTCCTTGGTATCATACTGGAATGTTTACTTGAACCACTTATTCTTACCTAAGCATTAAGCACTTCTTTCTCCCCCTTAAGCAAAAAATAGAATTCCACCGAATTTGAGGAAAGCTGTTTAGCTTGGGGCAAGGCTTATTGTGTTTGACAAATTGAAACATGCCCTGGAACTACAAAAATGTCTTTCTTGCACAGATATGCTTGAATATGAAAGAATTACCTTGAAAACCTTGTCTGCATTTGTTAATACTCCTGGATTCAATATACCAATACATACTTTTATACATGATATATGAAGATTTGTAGGAAGCAGTAGGATGTCCTTTTATTAATTAGTCTAAATAGTCTTAAAATATGCTTTTTTTTCTAGACATTGTTACAGACCCTTTAAATTTAGCAAAGACCTCCCCATCCCAGTCAGGCAATGTTTCTTCATTCATGTATTAGTCAATTTCAGGCAAACAAGCTTAGACTAAATTACCATAGGCAACAAATTAATTTCTTAATAACTTAAATGGAATCTATTAAAAACATCCACTAACCAAACAGCAAATTACAAAATAATCGTCTTTATTTTTAAGAAGTATATAAAAACAGGAGGCATGGAAGTTCACTAAGGGTGGGTTAAGTTTTTCTAAAGTTCCAAAGTTGCCTTTCCTCTCTGCACTCCAAAGAGTCTTGTTGCATTAATGTTCCAAAGCATAGTGGAAAAGTATTGCAGGGCCATGAGCCCTTTGGATCTCATGTTCCAATGCCTATGCACTGTATGTATTTATATGCCCTCAAATGACAGTTTAAATATGATATACAGGTATGTGATCTCTCATCCAGAATACCCAGGACCTGGGGTTTCCGGGAAAGGGGTCTTTCCGTAATTTGGATCTTCATGTCTTAAGTCTACTAGAAATTCATGTAAACATTAAATAAACCCAATAGGCTGGCTTTGCTTCCAATAAAGATTAATTATATCTTAGTTTGGATCAAGTGCAAGTAACCTTTTTATTATTACAGAGAAAAAGGAAATCATTTAAAAAAAATTGGATTATTTGATTATAATGGAGTCTATGGGAGATGGCATTTCCGTAATTTGGAGCATTCTGGATAACGGGTTTCCGGATAAAGAATCTCATACCTGTACTTTGTATTAATATTATGAATGATTGTATTGAATTAAACATTTTAATAGTCTAGTTGATTGTTGTAGGAAGGAATCAGAACTGCCACTTCAAACCTGCATCCATGCGAACCAATAGATATTTGTCAAGGCTGAACATGAAAAAATATGTTTTGTAGTGTTAGTGTATACACTTGTCAAATCTGACCATATATCTCCTTCTGTCCCTTTATTCACAATCTTTCAGTCTTGTGTATACAAAGAATATTGAAGGATTAGAGAGGCTTAGCCTCCCCGAAAAGAGACTAACTGCCATATAAATATATAGTCAGGGTCAGACAGGGCCTGCTGGATCAGATCAGTGATTTGCAGGCTCCATCCTGCCGCACCATCCCGAAAAACGTAGTGCGCATTCACAGCAGGGAGGGCTGGAAGGGGGGCCTGGACAGCAGCCCCGGTGGGTCCCGGGCCCCCTAGTCCGACCCTGTATATAGAAATATACATTTCCATGTAAAGCCATCTACTAGTAAACACCCTGAACAAATATTTCAACCTCCTTCCAGACTCTGGTATCATTTGCAAACTGTCCCTCACTTGTAAACGCACAGACAGTGGAAATCAATACAATATTTTGTGACCTTACAATAAGCATACAATATGTTTGTAGGTTTCATCAACACTTCATGGTAGGCCGAAGTCCCCTATATCATAACATAGCTGCTTTAACATAATTAATACTACAAAAGTCGATTCAGTTTATTTCAATTTAGACTTCATATGATCTAGCTTTACATTTTGTCATTAAACCTTTGCTCATTCCTAAATAAACATAGACTGAATATTCCTGAATATATGCAGAATAATGCAGTGATAGTGTCCATATGGCAGACCCGATACATTCTTCATGCAATATCAAATATTGCCTTGCTATCAAATGTAATTCAGGTATATGCTCAAAAATATTCCAGATATTACTTTAATTAAAATAAAATCTATAGTAACATTTTTTTAATATAAAACACTAAGGGGCAAATTCACTAAGCAGTGAAAATGAGCTAGCGACGCCTTCGCCGCACTTCACTGCACTTCGCCAGGCGACGTTTCGCCAGGGCGCCGCAAATTCACTAAAATCTGAAGTTGCGCTCAGGGAGGCGAATGGTAGCGAATTTGCGCTAGCGTTAATTCGTCAGGCAACGCGAAGTTACGCTAGCGATGCCTAATTTGCATACGGCGCCAAGTTAAAGTTGAATGGACGTATATGTAGCAGCAAATACATTACACTACACAAGCCTGGGAAACCTTCATAAAACTAAATATAGTTGTTATTTTGCCCTACACATGTGCCCACTGTATAGTTTAGGTGTTATATGTTAGGAAATGTAGGGGGAAGGAGGGTACCCCCAAAAAAATTTACGATCTTTTTCAGCCTATCACCCTTAAAAAGGAATAAGCTATTTTTTTAAGCAATCCCTATATACTCTATTACACTTCGCCTGGTCTGAGGTGGCGAAAGCAAGTCTGTCGCAAGAGGTAACGTTCAGTAAAATGCGCAAGTTAGTGAATTAGCGTAGTTACATTGATCCTTCGCCAAAGCGCAACTTCGCCTGGCGTAAGGGTGTGTAGTAGCACTAGAGTAGGTCCACTTCACTAGCGAATTTACGCCAGCGCCCGTAAATCAGCGAAGTAACACAAAGGACTTGACGCTGGCGAATTTGCGCTAACGTTAGGCGCTTCGTGCTTTAGTGAATTTGCCCCTAATTGTTTTGTTTTCACATTTGTGTCCATCTTGTCTGTAATAAACTTAGTTAGTTTAAATGTAGATAATGCGCTCTATAAAACAAACCCCTTCTCCCTTTTGTTTATGTATATTTCACAGATTAACAGATATTATGCTTGGTGTTTATCTATACAACTGTTGGGTGTTGGAAAGAGAAACAATTTTTGGTTTCTCTGTTTGACATGTTTAGCTCAAAGAATCAAAAAAACACAATATATTTCTTGATAAAAGCAAAAAGTAAATACAACACAAGGTATACTGCCCATTTGATAAAGTCAATCTATTCTTTCTATTTCAGACTTGGACATGAGGAATTCTATAACAAAATACTGAATAGAAGCAATCATGGATCCTGTAATTTTATTACATATATTTTAAATCTGGTTTTAGTGTCTTTATTACTCAAGTTCTACTCAAGTTATCTTTTTGTATGTATTTGAATCACTTCCAGTGTCATCATAATGATGCTTTTTGAACAACAAATTTGGAAAACATATTATTGTCCTAAATGTAGGGGGCAAAAGGTAGACACATTACAGTACCTATGGTGAGAAATGTTAAGGTGCTGATCAACTTTCAAGTATCAGGCAAGGGGTAATAGTTACAGCATTACAGTGGGTTCTAAATGTAACAATTTATTTTCTGCTGGAACTAAAATACTGTAACTTTGAGGTTACCCCATTGATCAGAATGGTGGTTGCATGCTCAAAGCAGTCAAACACATGAGATAAACTGATGGAAGTATCAGATTTCATAAATGTGTCAACTTGACTGTGTATGTTTCCAACAGTTAGGAAAGTTTTGATAAATTCGGAAAATAAACTGTTGGGAATCCTCAGTATAATAACTGGATCAGCCCCTAAAGGTTTCTGGTGAGAAATTATGTAATTTCCCCATGTTACCAAGTATTCAGCTCCAGAAAGTGCAGTGCTTAGCAAAACCTATCCTCAGATATGGAATAAAAACCTACCACCGGTAAACTAAAACTTGTAAGGCCTTTATGTATAAAAGAAAGGTTTTTTTAAGAAAACTCTGGATATAATGTACAGCATAGACAAAATTGTATATGTTAGGCAAAGACACAGAGTAAGGATTTATTTGTTATACACCGTGTGATGTGGTTACTTTTATCTGCTGAGAATTCAAAAAATAGGGGAGAAATGTGATAAAATTAGCAAAGAGCAAAAATTTGTGAACAAAAATTTAATATTCTTCATTAGACTTTTATTGCGAATCTTAATTGCTGTACAGATTGCGCGCGGGGGGGGTTGTCTACAAAGCAAGCGGCAGGGTGGGTGGTAAAATTGTGTTACAGGCCAAGTAGCAAGCAGCAGCTGGCATGGGGTTTAAAGTATTGCCTGGGCTGCCAGTATTACTTGGCCCAGCTCTTTGATTAAGTTCTGGTCAGTGACCACAGGCTTATAAAAAGGCATGTCTCACACACGTGGGTTTCAGTTAGCAATGAAAAACACAAACATTTTCACCGTGGTGGTCCATTAGAAAGTGCTTCTAAACCTTTAATATCTCTAATTGTCCTCTATAAGTTAATATGTATATGTATATAAATACATACGCAACCTAATCACATGTCAATACTCCTTACAAACAGCTCTTATACATATTAACCTTTAAGACATATGCTCTACCCTCATTGATAATTCATTGTGCTTTCCAGAACAAGGAATTTTCAGTAAGTCTAAAACAGCTCAATCGGCTGATCTTAAGACAATAAAGTGAAATTAATAGCAAAAGGGAGTTAGAAGTTCTGTAGATAATCTGCATATATATTATAAACTCCCAGAGAGATTTAAGAAGAAGCAATTATTCCTGCCCCAAAATGTGCCTCTGTACAGATCCTGCAACAGATGTGTGATTAATTTTTGGGCTTAAATCCAACATTAAAAATTATACATTTCAGAGGAAATGGTTGTTTTCAATGAGTGAAAAATTACAGAAAATTTTACATCAAAAGTTTGGGCACAACATAAATTGCAGCATCACATAAGCCAGACCAATTATACCTCCCAATCCTTCTAAAAGTAATGAGATGCTGCAGTGTGTATACAATGTAGGTAACAGGGTCTCTTAAATGTACAAAACAGAAACCAAATATGTTTCCGGATCACATATATGTGAACCAATGAGTTAAAGTGAGAGGAAATGGAATGGGGGTGGGTAAAAAAGAGAAGAGAGGAAGGTGGTGGGAAAGTTGCTTCTGGGTTGAGAGTGAAGCTGATAAGAAGGATTAGGGAGTTGGAAGTGTGGAGGAGGGGAGTATAACTGCAAGAAAATTATAGAAGACAATATGGAAAATGTGGGGAATGAATACAAACAGAGATAAAAAAAAAAACAAACAAGTTTCACATGTGGTGTCCCTCCAATCCTGACCGGTATCCCTTTGCTATGGATATTGGGGTTTGGACAGGTTTCAATATTTAGACTGACGACACACCATATCTGTCAGAGCATGGTGCAAGCAGTGTGGATTGCAATTTCTGGTGTTCGCTGTTATTGATAACATTAGCGCTATTCCTTTTGACTGGATGAAAGTTAGTTGTGGATATGAATGCAAATAGTGAGTGGAACCTGGAATTACCACAATGTCTAGGGTGAAGATAATTCTAGGATTAGCTAGTGTCCATGTGCACCATTAATCTCAATTGAACAGTGCAGGCTATATGGGTAAAATAATTCTCTCTACAAGTAGCTGCAAGGAGCACTGCATACATACGTTTGGGAATGGCATCATTGTGAGCTCACGTTTCATACCTCCCAACTGTCCTGTTTTCTGCAGGACAGTCCCGATTTTGACAGCTCAGACCGCAGTTATTATTAAAAGAGTTTCTCTTTGATCTCCTTCACTGACACCAGAAAAAGATACAAAGTTTCTGAAACTTAAAAAAGGAGGCTTTTAGGCAGAGAGCCCAGAACACTCAGCACCTGCACTTAAATACATTTGTAACAATTTAAGATAAGCAAAGATACAAGAGTTATGCTATTTTTTGCACTTTGCCTCCTATTAAGTGAGTCATTTTATTACATAACTGAGACTTATAAGAAAGATTTTTCTAACAGATCAGAAGGCATATGCAGAATAAAACGTTTCTCTTTGAAAGGATTGAAGCAGAAGAGTATGTGACTCCTAGGAGTTCTCCTAAAAATGTACTTTACATTTTCATTACATATACTGTAGCTGAAAGGAAGATTATATCAACCCAGATACATCCCTATGCTCTGCATTCATAATGTCTCCTCCAACAAAACAAACATTCTTCATCACTTATTCACTTTTGTCAAAAGACAAGCTCTTAATTTTGCAACCCTTGTTTGATAATATATTATCTCTTATTTTTGTAATACGCATTGCTGGTGCTTTATAGATGATAAATGTCTTGCTAGATTAGAAAAGGCTCTGATACAGTCAGATGAACTCAACCCATAATGGTATGTACTCCCGACATCGTTGGCATGCAGTTTTAAATTACAGACACACCCAAAAAGATACTGCAAAAATTTAACCAATACCAATGGAACAGATTTAATCCTATGTGAGCTATGTAGTCCGCATTTGCTAACATAGGTGCTAAATTAAATAGATGCCCAAAGCAACCAACCACCAATTAATTTTAAGTCTACAATCAGTTAGAAAATGAATGCAACAGTTGCATTGATGCAATTTGGTCCCATGTTTCTCCTATATATATTTATTTGTATCTTCAGTTCCATATTTCCTCTTTAATCTTCATTGAGGTTTTATGAAATACTTCTAAAGAAAATTTATATTTTTACTGATGTGGTAGCTGTTTTGAGTATGTGTCCGGTCCAAGGCAATATTTTGCTTTGTTTAAAGGTTAAATGCTCGAAGGACATTCCACTTCTCTCTTGTTCTGGTTTCTGAATAGTGGAAACCTGAAGGCATATGCTATTGTTTGGAGCTGTTCGTCTAGGACAGGTTAATAATACATGGCAGACAAGAGGTCATCAGCTCATCTGTATTAACCTTAAGGTCTAGTTGTCATCTATTTTAAAGAAGGAATTCAAGGCTAGGAGAAACATTTGATGCTTGTTTGATAAAATATATATATATATACTGTATGTATATATATATATATATATATATATATATATATATATATATATATATTATATATATATATATATATATATATATATATATATATATGTGTGTATATATATATATATATATATATATATATATATAATTTACAGCAATTTTACAGCAGTCATTTAAAAGTATTAAAGATAACATTGGAATATAATGGAATCCCCAGCCTTTACATACTGTAGGTAATTATTATTTCCCTTTTATCAGCAAAATAAAAATTGAGTTGTTTTTCTAAAGGAAAAAGAATCGGGAAAATGCAACAACTTAAAGGGATACTGCCATGAGAAAATGTTTTTTTTTTTAAAAAATGCATCATCAGACCTGCACTGAAATCTGTTTTTCAAAAAGCAAACAGATATATTTTATATTTAATTTAGACATCTGACATGTGGCTAGACATATTGTCAGTTTCCCAGTTGCCCCCCAGTCATGTGACTTGTGCTCTGATAAACTTCAGTCACTCTTTAATGCTGTACTGCAAGTTGGAGTGATATCACCCCTCCCCCCCAGCAGCCCATCAGCAGAACAATGGGAAGGTAACCAGAAAACAGCTCCCTGGTAGATATAAGAACAGCACTCAATAGTAAAAATCAATCTCCTACTGCGACTCCTTCAGATACATTGAGTATTAGAAACAATAGCCTGTAATAGTGCAGCACTGGCTCTTTCAGACCTGAGATGGCCGGCTCCACACCAATATTACAACTAAGCGAAATACACTTGTTGGGTTAGGAATTAAATTTTACATGGTTGACTTAATAACAGTGTTATTCAGAAATAAAAACTACACCATAAAAATCATGATAGAATCCCTTTAAATGTTATCTATGGTTACATTGAAAACAGAGAGAAAAATACATATGTTTTCATCTACATAATCAATAAGACAATCATAAGAACAATATAGGCAGGACAACTACATCAAAGTAATCACGGGTCAACTATATTTTGCATATTTTGCGATATATGAACAAAATGAACAAACAATCTCTGTTTTGTTTAAAGGAGGGCATTTTTAGAAGTGTAAAGGTGGCCATACTTACAGAAATCTGTACTATCCCCAATATGCCCACTTTGATACCAGGCTGATCCGATTGTGGGCACCAGGGCCCAACTATCGGCTCACAATGAGCAGAATACAGGTGGTCGGATCTAGGGCCAATGCAGTCCTCAATCTGATGGGATTTTTAAACCTGCCTGATCTACATCTGACCAACTGGGTTATTGAAGGACTGGCACATATGATAATCTTGTGTGATGGGTCTGCTTTTATTTACAATTAGGTTACCACAGTAGCTCCAATGATAGGCTAAATCACAGTGCTGTTACCATGGTTACACATTGCTAGAGAGGGACAGGACAGTGCACCACAGTGGGGCTCATTTACTAATACTGGGCATATTTGTACCTGGGCAATAAACTGTGAAAAAATGTTTACTTTAATTTTTTTTAAACTTGACCAAGGTAATTGTTGCCATGTTTTGATGAGTCCCACTAAAGCCAGCAAATATACAGTCTCAGTGCCTCCTCCCCCTCCATGTTATACCGCCCCTCAGAACTGGCCGCCACACAGCTGGTCCCACTCTGAAAAGCTCTCCCTTGTGCTGCAACTCATAAATGAATGTTTGTGAAATGAGCAGCTTCGCAATTAAACTGTCCAGTAGAGAGAGATAGCTGCTGCTCATGTACTTTTCTGGTCTTAAAGGGGTTGTTCACCTTCAAATACGTTTTCCAGTTTAGTTGTTTTCAGACAGTTCACCAAAAATAAGACTATAGTTGCTAATATTCCGCAGATCCTGCCGATAAATGTATCAACTCATGTAGCCACTCAATGTATCAAATTGTATCTGTCCAGATTCTACTCCAGGATCACTGAGCTGCCAGATTGAGACACGAACCGACAGAGACAAGAACATTAAACTTTAAGCTTCAATTTTGGTAAAACAATAAAAAACAAAAAATGGAAAGCAATTGAAAAAAGTCTTTATTTGTGGTGAAGATAGTTCTTTAACCGATCCGTACACACACGATTATTTATTTCAGGTGTTGAAGGGAGGGTTAACCCCCCAAAATGTGTATTCTGTTGGTAGCATAATAAAAGGGGAAGTTCCCCAACTGCAAATAATCGTGTGTGTGTGTGTGGTTCCATTAAACCATCTTTGCTGTTGCTAAGGGACCTTGCCTGGTCAACGGAAGGCCAGAACCACCAGTGCAGTAAGAGTGAATTACAGGAGTGCAGTTGACCTATCACATTTATTTGTGGTGAACATTTCTTAAAACAACTAAACTGAAAAAAGTGTTTGGAAGGTGAACAATCCCTTTATAGCTGAGAATCTCATAGGTAGAGATGAGAATAAGAGCTCATGGTCTCACTCTTTCCTTCTCCCTGGCTTTCTGTGTTCTGGCAGTAGTAGATGAGTCATTTATGAATGCAATCACAGTTATGACACCCTAACTCTGATAAAGCACCCAAGTATTATTCTTAAAAATTGCTTGTGCTCATAAACGGTCCTTGGACTTGCAAGTAATTTGTGCCAATGCACCCAGCCTTCTCTGATGAATAGTGCACAAGCATTAAAGGGTATTGTTCTCACGATTCATTACATGTATGTAATTGGTGGAAGCTCCAATTTGTCTGCCAGGATTTCTCTGATGAATTACACACAATTGCATGTATTGATGCAAAGGAACCCTGGAATTACCATGAGTCTGAATGTGACAGTAGTTCCACAAAAGGTTCCATCACTAGGTGCATCCAATCCCCCACCGTACACATTACTAGGAAGCAGACCCCCATGCACCCCTGTCTGCTGCCTCAATAGCTACACCACTGGCCTTCATTGATTCATGCACATTGCAGCATAACATTGATAACTTGTGAGTGAATCTCTAAAACAACTGAAACATTTAACTGTGTGCCCACCAAGCCTGCTGTAATTAATTCCACTCAAATTCATGTATTACTGCCAGGTCAAAATTTCCAAGTTTCCACTGGTGGCTTTCATCAATAGGCACAACTGACTTGTGAGTACTAATGCAGTTATTAATGGTGAGCACATTGGCATGGCAGAAGTGGCACCTTCCCTTCTGTGCAAACGCTAGCTGCGACGTGCACCCAATTCATGAAACGAGTTAGTGTTTTTGCATTTCGCACGTAAATGTGCCAAATAGAAGTGCATTGGTGGTAACATTCTGAGGAAAACGCTACATTGTAAAGAAATAAATATGCAATTTGCCTCAGAAAATTGCATTATGCACCACATGGCACATTTATAAATGAGCCATATACAGTGTATGTGATAAAGAACAATGTTGCATTATTAAAAACACAATAATGCAGTCCCCACTTGTGTGGTGTAATCTAACATATAGCTTGTGTGTATTTCTCTGTGTGAATGATGTGTATAAGGTACTGTATTTGAGAGCATTTAATTCTTAACTACCAAACCTATTCTGTGCTCCGCCTCTCCCCTTTTGAATTTGAGTCTGGGTTATCTCTGAGGATCTCCAATCCCAGCCAGGGCTCTGGATGCTCTGCAGGGTGCAGCTCCGTAAGGAATTCTCTTCTTCTACTGCTTCTTCTGAATCCTCTGGGATCAAGCCTGGTACTGCACATCCCCGGAGCCAGGTCAGCCTACATCCTCTGGATCTTTCCACTTCATTCATTAGTACAGGGGCTGCAAAGAAAACAGTTATTCTGTGATTTTTTTTTACATGAAAGCTCCCAGCATGAACACATGGGGGTATTCCTGTAGTCATAGAAGGAAAAGTATACAACTTTCTGCACATAGTAGAACTGGTTGTGTCATTTGTTTGAAAGGTTTTTGCTTTACTTTCTCTGATACAGTTATAATAGAAATATACTATAGTTTATTGTCTTTATTTTTGGTAACTATCCTGCATTAATTTTGGCATTTATATTGTATTTGCTGTAAAATGGGGGGGGGGGGTAATTACAGTATATTTAGTATTGTGTATTCAGTACATTTAAACTTTGAAATAATGATGTTGAATATGAGTTTAAACTGCTTTGCCACAAAACTCCAGATCTATAATGCAGGGGTTTGGCACCTATGGGGTTATACAGCTGCACAGGAATTGGATAATGTCCTCAGGCAGCTAAAGATGACTTCATCTTAAATAAGATCTGTGTTCAAGGTACATTGTTTGACCCCAGGAAGTATTTTTCTGTGTTATTACAAAACTTTTGTAATAAGAGACAAAGAGACAGACAGAATATGTGCTAACAAATTAAAGAATATTACAGAAGTTTTGGGACTGTGGTACCCCTTCTTCAGACTGACATTATTAACGTATTTATAGAGCACCAATGTATTGCGCAGCGATGACATTTTACATTAGCCAGGCAAATATATATATATATATTATTATTATATATAAGGACATACTGGCACACACGAAAAATAGTGTTACTGATGCCTGGGTGCAAAAAAACTACGTTTTGGGTGGAACACCAGCCTTTCTCAAAGTTTCAAAGTTTCTTAGCCTTTGAGAAAGGCTTGTGTTCCAGCCGGAACATAATTTTTTTTGCCTACAATTAAATAATTTATTTAGCCTATGAGTCCTGTGAGTGTGGTGTCGACCTGCACCCGACAATAATCCACCCTTCTCTACACCTGCACCCACTCGAGCCCCAGTTCTGGCTTCCATTTATAGACCCGCGTTGACCCGCCACTGCCGATGATGTCAAAAGAGGGGCTGGTCAATCAGGCACGCGTCTATAAAAAGGAAGTCGGAAGCGGGCAGTGCAAAAGGGGGTGCGAGGTCAGCCCGAACCCGTCCGACCAGGGTAAACCTGCAGGTCTCACGGGTATTGGGCCGGCTACTACTGGGAAACTGGGCTTTTCTGGCTTTTCTGGATAAGGGATCTTTCTGTAATTTGGATCTACAAACCTTACTACTAAAAAAATCTTAAACATTAAATAAACCCAAAAGGACTGTGTTACCTTTATAAATGACTTATTATACCTTTGTTAGGATCAAGTATAAGGTACTGTTTTCTTATTACAGAAAAAAGGAAATCATTTAAAAAAAATGTAATTATCTGATTAAAATGCAGTATATGGGAGATGGCCTTCCCTTAATTCAGAGATTTTTGGATAACGGGTTTCTAGATCACAGATCCCATACCTGTAGAATTCTTGCTGTTTTAAATATTTTGATGACTAATGTTTATATGCCTTGGGCCTACTGTACAGTAGTGATGGGCGAATTTATTGACAAATTAGACGCCGACAACGATTAACTTACGCCTAATGGACGCCGGTGAATTGTCGCTGGCGGCAAAATCGCGTTTCATGAATTTTTCGCCCGTTTTGCGAAATTCGCTTTAAATTCGTAACGAAACGGGACAAATTCGCCCATCACTACTGTACAGTTCCTGACAATTAATAAAACAAAGAAAGGTCTCAATGTGGATCTCTGTTGATGCTCAATGTTTAGCAACCCCCACTTTAATGGTGCAGAAACTCTATTTAGAACTAGGTAAGGCAGTCTAGGGGATAAATGACCCCTGGCACTTACTAGCCGTCCCATGCACCCTCTCCCCTACTGTGTCTGTAGTGTAGAATTGTCTAGCTAGGCCCAGCAAAATGAGGAATATGGAAATGGCCTGGGGTGCTTAATAAACACCTAAGCTGATGTGGCAGTAACAGTAAAAGAACAAACAGTAAAGTAAGTAATTCAAATAGCTTAACTATAGGATTACAGTTTAGCTGATGTGATTTGTTGCATACTGCATGTTATTGTTATTCATAGAAAATGTTTAAAACATTTATTTATTTTGTTAATATTTGTTTAAACCCAGTTCCTGCAGGTTTAGTTATTTTAGAATATGATGTCACTGACATAGTAATGTTGAGGATATTTCTTCATTTTAACAATTTGCCAGGTAGAACCAGGCGAAGTAGAAAATGGTAACGTATTGAAAAGTTTACACTTTGATTTGTGGATTAACGATCGTTCATCTGAGTGAAAATGCACCTGGCGAAACGGCGCTAAAGTTCTCTAGCGCTGAGCTTTTTTGCTAGAGAATTGTCTTCTTTTAGTAAATTGGTAAATTTGCTGTGAATTGTCATTTTGGCAAATTTACGCCAAAAAATCACAATTCGCTCTATAGCAAATATATATATAAGCTACAAAATTTACCCCAGCACTCCAACATATAACCCCCTGGGAAAACCTGTTTTGCACAACTGAACTGTAACTCTAATGATAAAAAGACACTTTTAGTTATAAAGTTTGTACAAAGTATGCATAAACTGACGCGCCCCGTCAAGGCAGTGTCCATGCGTCAGTCCTATCTAAGTGAGAAAAAAGTATTATCTTTGGGGAGAGAAAGACCATACCTGCTTTTCTCTTTGTTTAGCATGATCTCTTCCAAAGACACCATTAAGCGGGGGTTGGGAGTGCAGGCATTTAAGGAGAGTGCCACCTCCCCATAATATATAATTTAAATAAACAAGGAAATGCAGCTTATCCGTTTCCTTCATTGGGTGCACGTGGTCAGGCTTGATATACATGGGAAAACCTGTTTTGCACAACTGAACTGTAACTCTAATGATAAAAAAAAGACACTTTTAGTTACAAAGTTTGTACAAAGTATGCCCCGTCAAGGCAGTGTCCATGCGTCAGTCCTATCTAAGTGAGTAAAATATATAATATATACACAGTAAATACCAGGAAAAAACAATGACAAATGTATTTATTTGGGTGGGAGGGCTTTTAGGGTTGGCAGGACTATCTCCTGTCCATGGTGACATCATGTATGGCTAATAATTTTTTATTTAATCAAAAAGCATTTTATGTGAGGAAATTGAGTAATAACTGCATTGGATCCTGTTATAAATTTAAGTTAACGAGGGCTGAATATTTGATTTAAAGATGACAAGGTCTTGAAAGGTACAATTATAGTGTCTGTTCCATTAAAGGTTAGTAAAGAAAAGCCATTTCCTTCAAACATGATTTGTAGTGCCTTACTTTTGGTTGCACATCACTTTGTCTGACGTATTTTCTTACTTAGCATGCTTAGTTTTAGAAAGTACAGTTTTGTAGTAAAATGTGGATTTACATACAATACTTCTATGAGACAGATTTGCTAGAAGGGCAAAGTGGCATCACTAGCGAAAATTTGGCAGAAATCTAATCCACAGGGACATTGCCAATTTACTAACAGGTGCAGAGGACAATTTGCTAGCTAAAGAGTACTTCACTAAAGAAGTTTTGCACCCTTTCGCCAGATGAATTTCCGCTCAGGAGAATGATTGTTACTCTGTGAATTTTCCATTACGTTACTCCTTTTGCCAGAGTTTCCTTCGTCGGGTATAATCTGGCGAAGGAAGCTGATAAGATGAAGCTACATCCTCCTCAGTCTTATGTCAATGACATCATATCCTGTATGCTGAAAATATATTGTTTTAGGGTGGGCTTATATCTAGGTTATAAGAGGATCTCTTTTGTCTTTATTTTGGTTGCTTGGACATTTTTAATAATAAGCGGCCACCTCAAGCATTTGCACGAACATCTCTAATAAAGACATATATATGACCTATATGTACCAGAACTATTCAAATTGACCTAAGTGGCCTTAAAACAGGTGCTCATTTTTTAATTCCAGGCTTGGAGGCAAGTTTTACTTGCATAAAAACAAGGTGCACTGCAAAGCCTCAATGTAGATTGGCAATCCACTTAGGGGCTACTAAATGGCCAATCACAGCCCTTATTTGGTACCCCAGGAATATTTTTCATGCTAGTGTTGCTCCCCAACACTTTTTATTTCTGAATGTTGCTCACGGGTTCTAAAGCTTGGGGATCCCTGCTCTAGGTGATATTGAACAGTTAGTCAGTGTGCAGATACTCAGAGTGGATTTTGGCACAAAAAAATGGAAAGGTATGCATTTTCAGGCTGAAATCTGCTCAGTGTAGCTGCACACAGATGAACACCGTGCCTGTCTTTGAAGCCATACGGAGAAGCTGATGGGGGTGGATCCACTTTATCCAACCTTCAACAAAAAGCAGGCTGAGAAAAGTGCACAATCAGCCCAGCGTGCCCCATTCTAATGGCAATCAGACATGGGGTGACTTAAAGCATTCTGTGTGCCATTCTTTTTAAATAGTCAAAATAAAAAGGGCTAAACTTTTCAAAATCTTTCATCATTCGCTTCTATGAGAAATGGTTCAATATAACCAAATGGTTAATGGTACATTCCTAGCACTAAGAATAAAGCAGACAAAACGGCTAAAACCTTACTCTGTGCCATTGCCCTAATGCACTGATGAAACTGATTACTTCTCCACATAATAAAATGCTGATGTGCTGAGTGCAGCTGACTCTGCTTTAATATTCATCTAAAATCTTTAGTTTGATATGAGGAAAGACATCTGTATGTGTTACACTGTCATTTGGGAATTTCAAGATGGGAAATGATTAGTCTGTCAAATTGCAACTGTACAAGTGTTCACAGCTTTTCTTCAGAATGTTAGGATTTTCAGCTGATGTTACAGTGTCAAACACTAAAGCACAGTGAATAAAATAATAACATTATTGTGTAAGCATTGAAAATATCTGTATTTAATTAATATGACAAGCTACCCAAGGGATCATTTTGTAATTGTGACGGCGAAAAAAGTCTTAGTTGCCCCTTAAAACGTCTATGTAGAAACTATGTAGAGACTTGTGTATTCTTAGTGACTGAGTGTAACCGCTTGGCATTTAGAGGTGCTGATTCTGAAAGGTGCACTCCTTAAAATTTAACTTCTGTGTGTGTTTTGGCATTTTGTAGGATTTTTTTTGTAATTTGGCTACTCTGCCTTTGTTTACAACTGTATGACATAACTGAAAATATGAAACATGCTGTTGCTGAATTGTTCATTTTCCAATTACAATTATTTAAAGCTTTTATGAACTGAAGAAAAACAAAGTAACCAACTATAGAAATTAAATAATAATCATTAATTCTTTTAGTATAGGGAGCAGTTCTAAAGGAACTTCCATCACACATAGCATATATGTACACAACCCCCATTCCCCAAAGCCACATTTTCTAGACTCATTGTTAACATATCATATTACAGTCTTCATATAAACATTGAAATGTCATCGCTTCTTTTAAGACCATGAACCATAATGGTTTTTTTTCAAAGCCAGAGGATTCCAGTAATTTGAGATGGATGTTGCATTTATTTTTTCCATTGCAAGTATGTATATTTTTATTTATAGAGCAGTAAAGTAGAACAATAAATACATTAACAGATCAAACAGGGACTAATGGAAAACATACCTCCCAACTTTCCCAATTTCTGTGAAACAGTCTCACTTTTAATTTCAAAACTAGCTGTCCCTGAGGGCAGGGCCACATGGGCAGATTCGGGGAGATTTAGTCGCCTGGCGACTAATCGCTTCTTCTTTGGGGCGACTAATCTCCCCGAACTGCTTTCCAGTGTCTCCCGCCTGCTTAAATGAAAAAACACCTGCGTCGAAAGTTCGGCTGACTTCAGAAATCGAAGCGCCGTGAGTGCATTGGCATAAGTTTCACAAGGAAACTTCAGGCAACTTCATAAATCGGAAGTGCCGCGAGTGCATTGGCGCAGGCGTTTTTTCATTGAAGCAGGTGGAAGGCACGGGGAAGCAGTTCGGGGAGATGTCACCCAAAGAAGAGGTGATGAGTCGCAGGGCGACTAAATCTTCCTGAATCTCCAGGTGTGCCCTTACCCTGCCTGCCACTTGTGATTGTGCTGGATTTGAACTAAAGAAAGTCTGGTGTGGGTTAATGTGTTGGGTTTTTATGGTCAAGGTATTTGAGGGGTGTCAATAAAAGTTGAACTTTGTTACTCTCTCTAACTTTCAGATGTTATGTAATAATAAAATTAAAAATACATGCAGACTATAGTTACATTCATGTTAAGTGTTGTATACTGAAGAGACAAGAGGCATATACCTACTAAAAATATATTAGGTATATATTTTTCAAAGGATGAAAATATAGCTTGCCACAGTTTGCCAGAGGGGAGTTTAGCTGCTCTTAATTACTTTGTATAGGATTTCTAGGGGCATATTTATCAAAGAGTGGAAATAAAGCAAACCACATTTCACTATATGATAACTATATCCGTCCTGCACAAGTGAACAGAAAACTGGCAAGTTCCCCTCTTAGTAAACGGCGATGAACTCTGTTTCTTCTTCTCTACATATGCAAGGAGCAAAATCAGTGACTAAAGGCTTGCCATGCACTGGCCAATTCTGCATATAGATGGATACTGTACTAGTTGCCATGTATTTTTATGGCTATGTTAATACAACGATCGAAGGAATATCCTTCGATCAAAAAATCACAGGCAAGCCTATGGGGACCTTCCCCATAGGCTAACATTGACTTCGGTAGCTTTTAGCTGCCGAAGTAGGGGGTCGAAGTTTTTCTTAAAGAGACAGTACTTCGACTATCGAATGGGCGAATAGTCGAACGATTTTTAGTTCGAATCGTTCGATTCGAAGTCGAAGTAGTAGTCGAAGGAGCCCATTCGATGGTCGAAGTAGCCCAAAAAACACTTCGAAATTCGAAGTTTTTTTAATTCGAATCCTTCACTCGAGCTTAGTAAATCTGCCCCTACATGTAATACATAACCAGATAGTTGGGCAATGTGGGAGAAATCAGTCAAACTGACCAAATCTGGGCCTGCATGGCCATCTTAAAGGGGATCACCCTATGAACTATTCCAAATTGTTTTTATACTATGTTAGTTGAGCAACATCAACTTTACTTACACTTTATAAATTATTTAATTTTTTCCCTTCAGTCTTGAAATTCACAATCACAGTAGGCAGGCAGCATTTTGTGGACACTGTTATCAAGGCAAGTTTTGTATTTCATCCCAAGATGCCAAAATGGGGGACCTATTGCCCCTCTCCATAAACAGGCTACATGATTATAGACCATGAGCATGGAAGGGAAAATGAGGAATGCAGTAACATTTATAAGTGTTTAATGCCTTGGGCATAGAGGCAGGGCAGGCAATAAAGCTGAGATTTTTAAATACATTTAATACATTTATAACAGGTATGGATCTTTTAATAAAAATGAATGTGGGATTCATGTTTATTTTTGCAAAGGAATTATTCAGCTTTTTATGTGTGAGTGAAAGGTCCCCTGTAAATTGTCTGTAGTGATTATATCCTTGGTTAGGAGGTACCTATGGTATATAGCGAGACAGCTGCTTTCTGGAGAACCAGGTATGGCTGGGAACTGTCAGCAACATCATAGACTTGATTGAACTGTCAGACCAAGAGCGCTGACCTACAGTAAAGGCAGATGGACAGGATAGAATTGCTGCTTAGTTAAGTAGATTTAAGTAAAACCTATAACATATTTTATGTAGATAGTGGAAAGAAGCAACCTGACAAAATTTTTAGATAACATCTTATTTTTTGTATATGTAAGAGGGTCTGGTAAACAGAAAGGAGGTATAAATGATGTGATGGGTTGATAGAAACCAGATGGCATCCATCGCCAGGGAGTTCAATTCCGTGGTGTGCAAGGTAATACTGGGTGCAAATCTTCAACACATAAAGGGTTACATTTTAAATGAACTTTTATCTGGTTTCAGTAGAAAAGTGTATTTCTTTCTGACTCTGGTCTCATTTACTAACAGTGCCAAAATGCAAAAATTGGTACAATGTGCATTTTTTTTGCGTGTGCTGCAAATGATCTGGCACAATATTTGCATGCTACTGTAGACTGAGTAGTGGCATGCAGTTCATTGCTGCTTCCATTTCCATGTAATTCAGTAGGCACAAGAAAACTTTTGTGTTGTAAATGGAACCTTAAAATAAATGTGTGCTCACAGGTAGGTGTTAATTAGGCCCCTGGAACATGAGGTAGTGGTGTCCGTCACTGTCCACCACATTCCTTCTTTTTGTCCTACTCCTCCTTGTTGCCATTCTTGTGAATGAGGAACATGCAATTGAACACAAACATTTTTTTTTTTTGCAGTTTGCACCCTACTTTCCTCCCTGCGTAAATTGCAAGTTCTTTATGCTCTGTTTTCGAGAATGTTAGTTGCATGTGGCAGTGCTGAATTCATGAGGGACCACCCACCTACCCTTCAAAAACACAGGGCAGCAAAGGCTGTAGCCTTTGGTCACAACAATGTCCTGTCCTGTCCAAGATTGGCCTGCTCACCCTCTCAATGCTGCACAGTCATTCCCCTGGGGGGAAGTGATCCATGCATAAGCACCAAGGGGTGTGTTCTTGCACTTCTGCATGGAGCATGGCGCTCCCTAATGAGTACCATTTTTGGTCACTTCTTCTGTCATTAGTGCCCATAAAGATGTGAGCTATGGGTAAAAACATTATATATATATATATATATATATATATATATATATATATATATATATATATATATATATATATATATATATATATAAAAAAAACGCTAGTTTATCCAGAGGAAGGCAAAAAATCCCTTCTGAAACCTCTTCAATTTGATTCAATTCAAAGTACAATGCATCTACCAAATATCTCACTCACACTCTAGGGAGATTATTTTAACAAAATCCACACTGATTTTTTTCTCCTTATTTATCAATCTATTTTTCTGAAAATTTCCTGTGTGGCAAAAAACGTAATAAAATTGTGGAAAATAAATGTTCAGATTTGATGCCCGAAAACGTATTTTTTTCGGATTTTTGCCCGAACACCACAAAATCTTCAGATTATTGCACGAAACCCAGCGCAGATCAGGATATCTTCAGGAGTTCCATATCGGCAGGTCTGAGTTTGAGTAATTTTTTGTTTGGACTTTTAACATCCTCGGGGGTTTAATAAATTCTGAAAAATTCTAGTTTTTTTCACTAAACATTCAGGTTTTACAGTTAAATAAAGTTCTGTGTATTAGTGTTCTATACGGAAGCCTCCAGGACCATTGGCATGTATGATGCACCAACAGAGTGCTGTTAGCCATACATGGGGCCCTCACTACTTTTAACCTCCACGTCTGATTCTCTGTGGTGACCTAACAAACAAGACCCAAACTTCTTCTGGTGCACAGTTGCCTCTGGGGTTGTACACCAACCTAATTGCTACTCATTGGAACAAGAGACTGCCCTTTCTTGCTAGCCTATCTATCTTTCTCTCCTGGAGTGAACTCAAACCATCTCCTATCACTAGCTTGCCCTAAAAGGGTCAATCTCCCACAATGATCTGGCCATAGTGGGATTTCTATAATCCATAATTCTGTATTCATTTGTGTGCTAATAAGCCATCCATCCCCTTTTTAAGGCTATCTAATGTATCAGCCTGTACAACTGATTCAGGGAGAGGATTCTACCACTTCACAGCTCTTACTGTAAAATACCCTTTCTGAATATTAAAACAGATCCTCCGTTATTCTAATTGCTGAGAGGCCCTGGCCTTTGAGATTTAAGATGGAGAGCATTGTGTTCATGTCATTCCGACATGCAAGACAGGGAGCTCTGGTGGGTGTGGTGTGCAAATGAGCCCTAAACTTTCCACCTGTACTATTGGCAGATGGAAAGGGCAATGCTGCACTGCATGTTACGGTGCACACTATACACATTTAGGTGCAAGTGGAGCATACATAATTTACCCTTAAACGCCTTAGACATCACCAGTATAGCACTCCTGTTCATATTTAAAATAATTGCACCAATAATGCCATAATTCTGGATATTTATAGCCACATATATGATCCAGACTGTCTATGTTGTCTTGCTATAGGCCCCCACTCTCGCCTTTTTTTGCAGCCTAAAATTTGGGAATGACACATATTAAAATAGACCACTATGGATGGAAGATAAACCCTACCTACTGTATATAAAGAGCATATGTTTACACAATTGGTACAGAACATGTATATTAGTCACATAGGCAGTAACAAATTACAAACAACAAATATATATATATATATATATATATATATATATATATATATATATATATATATAACAGTATCAAAGCCTTATTTCATCTCACTCCCTATGAATATTTATATATTAGCATTTTTAGCATCGCACAGCACACTTGGTAAGATGAAACAACTAAAATGGCTATTTTTGCCCTAGTTTATAATTTCCTCTGTATAGTGTACGGGAAAACCCATAAACGCTGCAGTGCAGTTTTTTTTAACTTTATTGTGAAACTGTGCTGCCAAAAATAAGTCTCAGTGATGTTAGATCCTACAGACTGGATTGTATCGGACTCTTTCACGGAGACAATTATAGACAGAAACCACAATTTAACATTGCATCATTTTGAGTATTTATAATGCAAGCCCTCCATGACATGCTCCCAGTTTAATGGCATCACAAAAGTATTTGTACAACATATGGGTGTTGTTAAGATTTTTTATGTTCTTAGGCGCCCTAATATATTTTGTAAACCTATGTTTTCCAGTCCTTTAGACAATTTGTAAATCATGAAATAATTTAATCTGTTGGAAATACATCAAAGGCAAGGGAGGATGTTGTGGGTTCTGTTTCTTATAATCTGTATGCAAATATATACATTGCCCAGACTGAGAGAATGTAATGTTATGTCCTCAGTTTTGCATTTGCAAGTTATATATATTACTTCCTTGTCAAGAGCCATTGTACATACAATAAAACATGCTCTCTAAAGGTCACTATACAAATTGCACAGCTCTATATATGATTCAGCAGCACAAACATGTCAAATATGGCCCCAACCAAGCATTCAGTCAATGGTGTGGAATGATAAAGCTTTTAAGCCCTGTCTGAAGAGCACCTTATCACCACACACCCAATGATGTGCCATTGTACAAACATTGACACACCAAGTATGTTACTGTAACTTGTTTTGCTCACAATGTTACTTTTGCCAGCTATTCCCATGTTTATCCTTCTGCTCCCATTTTTTGTGCATCATTACCTTGCCCAAATTGTTATCCGCATTCTTCATGTAGGGTACCTTCCAACACTGTAAAGGGGAACTGAAGACCTGGAAATGTTTTTTCGATATTAAAATAGGCTGCTATGCCTCTTCTGTAAGTTCTTAAACTATGAAGATAGTACTATTAAAAATGTAGATTGGAGCAGCCAAGGGAGCCCACCAGTGAGATCTCCGCTCTGGACTCACTGGCTCTGTAAATTATCCATGGTTGTAATGGGTTACTATGCCCATAGCATTCTTTTTGCCTGTTGTTACCAGAACTGCCAATGAGCTGTCACGTTTTTATACTGGTGCTCACACTCAAGCCAAGAACCTGTTACCTACCTGACTGGCCAAGAAACTGATGATCAAGTAACTTGAACAGCCAGGTTGCTATATCGGGGACCTGGAAACTGTATACAACTGATTGTTACTGCCTCACAATCCCCATTCACAGTCATTCCATTGAATCGTGCAGAGAAACAAAATTGGTTTTTGGGCACTCAGGTACTGGGTTGGGAGAGAGGGCTACTGTCACTACTGAGTCACCCATGCAATCTTCATACTTTATCACCCACCAGTTGGGTTTGCAAACATTAATGAGTTGTGTCTTACGTGTCACTGTATACACACCGGTCACAGTATTATATTGAACAATGCCGTTTATTTATATCTTGCTCCCTCTAACATCATGGTAGCATATGATTTCTGGAACCATTTCATAGGCAGCTGTTTCTTGTTTATAATAGTAAAGCATTTCATTATTCTAAACAATATATTTGACAGGGTACTTTTTTTCATAGCTGACATTTTTCATCACGCAGATTTATTTGTAGAGCACAGATGATTTGCTTGAATTGACGTCTCATTTCTTGCCACACAAGCTGGTTATGGGTATTCTTTACTTATAGCTTACTGCCGCATACTTCCCACACTGTGGAAAATAAATTCACCTTACAAGAGATATGAATGGCTAGGAGACAGCAAGTAAGCAAAGTTCAAGGTTGAAGAATTGAATGTACAGCCCTCCCTTGTAACTTTGTTGTGATTAGGACGTTGTTAATTCACTAAAAGCTGTACCTTTGCTTTTTTAGTGCTTGTTTATAGAAGGATAGCGATAAGTAAGTCCTGCTTTTATTTAGGTCAGATTTCCCTATTAAGTCATCGTATCAAACATATATTTAACTAAAAATAAAGATACTGTTGAAAAATAATACATATGAGAAACGTGTTCTTTTTGCAGTGTATCGCATGCATACACTTATATCAGATTTTTTTTTATTAGTCCTGTTTCTGACAAATACAGATGTGGGGCCAATCTCCTTGCTTACATATACACCAGTGGGTTTTTATTATCATTAAATGAGAGTCCCTAAAGTGATCTGTTGCAGTGTTTATACTGATGTATATATTAGGGGCTCTCAGCACTCTTAACAGAGTGCAGCTGCACAGTATGTTCTGAAGTACAGTAAATAACAGCTACCTTGATTGTCAGGAAGGGCTGAATAGATTTCAAAATGTTTTCTTTTTACAATGCCAGAGAAGAGTCTTCCAGAGGCAGGCAAGGAACATAGAAACTAAAATACTGTACATTGCAGGAGAAATTTTGCATTACCAGGTTATGGTTCACACCTGAAATACCAAATAGTTTAATTAAAGCATGTTGGGGATTGTCCCACATTTCCTTAGGGTGGCCTAATGGAAGGTGAGAATTTTAACCAGCCCTAGGGTTTGTATGCTTTATAATTTGTATTATTTTTTATTATTTTTATAATTTTTAGTACTTTAAACAGCCCTATAATTATAATATTATTTTTGCAATTGAAAATGTTTGGTGTTTTTGTGTGTAGAAAAAAATCAGTCATCTTTTCATATAGAAATGTATTATTTGACAATTGTGTAAACTGTATAGTTGTCAGCTGTCCTTTGTTTTAAGAAACAATCACTATGTTTGCCTCTCAGTCCCAATAAATGTATGACCTTGAAAATGTCTTTAAAGCTACAGGCACACCTGTGTTTTTTTCTGCTGGTGCCTTTCACCCTTGTCTCGCCCCATTGACTTTAATGCAAACCACCTTAAAGATCTATGTTCCCTTCCTGAAAAGTTGTAAGGGCTCTTACACGCAGGTGTTTTTGTAAAATGCAGGCTGAACAGGTAAAGACACATATATTCTGTGTATCTGCATTTATGTGTGCTTTTTGTTAGTTCCAAATGCAACCCTATATTGTATTGTCTTCTGAATGCACATCAAGTTCAAGAAGCTGCAGCATGAAATGTCTAAATAAACACAACGGAATGGGTAACAAAACACCCCCTCTGCCATTACTCTAAAAGCAAGCATCTGGTTGTTGTGTGTTACCAGACCTGGAGCAAACATTATACCTTTAATACAAACCTCCTTTAAGGGTAGCACCACACGGACGATTTACGTGCACTTCTGTCAGATCCGATGCTGGACGACAAAACGCCCGCGTCAAGTCGGATGTGATGGGAAACAAGCTAAATAAGTAATACAGAAGTCGGATGGTGTCGCAGCGTTCATACGAAGTGCCACGACTGTCGGATGTAGAAGCTTCGTGCATCGTTTGCATCCGACAGTCGTGTCGCGTCGGACGAATGCTGCGACACAATTTATAGTGTGCTGTCCTTTCTTTCTGAATGGAATCTTTAAAATATTAAAGCTAGCACTCAAACTGAAGCTGAACAGTCAGTAGTTTTTATTAGCTCGTGATATATTCTCGGCCTAAAAGAAACTTGGCAGGAAATAAGTTATCCAATTTCAAAGGTTTTTTTTTTTTTTGTATGATAATATTATTTCTGCTTCCCATATGTAGCAGAAAATAACATATATTTATAATGTGCTTTGTGCTACCATTATTATATTATATTTGTTTCCAAAGATGGAGACAGGTCTATATGGTTTGAGCTGCGAACATACATGCAAACGAACATACACAATTACATATGTGACAGGAAATATTGGTGTCTTTTATACAAGATTCCAAAAGGCAGCCCAAGTCTAAAGTCACTCTCAGCATCTGTACTTCATAAAGATCTTTGAAGTGCTTTTTCTGGCACAATAACACCACATCCTGAATACTTTGATTATTTATGTTCTTTCGTTGGAATCCATATGCACCTAATTAAGAGTGGGAAGTGTACAACTATATTTATACTATCTTACAGTAAAACATTACCATCAGTTAGCAAGTGCTATCCCATTTGTAGACGTTTAATGCCCTACGTTGCTATACACTTTATTACCTTTATACAGAGGACACTGCCTTTCACTGAAACACAGGCTCGGTGTGTCACAACTCCTGGCAGAGCATGGACCCTCACTAGGATGAAAGGAAAGGTTAACCATTCTGATATCACACACAAGGGTAGATCTATAAATAATTTTGGTGTCAGTGTTTCTCAAAAAATTATTTATCTGCTGAATCAAAATCAGATGTTTATTCAAATGGTACAGAATACAATGGCTTGATAGTATTTCAGTAGTTACTCCCATGATTGTATTTGCCAGTTGCCACATGCAGGACATTAGTTACAACCAATGAAAGTATTCACAGTGGATCTAGTTTAGAGGGCTTACACACAGAGGGGTTACACACAGTGAATTTCTTAAGCACATCTCTCTAATTCTGAATCTGACCATTTGAGGCCTTATGCTGGCACTAACACTCCAGGGTACTTCTTTCTACTTTTCTTGTTTTCCTCTTTCTGCTTTCCTCCTTCCTCTCAGTCCAACTTTCACTGTAAGGGTGGTTGTACACGTGATGAATCCGGGGAGATTAGTCGCCCAGGGACTTCCCGCTGGCAAGAAAGGGAATTGCCGGTGGGAAGGCACTCAAATCGCTTTGGTTTTTCCTCGTGAGGCAAATTCAGGTGACTTCAGAAAACGTATCAATCCAAATGTCATCCCACTGGCAAGAATGGGAATCGCTACAATGTGAAGGCATTTCAGGGAAAAAGAGTCGCCCGAAAAAGAGGAGATGCAGCTGTGCTACTAATCTCCCTGAATCCAAATGTGTGCCACTACCCTTAGGGTCAGGGCACACAGGCAGATTAGGTCAGATTAGAAGAGCAATCTTTGGGACGACTAATCACCCTGAACTGCCTCCCGCCAGCGATTTTCATTCGAGTGATTTGTTTTCTGAAGTCGCCCGAAGTTTCCTTGTGAGGCAACTTCGGGCGACTTCGGTAAATGAATCACTCCGAGTGCCATCCCGCTAACAATTTACATTTTAGCCGGCGGTAAGGCAGGGGAGGCAGTTCGGGGAGATTAGTCGCCCTGAAGAAGAGGAGATTTGTCGCTGGGCGACTAATCTCACTGAATCTGCCTGTGTGACCTGACCCTAAGGAACTCATTTATTAAAGTGTGATTTTTCTCCTTGTTTAATTTCACCAAAGTTCACCTCAATTCACCAGGTATGTTTTCACAACACATCTCATGTTTACTAAAAGTTGTAAGTACTCTATTTAAGAAAAATGTACTCAAGTTTTTCCTGGCATAAATTCTCTGTGAAATTTTGTCAGTGATTTTCTTTCTACAATTGTGGTAGGGAAAATTTTAAAGAACATTTTTGCCATAAAGAGATGACGTATGTGGGAAATTAGCATGGAGGAGGTGAAATAGATAATAAGATGCTCTGTCTTTATAATGGCAAATTGCTGCCCTGAACCTAGAAAAACTGATTCATGTGTTCCCCCTAGAGTGAGTTGTGACACAATGTTCCACGTCATTAGTTGCTCTTTCTGAGGCCTCTTTCCTTAGGCTCTTTAGTACTGTCCAAAGAGACTCCAATTTAAAGACAAGGGACACCTCTTGGGACTCTTGTGGCCATTTACAAGACTCCCAAGTAAACTATAACTGCCAACTCCCAACTCTGAACAAGCCTAACTCTAGGCTGTAATAAGGACTACTTAAAGTAAGGGCTAGCAAATTGTACCCCTCTTTACCCTTATTTACATGTAATAGGTGGATTGGAGATAAGTGTCTTAAGATCAAATACACCCAGATTTGGTGTTGGAATTATTTGTAATCATGAATAAGGTCAATTATTGATGATTAAAGATCTTTTGGATTTATTATCTGGAATGTGTGGGGCCTGAGATGTTCCAGAACAGAGGTCTTTCTACAGTTTGCAGCACTATTCCCTTCTTAACCCTTATTTACAAGTAATACGTGGATTGGAGCCAAGTATCTTAGGATCAAACACACCTAGATTTGGTGTTGGAATTATTTGTAATCATGAATGCTCCAAGATCAATTATTGATGATTATAGATCTTTTGAAATTATTATCTGGAATGTGTGGGACCTGGGATATTCCAGAACAGAGGTTTTTCTACAGTTTGCAGCACTATTCCTCTTAACATACTGACCATTCCCTTTAATACGTTTAAATATTATAAAAACAATAATGTTGTTTTGCCACCAGTAGGGACATAACTAACTAACTAAACTACTACATGTATTAAATTTTCTAAAAGTGTGGTCACTCTCCAAAATCTCCTAAAAGTGTTGGGCATTCCCATCAGGGCCGGAACTAGGTGTAGACAGAGTAGGCATGTGCCTAGGGCGCCCGCCTCTGTCACCTACCCCATGTCCAGTCCCCTCTCTCCACCTGTCTATTTTATTTGGCTATGTTTTTGCACATGCATGCGTCGATTCGAGCATGCGAGGTGTGAGCAGCATTTCGCTCATGCCAGCTGCAAGTAGCAGTTCGCACATGCGCTCAACCACCTGGCACCAGGTTGCCTAGGGCGCCTGGCCGGCCTGGCTAGGCTCTGATTCCAATGTACAAAGCACAACTGGAAGCAAAATTTCATGGAATATTGGCAGTAAAGTGAAACAGCATAACAAAAGTCCATGGGTTCTTATGATCAACTACAGTACATCTTTTAGTTCAATGACAGGTGTAGTGGCAGTTTATAATGAGGACAATCTCACTTTTCTACCTAGGAAATAAGGAAGAAAAGATTGTTAGAGTATTCATGTTCTGCGGTTCTCCATTTTGGCTTTGATACTGCTATATGTTTGCATGGAAGGAATGGGAACTAAAAAGGGGTTGAATAGAAAAAGCAGTAGAAAGTGGTATGAAACGTATGAAACCAATTTGATCTTTAGATCTTCCAAAAACTCAAGTAAACAGAAAGAAAACACTTGTAAGACAGCAGTGTAATGAACATGTTTTGTTATTTAGAACTAGAACCAAAACAAAAAACACAATTCTGAAACGCTAAGGAAAAAAAGATTCTTAATAAGTCTTCTTTTGGAAATCAGCACTGGTAGGTGTCATTACCAGGGTGGGGAAGCATGCACCCATGATTTAGGAATAAGGGTGGTTGAAAGGTAAATGAGGCATTTCTATCCAAGGTGGCCAGCCTTTTAGGCATTTGCCTTGACAGCCTCGCCTGGCTGGCTGGTAGACCCAAAGTACTGCTAAATGCTTGCTGCAGTTCGGGACTGTTCCACTTAAATTTAGAGGATTTTAAAAAAAATTGGGGATGCTTGTAATTGTTGTTACTTGCTTATTTCATTAAAATTACATTTAAAACTGCTTACATTTATCACAGATGGCAACAATAGTGCGTCTCCTTAGGCCTATACAGCTCCACTTAACTCTCCCTTCTACATTCCTCACCATGGCTTCCACAGCTTCAGGGGCATGATGTCAGTATACTTAGGGAACATGTTCCTTTAAATAATCACTGACTGTCAAAGAAAGTTAAAAGAAAAATCTGTTAACAATTACAATGTCCTTGTTTCTATTAAAATAATACATTAAAAGCAATTTGACAGTAAGATACACAGCTCGTTCATACTTTACAATTCTTAAACTCTTCCTGATTGCAGTAGTAATTTAGATTTAGAACATTCATGCTTCAGCAATAGCCGTACTGAGGAAAAGGTCTAAAAGACAAATCTGGTGGGGTATTAAAGGAGAAGGAAAGTCGTTTAGCACTTGGGGTTGCCAAAAGTTGGGTATCCCCAACCCAAGTGATTATATATACTTGCTTCAAACCCCTGGCTCGTGTTTCTATTAGCAGAAAACTGCACCGGCTTGAGGTTCTTCCAGTGAGCACCATGGAGCGATTGACTTCTGGCTTCTTCTTTCTTCGTTCAGGTGGCTTGCGCAGTAGTGCGAAAAGCTGAGCTCTAATGAAGAAGACGGCTATTTTGTTCTACTGCGCATGCGTCTGCCCTGGGAAATATGAAGAAAGAAAAAGAAGGAAGCTGATTGCTCTGTGGTGCTTGCTGGAAGAACCCCTGGACTGGTGCAGTTTTCTCCTGATAGGAGCACTGGCCTGGGGTGTGAGGTAAGTATATATAATCACTTGCGGGTGACTAACTATTGGCTCCCCCTATTAAATATGCCTTTCCTTCTCCTTTAAAGGGAAAACGTTGACTTAATATGTAATAAATATGCTCTATTTATTTCTCCTTAAACAAGAACAGATGTACTGCACAGAACATGGTTTGGGGTTACCACTTCTCTGGTGCCAGTATTACACATTTACCTGTAATATATGTGTCTGCCAATTTAGTAATGCTTTTCCTTCCATAATCTCCCTGAACTTTACACCACCCAGCCAATCACTTAGGCCCTCCACACCTTCTCCTACAATACCCAGCTCCCTGGACTTGGATTTGCCCCTGACCTGCCCAGCCCCTGCCGAGATGATTTTCTAGCACAATATTTCTCATCTGAGGCTAGCAGCATGGTAGCTTCCAGTGAGTCATATGTGTAAATAAAAATGTGCAGATAAGGGGTGTTTTTGTATTGCTATCAGTATAAAAACAGCAGATATAACAATACAGATTCTGTATTTATATTAGAAAGATTGAATGCAAAACTTTCAAACCTGAATAAAATGAGTAAGCTTCAATTTTTGGGACATATGTTGTAATGTTTTCAATAAATATCTAGCAAACATGATTTTCTTATGAAATAAATATGTTACTGGCTCTGATCATTTGCAGCCCCACAGAAAAAAAAATCAAATTTGGACAAAATTTGTAAAGAGTTATACTGCAATACTCAGTTTAGTTACAGTATTTGTCATTACTCTGATATACCTTATAAATAAAATTACAGGCTCCACTTTGAATTTAAAACAAAGTGAAAAACAGCAGCCGTAGCAGTTGAGATAATTTGAGTCCTTCTTTGAACATTTATGGATATTGCTTCATTTGTTAAAGGGATTGTTCAGTATAAAAATAAAAACTTGGATAAATTGATCGTATGTGCAAAATAAGAAAAGTTTTCAATATAGTTAGTTAACCAAAAATGTAATGCATAAAGGTTGGAGTGACTGGATGTCTAACATAATAGCCAGAACACTACTTTCTGCTTTGCAGCTCTTTTGGTTTCCACTGATTGGTTAAAAGGCAGTAACCAATCAGTGACTTGAAGGGGCCACATGGGTCTGTTTGCTTTTGAATCTGACCTCCGTGCTAAGGATCAATTGCAAACTCACTGAACAGTTATGTCCCATGTGGCTCCTCTTAAAGTCTTTGACTAACTCAGGGTTAGAGAGCTGAAAAGTAGGGTTCTGTTCTGTTTTGTTAGACATCCAGTCACTCAAGCCTTTCTAGATTCAATTTTTGACTAACCAACTATGTTAGAAACATTTTTTATTTTGCACAGTTTTTATTTTCATACTGAACTGTTCCTTTAAAGGGATGGTTCACCTTTAAGTTAACTTATTGTCATGGTCATGATAAAGCATGACCAAATCTAAGAAACTTTTCAGGTGGTCTAACTAAGAGTTAGAGAGCTGAAAAGTAGGGTTCTGTTCTGTTATGTTAGACATCCAGTCACTCAAGCCTTTCTCGATTACATATTTGACTTACCAACTATGTTAGAAACATTTTTTATTTTGCAGTTTTTATTTTCATACTGAACTGTTCCTTTAAAAGGATGGTTCACCTTTAAGTTAACTCATGATCATGGTCATGATAAACCATGACCAAGTCTAAGAAACGTTTCAGGTGGTCTTCGTTTTTATTTTTATTATTTTTTAATTATATGCCTTCTTCTTCTGACTATTTCCAGCTTTCAAATGGGGGTCACTGACCCCTATCTAAAAAACAAATGCTGTGTAAGGCTACAAATATATTGTTATTGCTACTTTTTATTGCATTTATTTCGTCTTACTATACAGGTCCTCACCCTTTCATATTTCAGTATTTTATTCAAATCAATGCATGGTTGCTAGGGTAATTTGAAATTGCAAACTGGAAAGCTGCTGAATAAAAACCTAAATAAGTCAAAAACCACAAATTGAAAAAAATTAAAATCAATTGCAAATTAAAAACATTCTCAGATTTCTTTTCCTGTTTGGTAAATCACATTCTTACTTTTTTCAGACTGTAGAATTGCAATCAAAATGGGATTTTGGAAAGTATTTCTCTCCTGTGTGCTTTGTGTCTACTCAGTCAGTGTCTCAGGTTCTCAGAAAACAGGTAAGAATAATATTAATAATAATAAACTTGCATTTTTGTTATAAATTATGGAGCTATTCATACGTATATATATATATATTATTGGGCATTGGGCAGAATTCATAGTAAATAAGTAATCACCTGGCTGGTTATAGAGCCAGAGTCATTTTTTTTTTTTTTAAACACTTTATTTTCAATGTTTAGAACAACTGACATCATCAAGTATCTGTGACAATTGGCTTCAGTAATTAAGTGACAGGTAATAAAAATCACATGGTACAATCAGAAGGATATTGCGCACAGTACAACTATAACAATGTCAAGTGCTGTATGCAACCTTATACAACATAAAGAAAAATAGAAGAAAGAAAAGAAGAAAGAAAAAAAAAGGCAAATAAAATTATATATGCAGGCTTAGGGTGATATTCAAGTAACATAACTAGGAAGGGGGTTAGGTGTTAACTGTTGCGTCAAACATAGTGTGAGTCAACTTTCAGGGAAGCAGGAGACCCAGGAGCTCCATGTCTCAATATATTTGGGCATTGAGGTATTACTAAGTGCCGAGAGGTACTTCATACGCTTTATTTCCACAATCTTATTCTGTAATTCCCCCATCGTGGGCTTGGTGGGTTGTTTCCATTTCAGGCATAGCAATCTCCTGGCTGCAGACAAGATGTGGTTCAGCAGTTTCCTGACCGGCTTAATAAATTTGGTATCGGGTTTCCCTAAGAGAAATGTCCAAGGGTCTTTCCTTACATCCATCTGAAGAACCCTCCGGAGAAGTTCCTGCACCTCCTCCCAATAGGGGGTAATAATGGGGCAGTCCCAGAGTATGTGTGGTAGAGAACCTAGTTGCCCACAATTCCGCCAGCATCTATCTGATGTCGCGGGGTAAATTTTATGGAGCCTCTCTGGGGTATAATACCATTTGAACAGAATTTTATATATGTTCTCCTTGTATTGGACACAAATAGAAGATTTTTTCGCATTGTCCCAAATAGCTTCCCAAGTGGTGAGACTCACATCTGCTGGGAACGTATTCTCCCAGTAGGTCATGTAGTCATAGTTACATAGTTACATAGTTAAATTGGGTTGAAAAAAGTCCATCAAGTTCAACCCCTCCAAATGAAAACCCAGCATCCATACACACACCCCTCCCTACTTGTTTGGGGAAATCTGTGGTAGGTAGACTTATCAACATCCTATAAATATTAGAAATAACTTGCTTTTGTCCTGGACCTTTCCGGCAAATTTGCTCAAACGGTGTCAAACCTACTGCAGTGGACCCTTTCATTTGGGACCTCAAGTAATGGGAAACTTGGAAGTATTGGTAAAGTGGGATAGTCGTGCCATCTGCTTTAGTTTGCAGAGTTACTAAGTCAAGGGGTTTGTGCTTAGCGATATCCCAGATACTATATAAATGAAAAACTTTAGGATGGTCCCATACACCTTTAAAGGCTGAGTTCTGGCCTGGCAAGAATCCCGGGTTCCCAAGTACGCTACGTAATGGGGAGGTCTCAGACTGTAAAGTATGTTGGGATTGGGTCACTTTCCATACTTTTCGTGTGAAATCTACTGCGTGTAACGAGCACGATACTCTAAGTATTTTCTGGTCAGAGCCCCAAATTAGGTTAGTTAAATGAAGCGGATGTACTGCTAATCTTTCTAATTCTGCCCATTTATTCGGAGGGTGCAGTGCCGTCCAATGAATTATCTGCCGAAGCTGGCAGGCCCTGTAGTAATTTCTAACATCTGGGACTGATAGACCCCCTTGTGTTGTCTGTTTTAGTAATACCCCCTTGGCTATCCTAGGTTTACGAGAGGCCCAAATAAATTTGGTGAACATGGATTGGATACTGCTCAGTACGGCAGCGGGTATTGGTATGGGAAGCGTCTCGAATAGATATAACAATCGTGGCATCACATTCATCTTTATCGTGGCCAGCTTCCCAAACCAAGACAGTGTTAGAGCCAGAGTCATTTTAATGAGAACTGAGAATGAGGCAAAACCTATTTACATAGCCCAAGTGATTAGATTTGCTGTAGATAGTGACAGCCCATGCTCCACGGAGAATGGAGGTAAATAATTATATTGCTGTTATTGCTATGGTGTATTGCTGCTGATGTCCGGCCTAGCCTCGGAACTACAGACAACACCCAGCCATTCTGCTGTTAATATTCTCAATATCCAAAACTGTGTTATGTCTAAACACATTTGAATATGAAAATATTAAAATTGCAGATCTGTCCTGTTGAAGCCAAGTTTTCCATGACACTCACAAATAATTAAAAAAATTCTGAGCTAATCAAAAGCATATTTAATATTTATATTTCTGTGTATAGTGTATATATATATATATATATATATATATATATATATATATATACGTTTCGGTCCCTCTTGGGACCTTTCTCAAGGATAGTATGCAATGTGCAATAAAACTTTATATAGTGATCACAATACACATTACAATATATTAAGTTTTATTGCACATTGTATACTATCCTTGAGATAGGTCCCAAGAGGGACCGAAACGTTGGAGCCCTGTGATGTGTGTAAAATAAAAAGACACTTGTTTCACTAAGGGAAGTGCTGGCCCAGGAATGTTTTATTCCAAACTTTGATTATATGATTGAAAATTGGCCATGCACCCCTGAGATTGCTTGATTGGAGTGCGGATACTGAAGATATATATATAACAGATGGTGTGTATGAGCCGCACACCCTGAATATATCCGAGACCTGGGTGCTCATGCATAAGAAGTAAAATGTGAAACCAGAAGATTTATTTTTTTCTATGTCTGGCATTTAAACAATCCCTGTGTCAGTCTATAATTACAAAAGAATAACAGCAATATCAGTTGTATGAAGAAGCTATCTGTCAATTACACTACTATAGCATAGTGAAGCCATAAAATAATTAAAAAAAATCACAGGCAATATCAGCTAAAGCTAAGCAAACAATCGTTTTACTTAAAGAGACACTGAAACCAGAAAATAAACTTTTTTAATATCTATCATAACATTATCTTTGAATACTATTTATAATTTTGCCATAAAAGTATTTGCCTGATGATTTTACATTACCTTTCTTACTACCCTGTTCCTATATTTGTGCAGCAGGAGTTCATGAGCATTAGAAACTCTAACTGACAGGTTAAGAAGGGACAGTCAGGTTTAGGAACTTCAAGTAACAATTACTTACAAAAGCAGAACTATCAGCGAAAAATGATCAACATGACCTATACTTAACTTTTCATGAAGATTAATATTTTGAAAATAAATTTTTTTGTGTCAGTATCGCTTTTAGAAATAGCACAATGGTATTGAAGCTTATGTGTAATGAGAAAATGATTAATGATAACATATACCTGCCCTCATGTTTGCGTTTTTATGGTTTGTGTTTTTCAGTCTGCACAGAGGCCAATATTGCAGATATCGTATTCCTTGTGGATGGATCCTGGAGCATCGGAACTGAAAACTTTATCACAATGAAAAACTTTTTGTATACTTTGGTGAATGGTTTTGATGTTGGCCAAGATAAGATCCGTATTGGCTTAATTCAGTACAGTGATACTGCACGTACAGAGTTCTTCCTAAACAGTTACAGCAGTAAAGAAGATGTTTTGAAATACATTCAGAATCTAAAGTATAAAGGTGGTGGGACAAAGACTGGCTTAAGTCTGGAGTTCATGCTGACACAGCACTTTAGTGAAGGTGCAGGCAGTAGAGCAGAGGAAGGTGTGCCTCAAATAGCAGTTGTTATAACTGATGGGCAAGCTCAAGATAACATCAGAGAGCCTGCCATTGCGGTGAAGAATGCTGGAATCATAATGTATGCCATCGGCATTAAAGATGCTGTTTTGTCTGAGCTTAATGAAATAGCCAGTGATCCAGATGACACATATGTTTTTAGCGTGGCAGACTTTAATGCACTGCAGAGTATTTCCCAGAACATGATCCAGGTGCTCTGCACAACAGTAGAAGAAGCATCTCGACAGGCAGGTCAAATTGCTCAAGGTAAACCTTTAGATTATCTTCTATTTTTTTGTTTATGGCCAAAATTGTGATCTTCAGTGTAAAATTCCTAGCTTGTGTTGGTAGTGCTAAGGATTTTTTTTTGCTATAATGCTAAAAACTCGAATAATTAGAGTTTTTTTTACTATAAAATCCAAATTTCTAGTGAAAAAAACTCAAATTTTTCAAGATTTATTATGCCCCGAAGCTGCAAAGAGTCAGAATTTGAAAAGACTCCATTTTCAACTTGTCGAGGTCCTGCAGAAGTCAATGGCAGAGGTCCTATTTGCAATTTGAAGATATTATTGTTTGAGCTTGGTTTCGTATGATAATCCAAACATTTCGGCTGTTCTGAAGATTTCACAAAAGATTGGCTTTTTGGGTGTCTAATCCGAAAAATTCGGATTTTTCACGTGACAGTCCGAAAAAGCTGTGGTTTTCGTGCTGATGCTCTGAAAATTACAAGTTTTAAGACATGGAAGTGTTTAAGACATGGAGGTATATTTATCAAAGAGTGAAGTTAAAGATCGCAACAGTCTGGTAGAATGAAATTCCGCCACTCTCCATTAATTTCTATGTGATTTTGAAAGGCGTATTTATCAAAGGATGATACTTTCACTTTCACCTATTTATACATACGCTTTTAAAAATCCCATAGAAATGAATGGAGAGTGGCGTAATTTCACTCTAGAGGACTATGGTAATCTCTAACTTCACTCTTTGATAAATATACCCCTTGGGAATTTATGGATTTATGAATCAAGCTACAGTATGGATACCTACCAAATTAGAGTGATATTTAAGACTGTTTGATAAATAGTGTACTATGTATCTGCTTTGGGCATTTTTCTTTAAAAAAATGGGTAGCATAAATGAAGCAGCTAAGTTAAGGCTCTTGCAAAGGTAATACCAATAAGCGTAGTTGTACAAGTAAATCAGCACAGGGGGAGATACACTATGTATGATACCAAAGGTTGCCACCTGTTCGGTTTTGACCCAAACAGTTCAGTTCTCTAACGCTTGATCGGGTCTCAACTTTTTGTTCGGTTTTCAGCCTTTTGAAACCCAAACAATAATCTGGCCAATAAATGAAAAACATTGAAATACTAACTGTGAAGATTTTCATTCATCCAGGCCATGTTATATCTAGTATAGGTAAATCTAAAAACAACTGGACTTGCTTAGTAATAATTGAAGACGGTTCACTACTCATCCGAGCAGCTTCTTCAGTTCTGACTGGTGTGAGCAGGACCGCCGTCAGAAATTGCAGGGCCCCATACGACAAAATTTCCTGGGCCCCCTGGGCCCCTACACAAGCCTCACCTACAGGTCCGCCCTCCCCACCCCACAGGTCCGCCCCCCACCTCACAGTAAAAAAATATTGGTGGCTAGGGGTCCCACATGTTAATAAAAAGATATTGGTGGTCAGGGCCCCCCCATAAAAAAATTTGTGGCCAGGGCCCCCCATTAAAAAATATTGGTGGGAAAATAAATTAGTGCCCAGGCCCCCCCACATTATGAGAAAATTGGTGGTCAGGGCCCCTTAAACGTCCATGCCTTCCCGAAGTCAGCAGCTCTCAGAAATATGGGGGGCCCGGCTAATCAAGTGTGGCGTGGCCAGGCCCCCCTTACCCTCAGGGCCCCCTACAACTCTCACCCTTGTCCCCCCCTGATGGCTGCCCTGGGTGTGGGAAGTTCTTGGCATATAAACTCTTCCACTAATCCAATCACAGTGGCACATTGTAACTCTTCAAAGAGGTGACACGCAAAAGAGGTGATGTGCGCAAACAAGCGAGAACGGGTGTTGGAGAGCAGAACTCGCTCAGCCGGACTAGGGGTAGGCAATAGGGGAGGTACGTGGCTGGCATCCCCCAAACTTTGCGCCCTAGAAACATGCCTCTCCTGCCTATCCCTACTTCCAGCCCTGAATTGTGCAAGTGCAATTGAAAGTTTTGCTTTAGTTAGAAAATTAAAGCCAATATATGGTTGATAGGAGTGTGTGCATATTACAACTGGTTTTAATTTAATTTAAATAGCACCTCATTGCTATATTGTGGGTAAAAGCCTAACCAATTACACTATTTGATTTTCCTTTAGTGAAGGAGTCCTAAGATATTTTCAAATAAGGACCCTATGTATATATACTCTGTATACACTATACTGAGTATATATATACTGTATACACTGTAGGATGAATTTCAGGGTTCTAGGGGAAAATCTACTTGTCGTTGGAAGACCAGCTAACAAAATATAATGTTTCTTTGTATCTTACAGTTTGCAGAAATGCCAATCAAGCTGACATTGTGTTGCTAGTCGAAAGCTCAACAAGTATGGGTGAAGCCACTTTTGAAAAAGCAAAGAACTTTCTTTATGATTTTGTTTCTAATTTGGATATTGGAAATAATAAAATTCGCATCGGGCTTGTCAAGTACAGTGAAGAGACAAATGTTGAATTTCTCCTAAATGACTACTCTTTGAAAACCGAAATTTTTGAAAATATTCAGAATATGAAATACGTAAGAGGTTATCCCTTCACAGGGAGAGCCCTCGAGTTTGTTAATACAACCTACTTTACTCAGGCAGCAGGCAGTAGATTTGAAGAGAGCGTTGCTCAAATACTTATCATTGTGACAGAAGGAGAGTCTGCCGATACCATCACAGAGCCCGCTAAAGAACTCAAAGCAAGAGGTATATCTGTTTACGTGGTTGGGACAAATATTAAGGATGATAGCCAACTTCAGGAAGCATCAAGCAAGCCCAACAAAAAATTCTTTTATCAACTCGATGATTTTGATGACTCTGAGAACGTGACTGAGCTACTTCTGAAAAATCTGTGCTATAGCATAGATCTGAATATTCAAGGTAACCCCATTCTATAGTGGAAACAATTGAATACGCTTTATGATTTCTAAAATCTGCCTAATCTGCAATTGTTCTTGTTTGTGTAAAAAAATGTTAGCTATGATAATATTCTGGTCAATTTCTATTCATTTTCAGGTAGCTCATAAATTCAGCAAACATCACTTATCCACATGGGTGGATTTTCACTAAGGCTAGGGAAGGCTAAGCCTTCCCAAACCTGGCTGATAAAAAAGATTCAAGATGAAAAACAAGACAAAAAAAGAGCTGCCCCCCCCCTCAGGATGTAAGTTCCAGTACAAGTTCCAGCATCAAAAGGAATTTGAAGCTTCCTGCAGCCTAGGCAATCATCTAGTGGCAGGACCAGGACTTGCACTTTGAGGGGGAAAAAAGCTAAAGTTTAGTCAATGTCTGCTGCCGTGATTAACTGTTCCTGTTCCTGGGTTATATGCAGGTCTGGACTGAGAATCAAAATAGGCCCTGGCATTTCAGGTACACAGAGTCCCAAACAGCCCCCACCAGCCCACTAAATAGTAACTGTTTATGGTATTTTACAGCAGCCCCTCTGTCATTTGCAGGGTCGGACTGGGAGGCATGGGGCCCACCGGGGCTACTGCCCCAGGGCCCCCTCCAGCCGCCACTGCCGCTCCGGAGTGCTGCAGGCGGCTAGTGCGCATGCGCGCGGCGCCGCGTTTGTGCGCATGCGCGCGGCGCCGCGTTTGTGCGCATGCGCAGCCCTTCTATTCTACCGCGACCCCAAACAAAGTGGGGTCGCGCCGCCCCACTAAGTAGCGGATCTGGGCCGGCGGGGCCCACAAGAGCCCGGGGCCCACCGGGGTTTTTCCCGGTGTCCCGCCGGCCCAGTCCGACACTGGTCATTTGCCAGAAGTCACAGATTGCCAATCCGGGCCTGGAAGTGAAGTGATAGAAGAGAAGATGGATTGCGTAAATAAGAAGAAACAAGAGAAAAGAGTGTAAAAAATAGAATGTATTGGTGATGTTAGAAAGCAGTCTAAAAAGAGAGAGACAAATTAAAAATGAGGAATACAGTAATGGCAGCTGTAGATGAGAGCAAAAGGATAAATAGGAGGGTACATTGGGCAGCAGAAAAAACACACTAATTGTGCTTTTTTCTATGACATGCCCTGTGTATACAGGACATAAGCAGAGAGGTAAAATCAAAGCATGCTAACAAGGATTGGGTTATGTAGCCTTCCCAAGCACAAAAATCACCCCCCTCCAGCCTGTACTTATGCCTTATGTATTTAAACAAGGCAATTTTCTTGTGCAAACACAACCACTAGCACATTATACTTTAGAAACCTTTCAATATGTTGCTTGTGAATATTGAGAAAGGGGCAAAAAAATGGATCTCCTTATTAAGGAAGCATTCAGTGTTAAATCAATAGGGTAGAAATGGTGTACATTATGTTTTGGGGTTCTGTAATAACCCAAGGCAACCACAGCCCTTTAGCAGCTCAGAAACCAATGCAATTTGCATCAAAATGTAATAGCATTTAAATTGCCCCTGTAGAATCAGATTGTTATCCAGGATATAGTTATTTTCTTCTTGATGACTTGCAACCACATACTGTATATGCTTTGCTTCTCAAAAGCAGCCCAGAGCGCACTAAGCATTTCAGTGTCACTGACAATCCTAACAAAATTCAAGATGGTCAGTTCCTGTGAATACTTTAAAGGCCTGGATTATATATTACCATTAAAAAGATATGCCAAACCGTTAGGCTGGTGCATTAAGCTGAGTAAATTAACATTTCAAGAGGTATAAAGAAATATGGCATTTCTAGCCATATTTTTTTTGTATAATTTAGCACCAGGTTTCCCCTTACAGTAGATTTTTCATATTATAAACAAACTGATTTATCAGGAAAACTCCATTGTAGTCCAGGGAGACATGGAATCTGACTTCCTGTGAACTCAGTGATATCAGTATAATCAGATGCTATAGAAGTCACTAACAAGCAATAGACACAGGTGGTTTTGGGTGGTATTGTTGATTTCTCATCTGATGTTTTATGAGCCATAGGCTTCAATAAGTTTTATGTCCGGATATACATTTTTCATAATATATTAAAGTACTGTATGCAACTACCTACAGTAATTACCTGCTGTGAGGCTGTAGAATGTGCTGACTGATGATTCCTTTAATGCCTTAAAGAGGGGCTTAAACAGGCAAAATATGGGTATGTTTCCATGTATGTGCATGTATGAGTGTCTTTATACATATACATATATGATAAGGAAGGGAAAGTAAAATAATGAAGTGCATAGAAAGCATATATGATCATATGATAAAGTGCATCTTTTTAATCTCCTTCTTAATTTCTTTCAGTATATTCAAAGCGCTACGCTGATGTTGTATTTGTAGTTGATTCTTCTACAAGCATGGGAACTATCTTGTTTCAACAGATAAAGGATTTCATTATAAATATAATAAACCAGTTAAATGTTGGAATAAATAAACACCGTGTTGGACTGGCACAATACAGTGGGGTACCCCAAACTGAATTTCTACTCAACCGTTATGAAACCAAAGAGGAGATATTAGATTACATTACGAAAACATTCATATACAAAAGTGGTCCTTTAAAAACAGGACTTGCGTTAGAATTTGTACGCTCAACATTTTTCATAGAAGAGGCTGGAAGTAGGATTAACTATGGCAACCCTCAGTTTGTAGTGGTCATAACATCATCAAAATCAGAAGATGCTGTTAGAAGACATGCAGAGGAGCTCAGAAGTATTGGAGTAACTACTATCTCTGTTGGTGTTCACAATTCTGATAGGAAAGAACTGGAGAAAATTGCTACTGATAATTTTGTTTTCCAAACCACAGGCTTACAGGATATTTCAAGTTTTCAACAGGATGTGACCAATGTTATTTTAGCAGAAAACATGCTACAGTTTTCTCCAGCATCAGTTGTACCAGCAGGTATTGAATATTTTTACTTATTTGTATACGGGTTTTCTAGTTCTTTATCTATATACTCTCTCCAGTGAGTCATTCTAAGAAAAAAACTTGTGTACATCAAAGGCATATATTGAACAAAACTTCTATCTTCTTAGTATCTTCTACATACTATATGGTGAGTTATAACCAATAATGTCCACAATGGTTAGACCACTCCAGTGCAAGATAACAATGTGACTATGACCTTTAAAGAAGTAGCTGATAAATAATTGTCTTTAGTTCTATTCTAAAGCAATCCTAGGGTTGTCAGCTGGCTTCTATAGAGCCTCTATAGAGAGGATCTGCTGCTCTAGAACTAAACCTACAGTTTGATTACTGTCCCTCAATTAATATATGGGTGCTCAAAACCTACTGTTTATCATCATACAGTACAGTTTTAGCCATTTATATAGAATAATAAAATAATGATTAATAATGGCTAGAAGGCTTTCTATGTAAAAAAAATATAAATATAAATAAATAAATAAAAATATAAAAGTTAAATGTTTTGAATAAAATCTTCAGGAACTGTTGTGTTGTGTTATTTATAGAGGCTGTGTTATCTTATTCTTCTACTTGAATAGTGTTCATTCTCTTTCTGTTCCTAGTTTGTTCCAGTGCTTCTCTAGCTGACATTGTGTTTCTCATTGATGAATCTAGCAACATTGGCACCATTAACTTTCAGCTGACCAGAGTCTTTCTACACAAGGTTGTAAGTGCATTGGATATCTCCTTGAGTAATATTAGAATGGGCTTAGTGCTTTACAGTGATGAGCCAAGACTAGAATTTAAACTGAACACTTTTAATGAAAAATATGAAATTTTGGACTACATAACTAAGCTCCCATACAGAGGAGGCCAAGCATATACAGGTGCTGCTCTGGACTTTTTACGGAAAAAAATGTTCACCAAACAAAATGGTGGCCGGGCACATCAAGGAATTCAGCAGATAGCGGTCATCATGACTAACGGGCAGTCCATGGATAATGTTACTAAACCTGCTGCAAAGCTGAGACGGTCTGGTGTGGAGGTTTTTGCTGTTGGCTTTCAGAATATCAATGATACAGAACTGGAGATCATAGCATCTCACCCACCACGCAAACATGTCACAAATGTGGAATCTTTCCTGCAGCTAACTAACCTTGAGTTCAGGTTACAGAAACGGCTTTGCAATGAAATTGTTATGACATCATTTGCAGTACCTGCACTTGCACGTGCAGTGAAGGAAGGTAATTATTCATGCAATTAATTTGATTAATGATCCCACAATGGTCTAGAAATAGAACCATAAATTAGAAAGTAATGCTAAATTTATGCTGATCTTTTTGACAAGGGAATTGTCTAAAGTGGTAGTTACCCAGAGGTCCATGTAGGTGGCAATGAGCGGATGAGATCTCCCAAAGACAGAGTATATATGCAGAATAGCAACAAACCAATTTCAAGGCCTTGCAGCACCCCTACCTTAAGTGGGGCTGGCTATGACTGAGATTTGCTTGGGTGCTAGAAAGGTAACAAAAAAGCCAGGATGCTTAAAGATGACTAGGAATTTGCATTTGCAGGTGTCAAATACAGATGATAAATCAGGTAGGATTACAGTGGAGAAATTACCTTTGGCTTTGGCAACCTGAAGACCATTACAAACGCAAGGCAGTCTAATTAGAGTGTGCAGATTGGAAACCAGTTTGCATAGGGTCTAATTAACTCCTTTATTGTAGCTGTATGTTAAACCATTATTTAAAATCAATAAAAAGCAACACCGTAGGGCTCTACTATTATGAGATCCAGAAAAATATTTGTTTCCCACACTAGGCTAGAAATCTTTTGCTGTTGATTGCACGTCTTAGAGGGTTACTGTTATGTACCTGAGGTTGGGTTCCAAAATTATGCAAATTAAAACTTTTAATTCTCTCTCTATAAATTTAGGGTGTGTGGATACAGAAGAAGCTGATATATACTTTCTAATTGATGGTTCTGGCAGTATATATCCAGAAGACTTTGAAGATATGAAAAAATTTATGATTGAATTAATAAGTATGTTTCAAGTTGGTGCCAACAGGGTACGCTTTGGAGTTGTCCAATACTCAGATGTTCGTAGAATTGAATTTACCATCAGTGAACACAGAAACCAGAAAACATTAAAGGACGCTATTTCTCAAATATATCAGTTGGGCGGCGGTACTGAAACAGGAGAAGCTCTGCGGTCAATGAAGCAGCTTTTTGTTAATGCAGCTAAAGATCGTCCTCATAAAGTACCCCAATCGTTGGTCGTTATTACAGATGGCGAATCTCAAGACCGGGTCACTGAAGCAGCTGCAGAAATTAGAAATGATGGCATTAATATATATGCAATTGGCGTTAAAAATGCAGTGGAAGAACAGATTAGAGATATAGCAGGGTCAGATGACAAGATGTTTTTTGTTAACAACTTTGATTCTCTCAAGGCGATCAAGAATGATGTGGCTCGTGAATTGTGTACACCTGAGGGTAAGATATCCATATACTTACAATATTGATAGTAATACTATAATGTAAACAGTCTACAAGTGTGGCTGTATTCAGATACATCCATTATCCTAAAATCCATTGAGCTCCAGAAAGCTCTGAAATAGAATCCTATGATGTGATTTTTAAATGTTTTTTTTCTATAAAAATAATAATAAATTAGTATATTCTACTTGATAATCAAGCTAGCATACATGCATGTTGGTGGCAAAACAATGCTACAGTGTCTTTAATGTTCAAATGTTTTAGCAATGTTAGGAAATTGTGCCCAAATGACAGAATTACTACTTATCTGGAAAACCCTAGACCCAGATCTTTACAGATGATAGATCACAGGCACGTGTTGGATTATGTATTTTCATCAGATCCTAAAGTGAAATTGTTCTCAAACTGTGGTGGGTGGGGGCAGGGGCGATCCTGCCGATTTTACCGCCCGAGTGCAGAAAAACGGAAATTCGGCTCTTAAAGTTACCAGGAGCGGCAACCAGGGGGGCGCTGCCGCCTGAGGCGAACGTCTCAACTCGCCTCATTGGCAGAGTGCCCCTGGGTGGGGGCTTGTATTTGTGGCAAGAGGAGCTCAGAAGCTCATGAAGGTTGAGAATGGCAATTTATTCACTAAGATACACCTGAAAGCTGAGCTTAATTGTAAATTAAGGTGAGATTTGGGGTATGAATTTGCTGTGCTAGATATTCTTAAAGGAATAGTTCAGTGTGAAAATAAAAACTGGGTAAATACATAGGCTGTGCAAAATACAAAATGTTTCTAATATAGTTAGTTAGCCAAAAATGTAATATATAAAGGCTGGAGTGACTGGATGTCTAATAAAACAGCCAGAATCCAACTTCCTGCTTTTCAGCTCTATAACTCTGAGTTAGTCAGCGACTTGAAGGGGGGCCACATGGTACATTTCTGTTCAGTGAGTTTGTAATTGATCCTCAGCATTCAGCTCAGATTCAAAAGCAACAGATATGACCCATGTGGCCCCCCCTCAAGTCTCTGATTGGTTACTGCCTGGTAGCCAGGGTAACCAGTCAGTGTAAACCAAGAGAGCTGAAAAGCAGGAAGTAGTGTCCTGACTGACTTGTTACACATCCAGTCACTCCAGCCTTTATACGTTACATTTTTGGCTAACTAACTATATTAGAAACATGTTTTATTTTGCACAGACTATCTATTTACCCAGTTTTTATTTTCCCACTGAACAATTCCTTTAAAACTATGACATAATAACTGATACACCAATATTTTTCATATATGTACTCATTTCATGAGCTAAGGAGGGTTCGATCTTGATGGTTATATCTTTAAGGGGGCATGAATTGAAAAAACACTGCTTTGTGGCTTTTAGATTTACAAATTCAGTGAAGTCTATGTTTGTATTGGAGCTTTGCCAACAAACAAAAACACGAAGAAATATATAACAAATCTCTGAAATGAAAAAGAGATAACAATTTTTTTTGAAAATTGCACTTTAATGGCACTTGACCAGTGTCTCTGTGCATAGAATTGACTGTATTTTAACAGCCCTGTCTCGTTTTTTTTTTTTTTTTTTTTTTTATGATTTTATCTTAACTTTTATTTTTAAAGTTCTTTACAAATACCATTATTATATTCAATATAGTTACATAAAAAAAAACAAATTACCAAAGAAAATAGCATTCTGTAAGAGATTCCTGTCTCGTTTTTTGATGGGAGACACCCCCTAACCCCCAAAGCCTTCCACAGATGTGTTTGTATTAATTAACGGCATGTAAGCTATACTCATGGTCATGATTCTTTGAAAGACCCCGATATACTGTTAAATAGATTCTTGTAATATAGTTGCAGAGGAGTGATTGAACTTTGTGTTTTAGAAGGCAACCAAAGTAATTTTTCATCCTCACAAAGAAGCAGCAACAGTTGTTTTTAGCTACCAGAGCAGATCAAGGACCTTTTACCACCTTAGGTTTGCCTTCATTCATCTTTGGTGCTTGCACTCCCTAACATAACACGTGTAATGTATGGATAGCCTAGGACTGGAAGGCCTTTAATGGTTCAAAGAAAGCACAGTAATGTGAAACAAACATCTTACTTAAGATAGGAGGCTTGGCTCCTAAAATTGCATGTGTTGTGTGGAGTGCATATAACGTCTTCTAGGAGCAGCTTTTCATGAGTGAGTGTAATTTGCCTCAAGGCAGAATCTCTCTTGGTCAGTTGAGGACCTCTGTTATCTATCCCCATTCAAAAAGCTGGAATAGTAAATGCATGCACTTGTGGACTATTTAATGAAACTTTCATTTTGTTTTATTTTTTCTAGCATGTAAGAACATGAAAGCCGATATAATTTTTTTGGTTGATAGCTCTGGAAGCATTAACAGTGATGATTATGAAACGATGAAAGAATTCATGGAGTCAATGGTCAAGCAGGCAGAAATCGGTCCTGATAGAGTACAGATTGGTTTAATTCAGTTCAGCTCTGAAACAAAAGAAGAATTTCCTCTCAACAGGTACAGAAGGAAGGATGAAATACAATCAGCAATAAGAGGCATCCAGCAATTGAGCCAGGGAACTCTTATGGGAGAAGCCCTTAAATATGCATTACCTTATTTTAGTGCTTCCAAAGGAGGCCGTGTAAACACAAAACAGTACTTAATTGTCATAACAGATGGCGAGGCCCAGGATACTGTGGAAAAACCAGCCAAAGCAATAAGGGACCATGGAGTTATCATTTATGCCATAGGAGTACAACAAGCCAACAACACACAACTTCTGGAGATTGCTGGCAAACAAGAACAGGTGTTTTATGAAGATAGCTTTGATGCCCTGGCTTTTTTGAACAAGAACATCATGTTTGAGATTTGCAATCCTCAAGAGGGTGAGTTTCAATACACAAATACACACCAGCCATAGACCCATTTTTCCAGGAAGAATAGCAAATAAATAATACTCTCTACTTCACAACTGCGCTACTTTTCTGCCTAATTGTTCAAGACTCACACCATAAACTTCCATGAGAGTGTGGCTCTAAATTAATGGGTCTGATCTTCTCTACCATACATAAAATAAAGGTGTCTGAAGATGTGTTTTAACCAAGAGTAGCAAACAAATGTAGTTCGATCCTGATTTAATCAGTGGGCTCAACAGCTCTTGTGACAACATACACAGATACAGACGGGAAGCCTCTGGCATGGATATACTTTAGTGTTAAGCTTTCCTTTACACAATGTACAAAATAGTAGTGAGCATATTTTAAATCATACTTTAACCAAAATACATTGCAACCATGACATTCAGTAACTGCTGCCATTTTACAAATACCATGGTGCATTGAAGAAATGTTGGTGCACTTACTCCTCTTATGGAGTTTATTTGTATGCCTATTTTGAGATAATTTTATATTATTTGTCACTAGAGATGTCGCGAACTGTTCGCCGGCGAACTTGTTCGCGCGAACATCGGGTGTTCGCGCTCGCCGGAAGTTCGCGAACGTCGCGCGACGTTCGCCATTTTGGGTTCGCCATTGTTGGCGCTTTTTTTTGCCCTCTCACCCCAGACCAGCAGGTACATGGCAGCCAATCAGGAAGCTCTCCCCTGGACCACTCCCCTTCCCTATAAAAACCGAAGCCCTGCAGCGTTTTTTCACTCTGCCTGTGTGTGCTGAAGAGATAGTGTAGGGAGAGAGCTGCTGCCTGTTAGTGATTTCAGGGACAGTTGAAAGTTTGCTGGCTAGTAATCGTTTTGATACTGCTCTGTTATTGGAGGGACAGAAGTCTGCAGGGGTTTGAGGGACATTTAAGCTTAGGTAGCTTTGCTGGCTAGTAATCTACCTTCTACTGCAGTGCTCTGTATGTAGCTGCAGTGGGCAGCTGTCCTGCTTCTGATCTCATCTGCTGACTGCTGCAATAACAGTAGTCCTTGTAAGGACTGCTTTTATTTATTTTTTTGTTGTTTTACTACTACTACTACTACTATAAGAGCCCAGTGCTATTAGTCTAGCAGTGTTGGGGAGTGGGACTGGTGTGCTAATCTGCTGCTCCTAGTAGTTCAGCAGCACCAACTTTAATTTTTTTTTTTAATATTCATTTTTTTTTTTTTACTTTTTTTATTTTACTACCGCTGTAGTAGTGTATAAGTTGACCTTTTAGGCATTATTTGCCCTGTAGGCATTTTTTGCCCAGTGTGTTATTCAACCAACTGCCATCTAGCTGTGTGACCTTGTTCACATTCTGTCTAAATATCCATAATATTACCGTCTCCAGAAAAAACACCGGAGTGACTTTTTTCAAGCAGCCATAATAAATTTTACGAGATCCGTATCCACCGCTGTAGTAGTGTATACGTTGATCTTGTGGGCAGTATTTGCACAGTGTTTTCTTCAACCCGCCATCTAGCTGTGTGAGCTTGTTCACATTTTGTCTAAATATTGATAATATTATCGTCTCTAGAAAAACCACTTGAGTTACTTTTTTTCAAGCAGCATTCATATATTTTACGTAATCCGTATCCACCGCTGTAGTAGTGTATACGTTGACCTTGTAGGCATTGTTTGCCCAGTTTTTTTGGCCGCAGCCACTGAAGCACAGAGGCCAGAAAAAATATGCCATATAAATGCTGAAAATAGTCATTTTTTGCCATACGTTGACTCAACGTATATGGCAAAAAATGACTATTTTCAGCATTTATATGGCATATTTTTTCTGGCAACTGTGCTTCAGTGGCTGCGACCAAAAAAACTGGGCAAACAATGCCTACAAGGTCAACGTATGGCAAAAAATGACTATTTTCAGCATTTATATGGCATATTTTTTCTGGCAACTGTGCTTCAGTGGCTGCAACCAAAAAAACTGGGCAAACAATGTCTACAAGGTCAACGTATGGCGAAAAATTACTATTTTCAGCATTTATATGGCATATTTTTTCTGGCAACTGTGCTTCAGTGGCTGCGTCCAAAAAAACTGGGCAAACAATGCCTACAAGGTCAACGTATGGCAGTTGTTTAAAGAGCAGGAACTTGGATGAAGCAGCGCACACTCTCCTCACAGTTTGGTAGTTTGAGCCCGGTGCACAGTGTAGAGGGCACGGCAACCCCCAAGAATATGTACTAGACAAACGAAATCACTGGCACACGTGGCAATTCAGGTGCCGGGTTACCCCGTGCTCTTTATTGTGCGGACGTGCAACGTTTCGGGGTGGCAACCCCTTTATCAAGCATGCTTGATAAAGGGGTTGCCACCCCGAAACGTTGCACGTCCGCACAATAAAGAGCACGGGGTAACCCGGCACCTGAATTGCCACGTGTGCCAGTGATTTCGTTTGTCTAGTTGTTTAAAGAGAACAGTAGATTACTAGCCAGCAAAGCTACCTAAGCTAAAATGTCCCTCAAATCCCTGCAGACTTCTGTCCCTCCAATACAGAGCAGTATCAAGCAGATTACTAGCCAGCAAACTTACTATCATCTGTCCCTGAAATCACTAACAGCTCTCCCCCTACACTATCTCTTCCAAGCACACACAGGCAGATTTTTCAGATACATTTTTGCCCTTGATCCCCCTCTGGCATGCCACTGTCCAGGTCGTTGCACCCTTTAAACAACTTTAAAATCATTTTTCTGGCCAGAAATGTCTTTTTTAGATGTTAAAGTTCGCCTTCCCATTGAAGTCTATGGGGTTCGCGAACCGTTCGCGAACCGCTCGCGTTTTTGCGCAAGTTCGCGAATATGTTCGCGAACTTTTTTTCCGACGTTCGCTACATCCCTATTTGTCACGCGAGGTAAGATATTCTTTCTTTTGCTGCATTACTGTTGTTGCTTAGCATAGAAGTAAATCATGGAAGTTCATTAGGAAGTTCATAAGGCCACTGCAATTTCATTTAGTTATCAACTAATAAACAATTACTGTGGATAACACTGAATATCTGTTGTTATTTCAGCTTGCAAAAAGACTGAGGTGGCAGACATCATATTTCTGTTGGATGCTTCTGCAAGCATTAGTAGAGGAGAGTTCAGACTCATGCAGAGATTTGTGGAGGCTGTTGTCAATGACTCCTTGGTCGGAAAGAAAAATGTTCAATTTGGTGTGGTTGTTTATGGAACAAATCCAGCAGAACAGTTTTTGCTGAACACGTATTCAACTAAAGCTGATACTCTTAAGGCTGTATTTAATGTATCCCAAGTATCTGGCTACACATACACTGCAAAAGCTCTGGAATACACTCGTATACGGTTTGGTTCATCATATGGTGGAAGATCAGGAATTCCACATATTCTGATTCTAATCACTGACGGAGCCACCACTAATGCTGATCGACCTAACCTACCGATAGTATCAAATGCTTTGAAGGATGATGGCATCATTGTCTTTGCAGTAGGAGTTGGCAAGGCAGTTCCTCAAGAGCTGCAGCAGATTGCAGGACAACCAGACAGATGGTTTTTAGTCCAGGATTACAAAGGCCTGGATGGTTTACATGATAATATAACAAAGGTTGTATGCGATGAATCAAAACCAGGTAAGCATGTAGTACTTTCATTCAGCTTTTGCTGAAGTGTGGGTATAGGATCAGCCATATCTAGAAAGCTCACTATTTTCTCTTTGCAGGTGTCCATAACCATTTATAATATTAAATTAACATTAGGATGTGATATATAATCACATCAATGGGAAGTGCCATGCATTGACTTAAGGTGGTCATAGATGCACAGATAATATCGTACGAAACGAATTTTCGTCCGATATTCGTTGCATGTATGGTGGAAAAAGAGCCGACCGATATCGGCAGAAGACTTGGATATCGGTCGGCTCGTCGATCGGGCTGGACGGAAAATTTTGATCGGGTGCCTTTGAAGGGACCCAAACATCGGCCATTGTTAGTGCTGAATCGTCAGATACAGGTAGAATTCTATTGTTTCTTCCCGTTTATCTACCTGTATATCTGACGATTCAGCTCTACACGTGTGTATTGAAACGAACGATCTTTCTTGGAAAGATCTTTTCCAAGAAAAATCGTAATTGTTACGTCTATGGCCACCTTTATACTGGTGAATATTTCCAAAAATTCACATTTGCATAATTTTGGGTGACAGAGTATTCATACAGTATTCATCTGTGCTGGGACAACCATCATATTTTTCACTCTGATAAATGGGGAGTTATCCATGGCAATTAGCACTAATCAGAACATGCTGTGAATCACTGACCTTTTGTCTGGGAGTCCCCACAACAGTCGAAAAGGTTAAAAAAAGACATGGCTCTACCTGTTAGATGTTCAATGTGTGCAACAAGATATTTACTTGTTAAATCTGTGCACTATTCCTTGAAAAGTGCATTAACTTGAATTACACAAGGCAAGAAACATTTCATCAGTCTTACTAATGTATTTATTTATTGTAGCTTGCGCAAATGAACAGCTTGATCTTGTTTTCCTGATTGACGGATCAGCAAGTATCACTTCTAGCAACTTCACAAGTGCCAAGACTTTCATGAAAGAAATCGTTGACAGCTTTACTATCTCACAGAATAGAGTGCGTATTGGAGTTGCACAGTACAGTGCAAATCCAAAGAAAGAATTTTTCTTAAATCAATACTACTCCAGTGCTGACATGAAAAAACAGATCGATAACATTACCCAGCTGAAAGCTACAACTTACACTGGCAAAGGCCTACGATTTGTCAAACAGTTCTTTGATCCTGCAAATGGCAGCCGTAAGAATGCAGGTGTTCCCCAGTATCTTATAGTAATGACCGATGGCATGTCTAATGACAGTGTAGAGGAAGATTCAGCTGCTCTGCGTAGCAGTGGAGTTAAGATCTTCTCCCTTGGTATTGGTCTGCGGAACAGTTTTGAGCTTGTTATGATTGCTGGAACACCCAAAAATGTTTTTGAAGTGGAAACATTTCAAGCTCTGGATTCTATCAAGAGGCAGATTGTGGGACAAGTCTGTGAGCCATCTGATCAGCCTATTATAGGTAAGTAATTACTGTATGTTACTTTACTTTACTGTATAAAGAGATGTTAAACATCTGTCCAATGCACTTTTCACAAGTTCTGATAAAATATGTGCATTAATCTTGCCTTTTTGGCATGTCCTATACATCTCTCCCCCATCTTCAATACCATCCACTTTTATATCATTCGTATTAGTCTAAAATGGGTTATTTATCTGTTCATAGGGGGTTTTTGTTGAACCTTTTAAATATTACCATCTGTTTTTTTTAGATCTGTAGGTCTATGCTTAGCTATTATTATTATTATTATTATTATCATTATTATCATGTGTTTATAAAACACCTAAAGTATCTAATATGGCCAGCGAGTGTACAGAGTATACAGGTTCATTTGTGAAGGTGTAGGCATAAGTGCAGTAGTGCTAAAGGCCACAAAATGTCATCTCTCAGTTCCCCATACTCAAAGCACTTGTGCCCTGCCAAGCCATTTCAGATGTACTGTCTGTACTTTGCCTCTTGTAATCAGGGCTGCTCTTGCGTTGAGGCATAGGGGCAAATTCACTAAGAATCGAAGTTGCGCCAGGCGCAACTTCGCCGCTCTTCGCCGCACTTCGCCAGGCGAATTTTCGCCAGCGCTCCGCAAATTCACTAAAATGCGAAGTTGCGCACAGGGGTAGCGTAAGTTTGCGAAGTTGCGCTAGCGTTGCTTCGCTATATAAAGCGAAGTTGCGCTAGCGAAGGCTAATTTGCATACGGCGCGAAATTCAAATTTCAATGGAGGAACACGTATCTGCACTACAAATGCCTAGAAAACCTTTAAATCTGCAAATAAAATTTTTATTTTGCCCTACACATGTGCCCACTGTCTAGGTAAGTTGCCATGAGTCAGGAAAAGTAGGGGGGAGGAAGGGGAGCCCCAAAAAAATTTCGATCTTTTTCAGCCTATCAGCCATCATGTAGAAAACACGCCAGCGTTTTTTGGGACTTAGAAAAAATTTTGACTTTTTTTGAAACAATCCCTATCTACTCTATTGCGCTTCGCCAGGTCTGAGGTGGCGAAGGAAGTCTAGCGTAAAAGGTAGCGTTCGCTACACTGCGCAAGTTAGTGAATTTGCGTAGTTTCGTCGCTAGCGAAAATGCGCCTGGCGTAAGGTTGCGAAGTAACACTAGCGAAACTACGCCAGCATTCGTTAGTGAATTTGCGCAGTAGCGAAAATGCGGAACGCTAGCGAAAAAACGCTAGCGTTCGGCGCTTCGCGCCTTAGTGAATTTGCCCCATTGTGAGAACCTCTCTTCAGGTGGCAGTGAGCAGCCAGTTACCAGGGGTGACAAAAAGCCACCTCTGGTAACTTTAAGAGCTAAATTTCCTTTATTTAAAATGCAAACGCACTCTCTGCAATAGTGATGCAGGTCCTTGACCTGCTCCAAAGCCAAAGAGGTAACCATGGAGCAGGTGCATTTACAATATTTCCTTCAAAAGGATTTAAAAGGTAATTTTTTTCCTTCTGTTTTGTGTGAATGCTTTTTATTGCAACCTCATAGTTAGAACTGAGAATTAAATTAGAACATTGTGTAAATAAAGAGGCATCCAAGACTTTGGGGTCATTGTAAACATCCACATTAAAGCAATCTATTGCAGAATATTGCAAAATAATAATTCAGCAAGTGACAACCGAGCAGCTGTTTACTGGGCAAGCCTTAAAGCAGCTGCTGGACATTCACTTTGGGAATCAATTGACTGTTGGACATGGCTACATAGGGGGCCAATTGCACGAACAATTTGAAATCGTAATAATGAAAAAATCAAATAGGTGGCGCTGTTGCACCACACTAGATTTTTCTTGACAAACTACATTGTGTTACTTTTAGTAACCCTCGTAATGTACAATAGCATTATAATTCTATTATTATTGGTGATATATATAGTGCTGACACATTTATGCAGAGCTTTACTGAGACTGTTTACAAACATTGCTTGAATTGTCCATTGATATTTGTGCACAACTGAAGAGAAATGATTAAAACAACTCACTGCACTTGTGCCTACACCTTTATAAATGAACCTGTACACTCTTCTAAACACTAAAAGAGCAATCTGAAAGCACGAGAAATGTGAGCTGACGTGCATGAACATAATGTGTGTACTACAAGCAATCTACTGTGCAGGTTCTTCCCAAATCCTCTGCTTATCTACTGCTCCAAGTCTACTCTGCTTAAACCCTGCCCCAGTCCTCACCATGCTCAGTGCCTACCCCTGACCCAGCACTGCTCAAGTTCTTTATCCAGTCATTGAGCCATCTCAATGACAGTTCCCCAGTTCAATTGCAGTTCCCCAGTTCTGACCAAGTCTTTTGCCTATCCACTGCCGAAACCCTCTTCCATCCCCAACTCCAATTCTGCCCATTCTCCGAAGTAGCAGATCCTAAGCTTAGCCATTGTCCTCATCTATATCCAAATGCCTTTCCCCAGCTCTGCCTAAATCTCTGTAATATTACCCTGCACAGTAAGACTGGCCTATAAACACAATTAATACTTGTATGCTAGGTAGGGATGCACCAAATCCAGGATTTGGTTTGGAATTCTGCCAGGATTTGGCATTTTATAGCAGGATTTGGCAGAATCCAAGTGCCTGACCGAACTGAACAGTGTCGGCTGGCCTGGCGGGCTAGACCCCTTCTCCAGAAGACCCCCCTCCCCTCTACATAATAATTATTTTTTTTGGCGCAGTCAGCTCATGCTGTGGTGCCGTGCTGTTCGTGCATGAGGGGGCGGGGGGGGCTGGAGGGGGGCCCTGGACAACAGTCCTGGTGGGCCCCGGGCCCCCCAGTCCGACCCTGGAACTGAATCCAGAAAATCAAGTGACTTTTTGTCACACAAAAAAGGAAGTAAAACTGGTTAGCTCTTTTCGCCTCTCATTTCCTTAATTTGCATAGGCAAATTAAGATTTGTATTTCATTCTGTGTTTGGCCAAATCTTTTGTGAATGATTCCGGATTTACCCGAATCCTAAAATAGTGGATTTGGTGTATCCCTTATGCTAGGGATACATATTTACTGATTAATGTCTCTTTTATGACTGGGCTATTCTTTTTAATATGTATAGCACATTACAAGCTGTCTAATGGGCATACAGTCAGGCAGGAATCGGCTTGGCCAAACCAGATACCTTACCTCAGAATGGCACCTTCAGTGCCACATACTCTGACATTGACAATGCAAGGTTAATTATTACCACAAGATTTCAGAAGAACTTGCTCTGAAGACGGTGCTGTCACTTCCCAAATTCTATCCTGATACAACATTCCAGAATATGTAGAAATAATTGCCGCAATTACAAAATGATCTTTGTGTATGTCATCACGTAGTGATGAACTGATATTATATTAATACAAATCCAGCCTGCCTATCTGCTTGCTGTGCCCCTGCCAACCTGATGGCTGCAATACTCATGCAGAACTTCCCCTTTAAGACCAAAAGCACATGTTGCTGGCAATAGTCATGTAAGCCATAGCTCCTCCTATTGGTAATAGCTAGAAGCACCTGGAAAAAACTTTTCTTAGCAGATCACTATAACTGACAGGTTGGTTCCTTAAACATATACTGTATTTGAGGAGACCTGTTTGGATGTCCCATTGTTATTCAGGGGACCAGAAAAAAACGGTGTAAAATTCAGGAATATGTAAAACCAGGGAAATGTATTATACATTATATATTTGAGGGGCCACAGGAAATCTGTGTAAAATGTGGGAAAATCAGGGTATATAAAAGTGATATTTCATTGTATTAGCAATAGTAATGAGCAGAAAAAAAGTGCACAGCATAAGGATCTGAGTCTTGGCACCTCGTTTCTGTTTTGAGGCTACCAGTAATAATTGGGAGGGCAAAATCACATGCATTTGCTACACACATAATGTACATTGTTCTAACCCTCCTATTGGCCTATTGGACCAATTGGGTCCATTTGGGCCTTACAGGGCACCACGCCTCTGGGGACTCCGAACAGAGGGACAGCACACATAAGAATTCCCCCAGCACATAACACTGCCCAGCCCGTATCCAACTCCATAGGTCCAACCCATCCCCCAAATCTCATAGGCCCAGCCCACCCCCCGCTCTCATAGGCTCAGCCTGTCCCCAACTCTGATAGACCCAGCCCATCCCCAACTCTAATAGACCCGTCCTCAACTCTCATAGGCCCAGCCTGTCCCCAACTCTGATAGACTGAGCCCATCCCCGACTCTAATAGACCCGTCCTCAACTCTCATAGGCCCAGCCTGTCCCCAACTCTGAAAGACCCAGCCCATCCCTAACTCTCATAGGCCCAGCCCCCAGAAGCCTTACGAAGACTTTGGCATGAACACATTTGGCGGATTCAGGTACAAAATGCAAAGTCTTGCGTTTCTTTGGCGAAACCCACTGAATGTTTTCACAGCGAAACAGACGCAAGTCTTCCAGATGAGCAAGAGTAAGATAGTGCTAGTGGTGAGGGGCTTAAATCGGCCTGCACCCGTCTGGCCCTAGCCTTAGCGATGGACAGTATGGGGTCACTGGCAGCCAGGAAGTGCATAACATTGCATAATGAGCTATTTAACTGAACTTTTGGATTGTTACATTTTGGCTCTCAGTTATGCAATCTATTAGTAAGGTATTAAATGTTATATATATATATCTATATATATATATATATCTATATATATATATATATATATATATATATATATATATATATATATATATATATATATATATATAATATATATATATATAGATAGATAGATAGATAGATAGATAGATAGTAAATAAAGTACCTCCTCTTGTAAAATATAAGGATATTATAAGTTACCGAGGAGTTTCATGACCAGGTCATGGAACTCCGAGGTAACTTCTAATATCCTCATATTTTGCAACTGGGGGTACTTTATTTATTATTATTTATTATAATACACACGTTTGAGTGAGTCGTGATAGAAATGACATCAGAACTCACCGTTTATAACGGATGACATTAGAACTCACCGTTTAAAAGGCTATAATTCATGGCTTTTGTGTATTATATAGATATATACTTAGATGCTGCTCTAAACTGTTCTTTAACTCTTCTGAATTTTAGGCAAAGAATGCAGTTTAGATATCACCATATCAGTTGACCACTCAAGAAGAGCAACATTATCTACAGTCCCCCGTGTGCAGCAGAAATTGCAGCAGTTCCTCCCTCCGGTGCTTCAACGCATTTCCTCGCTTAGCAATATAAGCTGTGCCTCAGGATCCCAGATTAATTTACGCTTCCGATATGCTGTTGCTGCGCAGGACAGGCTGGCGTTTGACTCTGATTTTGAGAAGTACAACGAGGACGTCATTAAGAAGTTTATAACTGAACAGTCTGCTGTTGATACCTATTTAAATGCAAGGTTTCTTCAGACCCTCTGGAATAAATATAGAGGTTCACCATCTCAGAAAGCAAAAGTAAGTGCATCTGAAGGCACTTCCTAATGCAACGTTATTTTCAATAGAATATTTTAATGACTTTCATCCTGGTGGAAGATATATTTCATAACTGCCTCACAAAATCTGTTGATTTTACTTTACAGGGCAAAAAGCTTCTTCTACTGAAACCTATTAGGTTATTATTATCCTTTATTTATACAGCACTGACACATTTCTGCAGCTCTTCATACATCGATCTAATCAGTCCCTGCCTCAGTGGAGCTTGAAATTCACACATTAAGGGCAGTTTTATCAGGAGCTCATGAAACTGTCTGTATGTTTTTGTAGTACCTGTAGGAAGCACAGACACAGACACAAGGAGAACATACAAACTAACCACCATGATGCTATATGTGTAATGTACTTACATTGTACGTCAACCTCCACCCAGCATCTGCCCATCTTAGCCCCATGAAAAAGAAATGTTTTCAAAGCACTCCAGACCACCTACAGTAGGTCAGTCTAAAGAGTTAAAACTTTTTTTTTCTTTTATTATCTCCAAGGGGGTTATCTACTAAACCTCAAATTTATCTGGTTTGACCTTTTGGTGCAAAAACTGGAACTTTTCATGGAATTTTTTTTTATAATTTTTAGAGATTTATTATACCCCGATGCCGCAAAAAGTCTGAATCCTAAATTCCGCCATCTCAGACCTGTGAAGGTCCTATATAAATCAACGGGAGAGGCACCAAGGTCAATTTTAAGATATCGTGGTTTGGGCTGAGTTTAACCAATTTTTGCATGAAAACCCAAATATCTAGAATTTTAGGGCAAAAACCAGAAAAAAATCTAGAGAGTCAGGCAAAAAGTCAGAAAAAATCCAAAGATTTGGGTTTTTGCTTGATTTTATCGAGTTTTTTCCTGAACCAATTCATTCGATTTTTTTTAACTAATAAATAAGGTCAAATCGTACATGGGAGTTTGGTGGGGGTTTTTTTTTATAAAATATGAGATAAATTCGGAGTTTAGTAAATTACCCCCAAAGTGATTCACACATGTTAAATTTATATCACAAAATATTGGATAAGGTGTTTTTGACAAACCTCTTAACAAAATGTAATTTTTAATTGAAGTAGATTGGGATGGAGTGCCTATATCTCTATGTTAAAATGTATTACTATGATTTATAGATTATTCTGGTTTTCACTGATGGACTGGATGAAAGTTCTGAAGTACTCAAGATAACCACTGAATCTCTTCGGAAAGAAGGTATACAGTGACAATCATGCACAGTACAAGGCCATAATATAATTTATTGTTATGTAAATAGGAAGTATTTTTGTTGTTTATATATAGATGGTCCGTCTTTCACATAAAGTATATATACTGTAACAGCATTACCCTAATTATTGTAGCCTTTTAGACATGTGGATTAAAAGTTTGCAAAATAATTCACAAATATTTTTCCAGATGTGTTTGCGCTAAAAAAAACCCAACAATATCATTTTCACAACTAAAGAAGTAGGCTAGACATGTTGTACATTGTGTTTTTGGCTTCTGTACCAGCCCGAGGTAACCTCAACCCTTTAGCAATAAAGATTTGTGTCTCCAAATACAGTATACCCCAGTAGTTCCCCATCTTCTTTTCTGCTGATTCAGTGCACATACTGTGCCGCTGTCAGTTACTGAGCTTAGGGACCGACTCTATGTATACATAGAATATATATATGACACTAAACAAGGCTAATTAGTAATTATAACAGATAAGTAATCCATCAGAGCACAGAAACCAGTGCAACTACCATCAAAATATTATATTTTAATCAGCCCTGTAGCATCAGCTTATATCACAGGCCAACCTCATTTTCTGCTTGATAATTTGTGACGACCCATAAGGTTAGCTTCTCAACAGCTGCTCAGAGCCCACTGAGTATGTGAGTGTCACAGATACTTTCCAAGATGGTGACCCCCTGTGAAAAGTTTAAAGTTCTGTATCATTGCTGCTATTGAGATGCTGAAACTTTACACTGGTGCAATAAGTTCGGTATATAAAATATGGCATTTTTAGCCATATCCATTTTTAGGGTTTAGTTCTACTTTAAAAAAACAAACTATTAAGTTTATTATTATAGTTTACAAGAAAGAAACAAAAACAATGGTAATCCCTTTAGTAGATTAGTAGAATTATTTATTGTTACTATTTGTCTATAAAAGTAGAGAATAAAAATGTTAAAAGCAACTTCCAGTATTGACACTGTAGTTGTCAATACTGGAAATATTGGTAATCCAGAACAGACTGGATTCATTTGGTTACACTTTATTGCAGACACTTATACTACTGTGTCTGCATTTTATAGCTGTGGAGTGTATTAAGAAACACAGGGATAAAAGTTACTATTACTATTGCCAAAGTCTGAAAATGGAAAAGCATGTGCAACTCTATGTGGAATACTTGAGGTCACTTCTTTTTCTCTTACACATTATATATGCATAGAGCAGGGATCCGCAACATTTTTTTACCCATGAGCCACATTCAAATGTTATAAAAAGTTGGAGAGCAACACAAGCATGAAAAAGATTCCTGGAAATGATAATTACGGGCTGAAATTCACTACTGGTGGTTCCTATGTGCACTGGCAGCCTATAGGAGACACTGTTTGGCAGTACACATGGTTTTTATGCAACCAAAAGTTGCCTCCAAACCTGGAATTAAAAAAGAAGCACCTGCTTTAAGGCCATTGGTAGCAACATCCAAGGGGTTGGTTAGCAACATGTTGCTCACGAGCCATTGTTTGGCGATCACTGCCATAGAGTATACACAGAACAAAAGCTTTGTACTCTTGCCAGTATATTAATTCTAGGTCATATATCTAAGTACATTGGGGTAAATCATCTCCTTTGCCTTTTAATGTCTTTGCTAGTAAAATGGCTCCAATGTTATGATGACACCCCATAGGCATCAGGCTTTATTTGTTTTCCCTCAATGCACCCGAGAGTTGCTTCTGGCACCGACCTGAACTGTATGCCAAACTGGCACAAGGTGGTCACATTTCTGTGATATTTACAGCCCCTTGTCAACCCTTGCACATCATTCAGGAGAAGCAAGGAAGGATCACTGGAGGACACAAGGTGCTCTGGAGCCTTGTACTGTACTTACCACTAAAGGGAGATGTTAAGTACTGGGCTACATTGCAACTGTGAGTGACCATTGTAGTCTATGCCCTGTCCCAAATGATCCATTAAAGGTGAATTTTGCCGATGGGAAAACATGCACTGCACCAAGAACCAGGTCTTTTACTGATTGGCACTGCATACTTGCTGTTTGTGAACCTGTCATACAGCACATCTCAGATCCTTTGCTCCAGGGAGAAGTGGGATAAATAGAGTCTTGAGAATGGAGCTAACAAAGTTACACATTGCACCTCACAGACACACACAGATGCTTCAACAGCATGACCCACCTACTAAATAGACCTCTGTATTCCTCTAGTTAAGTTAGTTAGTTGGGGAACAGGAGTTCAGTTCATGTTCCCCAATTCTTTATCCTGCCAGAGGATGAGGGGGGGGAGTGTGTAAATTTCATTATTGCTTCCAAACATATGTTTTTCTACAGGCTATCCCAGTTCATAGGGGGATAGGGGGAGATCATAGAAAGGGTCATTTGTTAAGAAGCTTTTCTATCTAAAGTTAGAGCTGAGCTGCCATTACCTTGAAGCTCTAGAGTTCCCACAGCTGTTGTGGCAGCTTTCACATATTAACTATGCTCAGTACGAATGTATTGCTTATTGCTGCTTAGAGTCATGCTCATCTCATTCTCTATTGTGATCTAGGCTTGGATGCACTGTTATTCGTTGCTCTTGACGGTGTGCAGGATTTTAAAGAGCTGCAAAACTTAGAGTTTGGAAGAGGATTTTCCTACGGGCAACCTCTGAGCATTGCCCTGCCTGATCTGTCAAGTGTAATGCTAAAAGAAATCGTAAGTCCACTGAGAATAAGTGCAAATTTGGATGTATATATATATATATATATATATATATATATATATATATATATCTATCTATCTATAGATAGATAGATAGATAGATAGATATACGCAACTTTTATTCCTAATACCTCTTTTTGTGTATTTTGCAGGATACTGTTGCAGAACGGAAATGCTGTAATGTAGTATGTAAATGTTTAGGACAAGATGGAGCTCTAGGTTTACCAGGGACTCTAGGAGTAAAGGTTTGTATAATCTGACAATTTTCACATTTTGAGAAATGGTGAAAAATTTGCCAAATGCATTGAAGTCAAGGGCGACAACAGTTTTTTAATTTGCGACAATTTATTTTAAGTGACAATTTTTTCACCCATTACAGTTTCCGGAGTCTTTTTTTTTTTGTGGAGGAACCTGGTAAAAATTTTCACTCATCACTAATTTGAAACAATCATATCAGTACTTTTGCCAGTAGGATTCTAGAAAATAGAAAGCACCTTAAACACTCACTTATGCCATATTTCACATAATAGACAGCATTTTTTTTAAAATCTCTTTATTTATGATTGTTTGTTAATAAAAAATAAAAAGCAAATAAAGCAAAAAACAAAAGTGAATCAAAAGAAAACAAAAGAAAAAAACAAAATAGACAGCAATTTAATGCCAAGACTCACATTTTTAAAATGATATGCATTGCCTTGTCTTGTGGGCTTCTCAAGCTAAAGTTTTGGAGAAGGTCTCTTTTCATGGATATTATTTATAAAAAATGTCTGCAAAAAGTCTTTCTGGTATAAAGAAAAAGGGCCTCAGTAATGGGAGTTTATGATATGACCAAAATCAACTTTAGCACAAATTTAATCCATGGATTATTCCAGGGATTTCTACTTAGGCAAAAAGATTGAACTTGTTGGACATATGCCTTTTTCTCAAACTAATTTACAATGTGTGACCCTCTTTTCCACCTTCAGTTCGGCACCCCTGAACAATATGGTTTTACTGAACCATACTCTTTAATGGGTGGGTGGGAAGGAAAACAAATAGCAAGTTCAGGGCTTCTTTGTCATTCTTGGCAGTCTATTATAATGGGAAATGAGCAATGGGACACCTACACTTTACCCTTCTGACAGCTATATAGACAGCTATTACTCTTTTATATTTATTATTATAGGAACACAAATGGGGTTGTTAATGGCCCACAGTCATGTGTTCACTTTTAGACTTTTTTGTATGTTTTTTTACCCACAATGCAACTGAGTTTGCACCTACTGCAGTTGCGATGCAGTTGTGCTAAAAATGTGTCCATTGCCATCACATCTTTCCTTCACTGTCAAAATCATGTGTGTGTGCTAAATGTGGGGACATTTTTAGTACCACTTGCGGAGTTGGGAGGTGCAACTCTTATAGGCAGGGGGGGGGGTATAAAAAACATGGAGCTTACACTTGATTTTTTATATTTGTTATATGTGTTTTCCTGATTTGGATATCAGATTTGACCATAGAAATGATTCCAGTTAGCTAGATATTTGAATACTGTATTGTCTTATTTCCAACTCACTGGGAAATTGACCAGCCCTTGTAACAGACGCCACACTCCCTACACTCCCCACACCCTGACAATGTAAATGCATTTGGCTTTGGCTACTTTTTGGCTATTGTTTCCATGTAATAAACTGAATATGGTCTATCTGACCTGGTATGAGGACAACGTATTATGCTGCATATAAAGTGAAAATCAATTTGCCATTTCCAAGGTATTATGCTGCATATAAAGTGAAAATCAATTTGCCATTTCCAAGGCTTTATTATTCAAGTATTCATTTCTCACAGCTTTTATCAATTTATGGAGATTAGAAAAATCTTGCAGCAGTTTTGTTTTCCCATTTTTTATTTGCTCAATATGATCTATAAAAATGCAATATCATCTTATAGCTGAAGCAGCTTTAGTGCAGACACTGGTGTGTTTTGTTCATCCACTCAACACACTCTTTTATCTTGAACATTTAAGTATGCTGTTCTGTCACCTGGCCAGTTCAAAATTTCATTTGTCCAAAGTATAAAACTGTGATTAAACAGGAATAGGAACAAAAAAAATCATAGGCTTAAACCATGAAAGGAAACTATTGACATTACAGTGAATGTGAATTTCTTGGCCTGAAGCAGATGTAAGGCCAGTCATTTGGTTATAAATTAAATGAAGGCCAATTATATCTTTGACCTCTTAACTTTTGGATAGCGTACCAGCCTTTGCTGTGAGCTTCTGGATATTTATCTTGATCATAAAAAAAACTTCCTTTGCAGATGTTCATGAACCAACACCCAAATCATAAATGCTGAGAATTAGTTCGCTATTTTAAACGATTTTAGCACAAGCCATTTAACAACCCCACTGATCGGAATTATAAACAAAGTAAGAAGTCAACCATATGGTTACATTACTCACACATTGCTTTGCTGAATTTGCACAAATAAATGACTGAAGTGAGTTACCGTGCATTTGTGTTTATGATTATTTGCTTAGTGCTCATGGACCCAGGCATGGTGCTCACTTATAGATAGCATATATCCAGGCATGGTGCTCACTTATAGATAGCATATATCCATTCATTTTATATATTAAAGTTCAAACAAGCGAGATATAATTTGTATCCACAATGGATATTGCAATTCTATTCTCTACCTTTTGCTGTTGGGGTCCAATGATTTAAACGTGACTGTAAATAGTGTGTTGGTGAGTGCAAATTGTGCAAGTCAACAAACCATGGGAAACGCAAGAAGTGCAAAAAATGTTCCCTCTGGAGTGAGGAGTGGCAGGGGCCCTTTAATTATTGTCTCTGGACATTCTGAGGAAAATTGGAGAGGCTTCAGAAGGAATTAGTTTTTTGCCTTCCTCTGGATCAACTAGCAATGAAGCAGGTTATATATATATATATATATATATATATATATATATACACATAAAAGGTTGAACTTGATGAACGTGTGTTTTTTTAGCTAACTTATTATGTTACTGTGTTTAATTAGTAGGCCTCAAAGGCAAATCTTGCATAATTTGCACCTAGCCCCCCACCGCCTGCCCTGTATCTCATGCAACTGCCGGCAAACTCTCACCTGCCACCAACCCTACCTAAAGGATCACCCATTGGTATTTACAACTGGCCCCAACACTTGTGTTGTGCAGAACCAGCACAAGTCTCACAGTTCACTTCACTGCTAGGGGTCACAGATTAGTAACTTGTAGCACAGTAGAACTTTCAGTATCCTTTTATAAATAAGCCCTATATTTAATAATGCACATATGACTGGGCATCTAATGGACTCGTGTTATGAAATTTTTTTCAGGGTCAGCCTGGTATAAAGGGATCTCAAGGTCATCCTGGGGAAGAAGGTGGCCATGTAAGTACAGGTTCAATAAGTCTTCTGTGTTCTTTCCTTTTGTCTTTCTCTTCTCTTTACCATTTTAATTCTCTTTCCACCATGAATTTTATTCCATATTAAATATAGAGTAAAATTATCATGTGGTTTTAGGGTGAACGAGGATTCCGTGGGCTGAACGGGACCAGAGGTGAAAGTGGATGTCCTGGTCGTAGGGGATTAAAGGCAAGTATCTGGTTTATATAAACCTCGAATGGGATCTCCTTGGTGATGGTTAGACATATTCTGCTTCAGTGATGACACATGCAAGCACACATGTTTTAATGCCAATTTAAGTGCATATCATATATAACAAAGGACATTTACATAATAATATTATTTGTGCGTATGCTATTTAACTCTTGTCATGCAAATACTCAAACATACATTTTATTGAAAGACAAAATGATTATTTCAGTCCTGTCCATTATGGTGATCACTTCTGGAACAGTGATCTTTACAAAGCTATTTCTTTGTAAGGTAGGAACATATTTTGAAAAAGAAACTTAAAATGCATATTGTAGTTATAATTTATTATTGTTATATACTTTTTTTATTTTATTACATTTGTCGTTTTGTGTCAACTTCTTTTTTTTTCCATTTCAGGGTAGCAGAGGTATACGTGGTGACAAGGTACGCTGTATCTCTGTTTTATTGTTGCCTAACAAAATTGCTTATCATCTGTCCTGTCACTATGACTATGCCAAATTGGGACAGTATGCCTTTCTCTATATGTGATCATTTCCCAAGTTTCCCTCATTGTCCGGCAGTTAAATGGGATGCAGTTGAAAAGAAGGTATAGGGCAAGTAGTAAACTATTCTCTTGATTTCTCCATAATGCATGATTCCCAAAGTGCAATGACATTGGTCTTTTTTATGTGTTGGACACATTTTCTATGTGTTTTAGGACCTAGAATCAGTAATATATTTGTATCGTATAGATACCACAATGAGACACAAATCAGTTTCAAGAGGTTTTAGCATTCTGGCCCTCTTGTATTTTGAATGGCCGATTATCTAGGGTTTGACACAAATCCAGGCAATGCCAGATTTACACAGTTAGTATTTGAGGATAATGCCCCTAAAAGATGTTCAGTGGTTTATCCAAATTGGCTCTTTTCAGTTTGACAGGCCTGCAAACTATTACAAGACTATGTTAGACAGGGATCTGTGCCCTGAACCACATATGAAATTAATTTCATCAGCTACAGTATAAGGACAGATTCACATTCAGCAACTCCATGGGGGACCAGAGTTTAACAGCCATGCTTTTATGTTGCACTACAGCCCTTGGTGGAAGGAAACAATATAAAAGTAAACAGCTCTAAGTTTACAAAATTTAATAATTAAAAACATTAAAAAAAATGCTTTATCGTCTCCAAACCGCATTCTAAATTTCTAATGAAGATGTTAAAGGATACATTAATTAAACAAATATATAAATTTGCCAAACTGACAAATGAATACATAATAAAAAGAAGCCTTGCTAGATTTTCCAGTGAAAAGGTATTTTGAAAGCAATTGCAAGCACATTTAAGGTATTTTTGGTTGTTTCTTTTTTATATAGCCTTCTTTGGTTCTCTTTAATTTTGTTGGGGCCAGAAAATTCCAGATGGTTGTACCATGTGTCCCCACATCTGTGCTGTCATTTCTTTTCCTGATTAATCTGAGCTTCTTTGGAAGATGCTGACATCATCTCTTTCAATAAATAGTTTGTTGGGGTTTTTTCCAAATTCAAATGAATTCATGGGATGTATGTGGCAGTAGAAATGAAGCTTAGCTTAACATTTTTGGATCTCTGAATATATGAATTCTTTTGAACTCTGCAAACCAGTACATCAATGTGCAATACATTCTAAAACATAATTGTTTACACTTTTTAAACAAAAAAAATACAGACAATATCACTTACAGTATCAGCATTTATTAAAATCTAAGTGCATGTGGTTGTTTCTTGGTGTCGGGGGGAAGTATGTAGGGAAATTATTTTTTTTTTCACTGAAAAAACTAAGTTGAGATTCTTCATTCTAAAGAAGACATTATGACCATTGACTAACAGTTTAATAGACAAGTCCTTTGTAAATGTTTGTCTTAGTTTCTGATTTATTTTCCATTTTATTTCTTCTGCAGGGCGATGATGGAGAATTTGGAATTGATGGTGTGCCTGGAGAACAGGTAAAGTAATGTTTATATTGTCTTTCAAGGCTATACATTTGGTCAAAAGGATGAGACAAATAAAATGAAAAAAAAAATTGAGTTTAATCTTATCGGTGAGAACATTACTGCCTGGACAGGATTATCTTTTACATGTTAGTCAATTTTATAACTGTAATATGATGTAGCTATTCTAAGAAAAACTGAAATTAGTGTTCAATTTTATTTTTTAATTTTTATTGTTCTGTGGCTATAGAATTTTGCATTTCAGTGGCTCTCTGGTTGCTATGCTTCCATTTACCCTAGTAACAAAGTAGCAGTTAAGTCAGAGTGGAGGGCAAATAGTAAATAAGTAATAGCAATAAAGCTGAAGCCTGTAAATTACTATTTTTTTGTTTTTTTGCCATGGTCAAAAAAACAAATGACAAAAACAAAATTAGTTGGAAAGTTGCTAAGAATAGGCCAATCAACAATATTCTAAAAGTTTTTTTTATAAATCTATCTTCCTGTATAATGAAGACCCACCATAATGGAGAAGGTGTCAGTAGTTCTTAGCTTTTTACTTTTCTGATTCAAGCTGCTTTGACTTTATGAACTTCACATATTATATATTTTTGGCTCATTTTAGGGTGAACCTGGAAGGCACGGAGCACGAGGAGAATGTGGAACCACTGGAGCTCAGGTAGAATGATAGCCTTGTTTAATGAGCTCTCCAGGTACATTAAGCAAAAAGGTATAAAATTAATTTATAAGACTTTCATAAGAATTAAGAATTGTATTTCTTTTTATGACAGGGCAGAAAAGGTCCTCGTGGGGAACCTGGAGAAAAAGGGGAAACTGGGCTGAGGGGAGATCCAGTATGTATACACTAGTTTTATTGTATTGTAATGTAATTAATGGCACCAAGTCAATAAGATGTTTGCTTCTCATCAGGTGACCATTCAGTACAACTTACTGATTGGGTTACCATACTCCTTTGTTTTACCTAAATCCCTGAATAAATTACAGTAGAAGGGCTATTTTTGCCACTGCTGACACACTAGTCTAAGCAGGAATGGAGACACATATTATGGGGCAGTGATTGATTAAAGAATGTTTTCCTGGAGCATTTTTTCTATAGCTGTATTCGGCTAATTTATATAGGGTAGATCAATGTGCAAAATACAAAAGAAATCCCACAAAGTATACCCTGGCCTCCCTTCTTTATACCTGTAATATATATCTTTATAAATGGTGCTTTGTGATATCAACATTTATAACTGGTTCTAGAAACTTGACCCACTGTTTTAATATGTAAGAATAGCGCAAGCTACCTTGTATCACATGACCGATATATAAGCACAAAGTCCGCAGGCTTCTTCCTTTGGATGCTCATATTGTATAATAGACGCAAATTATTCCTATTATTGCTAATTGTGCCCCTCAGCTGGTGAATTTTACAATTATTGACTACCTTCATAGCAGAATTTGTCTTGGCAGTTTACAAGTATTTACAACTCTGTCATTCAGCAGTGTTTTTTTGAAGTATTTAAAATTAGCAGCTAAAATCCTGTTCTAAGTCTGTTTGCAATGTATGACATTGATCTGTTATTTTTAGGGTGAGCCTGGAACTAACAGTAACAATCAGGGACCTAAAGGATTGAAAGGAAACTCAGGACGTCAGGTAAACTTCATGAATTTCTTTGAATTCCTGTTTATAGTATAGCAATATTGCTTTGATTCTATGGACCGGCTGCAATACACAGTATATAGTAATATACTTGAGGCAGGCATTCCAGCAGCAATTTAAAACGAATTTGGGATGCCCCCATTGGTGGTTGTTTTACCTCTGGTCCAGTAGTCCAATCCCAGCACAAGCTGGTCTGCCCAGAAAGGAAAATGCTGTGACTCGATTGGACATACTGTATCTGTTTGAATCCCTCTGTATGTTATCATACATTATAAAACTCTCCACTGCATTAGGAAATTCTCTTTTTTTGTTCTTATCTATAATACCCACCAGCAACATATTGGTTATATTTCAATAGTGCCTGGCTTTACATTATTCTTGATCAGGATGGTCATATTAAATGATCGCTCTGAAAAGTTAATGGATGTTTAAGGTTATCAGGTTAACCCAGAAATGCCAGATGTAGTTTTTTTGTGGACAAACCTGGTGCACTACTGGTGCATCATGTCAAGTGGAAAAGGTATAACAATGATCTTTTTTAATGGACTGACATGGTTGGACATGGTGAGCCATATGAGATACAGTAAATGTTTAGTTTAGTGAAATCCTTCCAAGTAAAACAATTGCTGTCCATTGGAAAAAATGTCCCATGGAACATAGATATTCTTATTATTGCAATGTAAAGTTAATGTGTCAAATAAACCTATGCCATAGCATTGTGAATAATAGTATTATATAGCACAGTAAATCAAAACTATATTTTTGTCCCCAGGGAGAGACGGGAAGAGATGGTGTGCAAGGAAAGCGAGGCGATAACGGACCTAATGTAAACATAAAACACTGATATATATATATATATATATATATATATATATATATTATTTTATTTTTTTATTTTTTTTGGACTGCAAATGTACAAACGTCAACTTTTAACCTAGATTTTAAAAATATAGAAATAGCTCTATCATTAAAGTAGTGACATGCACTTTGTTAGTTTCATTAGAGATCCAGAGCTCTGTATAAACAACCTTATCTGTGCATGGATAATATACTGATCTAAATCTAATTTTCGAATTATCTACTTGAAAACATAATGAAGCTTGAGGTTTCCCTAATTATAGCAATAAGTAGAATGTATGCTCAGCACAAGCCCCATACATTGAACTCATTTAGAAGGGGAAATACTTTAACAAATAACTGTTTACAATAAAATGTATTCAAAGATCAGAACACCTTAAGAAAATTCACAAAATAAATTTGTAATTGTTTGCACGTATCAAAACCAGGTATGGATGGTACTCATGATTTGAAGGTGTAAAAACAAAAATACAGATGTTTCAGGCCTCTTATCCACTTCTAGATTTACTGTTTATTAAGACCCAGTACACCAAGAAAGGGGGCGGAAAACACCTGAAACATCTGTTTTCAGTATACTTTTTATTATTTATTTACCTATTTTATCTGACACCTTTATAGAGACAGAGCTGATAAGGGACAAATATATCAGAAGCACCTGTCAGAGAGATAAAGAATCCAGATGTAATACTGCAGTAGAGTCAGTCTATGTAGATGTATATAAAAATCTTTGCTACTAGGCTTTTCTCAAAACTTGAAAAGTGCCAGGAGCCAAATATCTGATATACTTTTTTTCCCTTTTACTTTATCCACAGGGTTCTCAAGGCCGAAGAGGGCCTCCTGGTTTAAAGGTCAGCAGTTATTTATCAAAAACTGGCACATATGTTTCAAAGTTTGTAGTTTAAAAGGAGAAACTTAAGTCTAAGGCTTTCATTTTAAAAAAAGCTTTTCCTGTTATTTTTATTACTTTACATCCTTGGAGTAAGTTTTTCACATTAGGGGGTTTTGCCATAAAGATTGTGTGGGCATGTTTTATTGAGCTTTGTTTGGGACCAGTCTTCATGTAGGATTTGAGAAGATTCAGTACTACAAAAGATTCAGTACAGCAGGAATCCTCCATAGTAATGCTTGCCAGCTGACATCAAGCCTATCTCTTGCAATGTGAAGGCGCTTTCCTGGAATGAATATTTTAGTATTTTAGAACATCACCCTTCATGCATATTGATGAAACACTCAAACTGTTTAAAATGCATTTTATATCTCAAGTAATTGAAGGTGTATATATAAATGTTTGTGTGTATATATATATATATATATATATATATATATATATATATATATATATATATATATATATATATATATATATATATATATATATATATAGTGAAATAAAGAAGCTCGCACTCACAGGACTTATCAAAATCAAAAAAGGTGTTTAGTTGGATCAAAAAACTACTTCTGGTACTACATTTGCACATCTGTCCTTTACAAATTAAAACCAATGATTTGTTTCTGCCCAGACATCAGAATGTTGACTTTGCCTTCGTCTAAAGTGAGTGCTATGGGGGCAACATTAATAGTGATTTAACGAAGATACTAATAACAGATTTGCTGGCACTGTTTTAACTTTCTGTATAAGCAGATCTAAATGCATTATAGGTTAAGATAACCAAGTCACCTGAACATTAGGCCTACAAAACAAAGAATGCAATATTAGCAAATAGCAGGTTGGCCAACATACTATAACATCTTTTTATCATTGACAAATTTGCTTCATGTATTTAAGTGAAGAACTGTGTCACAAATTTAGTTTTTTTTGCCACCGACAGGGAGCACGAGGAATTCCTGGAGAGCCAGGGAACAGAGGCGATAGTGGAATCCAAGGCGTACAAGTGAGACATTGTGAATTTGTGTTTTGAGCGTTTGTGTGCATTGGCATACATATTACTTGTCTTCAATAGGCAAGCATTATGTCTGCATTCCTTGCTGACAGGTATATTATTTGGTACATTATTCAGAATACCACAATATAAGATATATACCACTGGTTTCCAAGTAAGCAGGACTAACCCAAGGCTAATGCCACACAGGGCTGAATCTTGGCCTGCTAAAAAAATGCAGGCAGAGAATCAGTCCTTAGGCTAGCACAGACTTCCTTCTTGACTGCACCCAGAACCTATGGTGTGTATTTCAGTGCTGAAATGCAAACTCTTAGCCTAAGGCTAATGTCACATAGGGCTAAAACTTGCAGACTGAGAATCAGCCCTTTGCCTGCATCCATTGCGTCGTCCTGTGTGCAGGCGACCTTCCATTTTCCTGATACTTTGGTAAATTTAATTACACTTATGAATGATTTTGCCACCTCAGGGCAACCATGGCTTCTCCATTGTATAACCACATACCTGAAGAAGTAGTGAGACTCTCTGTATAGAATAGCCAATATCAGGAACTTTTAAAGGAATTAAATTGTACTGGCACAGGATATATTGTACCTCTGAAACCTATAAATAAATATATAAATAAATAAGCTGTTCAAGATATTTTTTAAAAAGATTTTTTTGCATGGAATTGGAAATTATAAAACAGGTATCTGATTATTTATTTTATACCTGTCAGTTACACCAATGTAAGTGGAAATTAATAATACATAATCAACATTTAATGATTTTTTAGGGTTCCCAAGGCATGCCAGGATCACCAGGTCCACAGGGACCACAGGGGTTGCCTGGACGTCAGGTACTGTAAATAAATGTTTACTACAGTGCACCTAATCCATTTGTTGTACCTGTTGTACCCTCAGACCTCTTTTTTGTCTTGGCCCTAAGAAGAAGCACTCCTTGCCAGAACCAGAAGTAAAGTTACTTTTTCTGAAATATCAAAACAAGTTACAAATGCACCAATATAGTCAATATGATATAAGAAAGAAACATTCTTAAAGGAACAGTTCAGTATAAAAACTGGGTAAATAGATAGGCAATGCTATATAAAAAAAAATTCATTTTAGTTAGTTAGCCAAAAGTGTAATGTGTAAAGGCTGGAGTGACTGACTGTTTAACAAAATATACACTGAACTGTGCCTTTATTTGTAGCAATGTTGTCACACACTGGTAGAACTTGCACATGAAAGTTCCGTTTTTTTTATAACTGATTGTGCTAGAACAGAATTTTAATAGTTACACTTTGCTTAAGAGCACTTGATAAGAGAGCGGCAATTAAATTCATTAATATAGCTTTCCCTTAAAATAGCAAAACACCACATTCATATTATTTACTTACCCATACATAATTGATAATTCAAAATATTAATTTGCATAGCTAGGGCTTACATTGTATGCCCCTTTAAATGTTTCAGCCTATCCTTTCCCATATTATGATATACATAGGATGCAGGTTAATTATATTGCTCTTAACTTTTACACATTATAGTGACCTATGAGTGTCAAGTTTTCTGCTAATGACTTTATTTTGCTCTTACATTTGCTTTTCAGGGAGATGTAGGTGCCCCTGGTGCATCAGGTTCCATTGGTAAACCCGGAGCTCTAGGACCAAAGGTTGGTTTTCATAATAGTAAAAGTTTGTCAAGATGAGTTAAATGTATCCCAGTGTTGGTTTAATGAACGGAGAAGCAGCTGCTGTGAGGTCTGGGACTACAGAGGGCCTTTTCAGTGCATACAAAAATATATTATATGAAGCCCTAAGCACTGAATCAAATTTCATACTGGTGAGCAAAACTGATCAGATCATATTATATTACCTATTCCATGAATGGAAATGAACGTATAAAAAAAATTGGTGTCATTTAGAGGCACCAGTCCTGTTTTGTTGTGTCATGCTAATCTTTGTTTTTTTTCCATGTAGGGTGAACCTGGAACAAAGGGTGAGAAGGGTGAACCAAGCAGTCCAGGCCGCAGAGGTTTGCCAGTATGTATAAGTTAAAACATGTACCTTCATTTTGGATATGTGGTTATATTGTGCTCATGCTAATCTATAAACAACCTTGTAATAAATATTATTGTAAAGTTTTAAAAGGACCACATATGGAATGAATGTTTATACAAAAAGTCATATAACTTTCAAACTGGATCCCTGGTTGATGTATGGGGCCTCCTGCCCATCAGTTTGGCCAATGTTGCACTGACACTGACTGGCCCAAAAGAGAAAACCAATGGTACCTCCCCCACAACAGTCTCTAATGGTAATAAAAACTATATTGCAACCAGGACACTAAGGGGTTATACAGTAACATATACAGCATCTTTGCTGTACTTTAGCCCATATTTATGCCCTTATTATTCTATTTTGGTTAAAAGGGTACTCATATATTAATCAAAAAAAAAATCCAGTGGTTTTAAATGTATTTGTTAATGTAATTGCAGTTAAAAGCAGTATTTGTTTAACCCAGGGGTGTCCAAACTGCGGCCCGAGGGCCACATGCGGCCCAGGATGGATATGAATGTCCCATCTTGAAACTCAGTTCCCGAGGAAACGTCATAATAATAATATAATAATAAGTCTATTTAATATCCAGATGTCCAATATTCTAGTGCAGGGTTCCCCAACCTTTTTTTTACCCGTGAGCCACATTCAAAAAGAAAAAGAGTTGTAGAGCAACACAGGCATGCAAAAACTTCCTGGGGTGCCAAATAAGGGCTGTGATTGGCTATTTGGTAGCCCCTATGTGGACTGGCAGCCTACAGGAGGCTATTTTTAGCAGTACACGTGATTTTTATGCATTCAAAACTTTCCTCCAAGCCGGGAATTTAAAAATAATCACCTCCTTTGAGGCCACTGGGAGCAATATCCAAGGGGTTGGTGAGCAACATGTTGCTCGCGAGCTACTGGTCGGGGATCACTGTTCTAATGTATAGCTCCATCTTGTTATTCAACTGTTATTGCAGTTCTTTTCTGTGTATTTTCTTTACTTTTACAAATCAAAAGTGTTTGTGTATTTCATGTGTGGCCCCCGGACAATTTTTCTTTTTCCAATGTGGCCCAGGGAAGCCAAAAGATTGGACACCACTGGTTTAACCCATTCCGCTTTGCTGGTTCCAAGTCTTGGGACAATGTTTCAGAAGCCAGTTCTCCTCCAGTCAAGACTCCAATTAGTCCCTAGCATGTGTCTTTATTGGTATCTTAATCAGCTGGCTTCCACCTAATTATTTCAATGGTCAGAACAAGTAGTACAGAGACTACAACAAGGACAGACAAATACTGCTTTCAATAGCAATGCTATTTAGTAATAACTATAAAACCATTAACTTACTGTATGTATGGTGGAAGCTTGCTTAGCATTACATTTTCCCCAAAAAATGCTTGGGTGGGGTTTACATTGTTTTCCTTTCTGTTTGTTTGTTGTCTTATAAGAATTTAAAAATGAATTAATTTGCAGAATATTCTGGTACTTAAAAGGGTTGTTCACCTTTAAATTAACTTTTAGTATAATGTAGAGAGTGATATTCTGAGACACTTTGCATTTTTGTTTTAATTTTTTATTATTTGTGTTTTTTGAGTTATTTAACTTTTTATTCAGCAGCTCTCCAGTTTGCAATTTCAGCAATTTAGTTGCTAGGGTCCAAATTACCCTAGCAACCATGCACTGATTTGAATAAGAGACTGGAATATGAATAGGAGAGTACCTGAATGGAAAGAAGAGTAATAAAAAGTAGTTATAACAATAAATCTGTAGTCTTACAGAGCATTTGTTTTTAGATGGGGTCAGTGACCCCCATTTGAAAGCTGGAAAAGGATCAGAAGAAAAAGGCAAATAACTCAAAAAGTAAAGCATATACATATTGAAGACCAATTGCAAAGTAGCTAGGAATTGGCATTCTATTACATACTAAAAGTTACCTCAAAGGTGAACCACCCCTTTAAATGTCTGGTATCAAAATGCTAATTAATTTAGTAAATTGATGGGGGGATTCATTTTAGGGATGATTGTAATTGTAATACCCCTACTGCATAAAGTGATCAGTGATCAGCTTTGTTGTTTAGTTATTGACCTAATTTTGCATTGTGTAGGGCTTAGATGGTCCTGATGGATACGGTCCTCCAGGCTTAAAGGGAGAGAAGGTATGTCTGACCTATTATGTGTTACTTTTGCTTTTGCCAGGCACCACTATTATTTCAATTTATATAATTTGTTTGGATTTTTCTCCACTTTCCGGATCATTTCCTTATTTACTTGGTGTACTCTACTAGATCTATGGCATATACATAATATTTTGCAAGTACTCCTATGTTTTGAGAAACTCAGATTCTGACTCCATGTAAAGTTTTTCCTTTTTCAGTCTCAGTCAAAAGCTCTCAAGTCCAACAAAAATATCACAGCCTGCCAAATGTTCTGCTTTCTACTAGATAAACTACTTCTTCCTCCTCTGAATTAATTCTACTGCCAGAACAATCACTGCACTCATTCTATGCATGTAGAATATTAACTCTGAAACCTGAAATAAATGTATTATGTTTGGTGATAGTAATAATTCAAAAATTTACTTTTTTAGGGTCATGTAGGATTTCCTGGGGATCCTGGGCCTCAGGTAGGTATTGTTCTGTTTTTGATTTCTGCAGAACATGTATATGTTTGTGCGCTTAGCCAGTGTCAGAAAAAAATATAGATAGATAGAATAGATATATACACATATATACATATACAAGTTGGGCATTCTACAATGTAGCAAATTATAATTATACACTATGGGGCACATTTACTTTGCTCGAGTGAAGGAATAGAATAAAAAAAACTTCAAATTTCGAATGTTTTTTTTGGCTACTTCGACCATCGAATTGGCTACTTCGACCTTCGACTACGACTTCGAATCTAACGATTCAAACAAAAAATCGTTTGAATATTCGACCATTCGATAGTCAAAGTACTTCAACCCCCTACTTTGCCACCTAAAACCTACCGAGGTGCAATGTTAGCCTATGGGGAAGGTCCCCATAGGCTTTCCTATGTTTTTTTGGTCGTAGAAAAATCGTTCGATCGATGGATTAAAATCGAAGGATTTACATTTGGCAGTGGAATATCGAGGGTTAATTAACCCTCGATATTCGACCATATGTAAATCTGCCCCCAAATCTTTATAAATGGCATGTTCTGATATCAAAACTAGGGGGCAAATTTACTTAAGGTCGAATATCGAGGGTTAATTAACCCTCGATATTCGACTGTCGAAGTTAAATCCTTCGACTTCGTATATCGAAGTCGAAGGATTTAGCGCTATGCGTTCGATCGAACCGATTTTTTTAATCCATCGATCGAACGATTTTTGTTTGACCAAAAAAAGATAGCCAAGCCTATGGGGACCTTCCCCAAAGACTAACATTGACTTCGGTAGCTTTTAGTTGGCGAACTAGGGGGGTCGAAGTTTTTTCTTAAAGAGACAGTACTTCGACTATCGAATGGTCGAACAGTTAAACGATTTTTAGTTTGAATCGTTAGTCGAAGGTCGAAGTATTCCATTCGATGGTCCAAGTCGCCAAAAAAACCATTTCGAAATTCGATGTTTTTTTCCTTCTATTCCTTCACTCGAGTAAAGGGCCCCTAGGGAAGCACCAAATCCAATATTTTGTTTGGGATTTAGACAAATTCTAGCACTTTTTTGCAGGATTTAGATATATCCCAATACTGACTGCTTGGCCAAACTGAATCCAAAAGCTTAGTCATGTGACTTTAAAGCCATGGACAACTGAAAGCAACTTTTTTTCTAAACAGATTATGCAAATTAGTTTATTTTCTTAAATCTAAATATACAAATTAAGGTGTGTATTTAGTTCAGTATTTAGTCTTTTTGGCGTTCAACCAAGTCCAAAAATGATGGATTCAATGCAATTTATAACTAAGAGACAACACATCTCACAATGATTTTCCCCTACATTGACATACAACCAGCTTCCTCTGCAAGATTCTTTATTTTTATTCTAAACAGCACCAGGTGTAACTCTGGTATAGCACTGGAAGTGTTATGGGCATGCTGTCACAATATGTAGGGACATAGACAGGTGATCTGGCTGTAGGAGAAGTTCTGAAAAGTCTATCAGCAGTACAAGCTATGCTATTTCTGCTCACAGAAATTCCAGTGCTGCTACTGGAGCAGCTTGTAAAAAAATAGGGCAAGGGGTCTTGATGCTGTTCATTATGAAAATGATGAATCTGGCAGGGCTGATTGGATGTTGGTGGGGTGCATTGTGGGCAGAGAAACTTCTGGGGAAGCAGAGGGTACAGAGACAATAATGTAATTGCACTGGGACATCTTCTTTTATTGTCCCTCCTGTCCTTCTTACAACACATGTCCTGGCAGCATTGCCACTGCACTGAAGACATCATGGGGATGAAATGAAATTAAACATATTTTGTCTTAACGTAACACTTGCTATTTGTATTTATAAAAAGTGCAAAGCCTGTATAAATGTCACCTTTATAAAGGATCACAACATTTCTCTGACTGCTTATACAACAGCAGGGAGTATGTTGTTATTTTTCTTTCGTATTGGAATCTCAGTTACTGCTACAAGCATAAAGCTAGGGATTCCTTTGTTATCCATCCATTTAGGTAAATGTCAGTTTAATTTAACAGGGAGAAGATGGCAATCCTGGAACATCTGGAAATGCTGGCCCAAATGGAATCAGGGGAAGAAGGGTGAGACATTTATTTATTTTTTTAGTCAGATGTTGGTGTCAGGTGATCTTCCAGTGATATATGCACACTTTGCACAGTGTATAAGGCCCTTTGCTATTAGCAGGGTTATTTGCAAAGGTCTAATCACCTATATCAGAGTTTCAGCAGGTAGCATTTACTGCTCATAGGAAACATCTATTCTGTTCTATAACTATAAATCAATGATTGAATTGCTGTTTAATAAATCGGCATATATATATATATATATTTTTACATTTCCACATACATTTTGAGATCTCATGGATCAGATTTACAATAATTTTAATTTTATACCACTTCTGTCTCTTAAAAATTTAACTCAGCTTGGGGGCTGAGCAAAGTCATAAAGACATAGGGGGTTATTTATTAATACACATAAGTCTGAATTTATATCAATATTTTCTGAAAAAAACTCTGGCCAAATCCGCACAGGTTTTTTGGGCTTATTTATTAATACGCTTTCCTGAAAATTTTGAATAAATCTGCAAAAAATCATGAAAAATCCAATTTTCAACGTTCTTTCTGATTTTTCATCTGATTTTCGCGATTTTTTCGGATTTTTCACCCGAAAATTCAGAATTTCACCTGAAAACTTTGGGGTATTGCCAAAAACCCAGCGAACCTCAAAAAATCAATGGGACTTCTCCCATTGACTAATATGCAACCTCGACAAGTCTGAGATGCCGGATTTTCTGATTCTGACTTTTCCATCCTCGGGGTTTAATAAATTCTGAAAAAGTCATGAAGTCGTGATTTTTAAAAGTCTGATTTTATATAAAAAATAACGAATTTTTCGAAATTTTTGCATTCCGAGTTTGGTAAATAACCCCCATAGACATACAGACAGTCCATTTAAACTTAAAATTATAATTGATGGAATTTTGCCATTAAGGGAAAAATACTTGCCTGGGGGATGGGCTGCATAATCCTTCAGTATTCACAGACTTCATACAGAAACCCATATAAAAGGCCGGCCTTGTTTATTCCTTTAGCTGAGCAATATAAAGATGTACAATTTTAATGGAGGATGGAACTGCTAACTGTTATTCTATTGGAAAAATATATATGAGCAGATTTACTATGGTTCGAATGGTAAATTCGAATTAGAATTTTCAAATTGGTTATTTGGTCAAAACACACAATTTCGAATTTAAAACCACCAATTTGAATTCAAATGTGAGATTTATCAAAACTCGACCATAGCAACACTTCTAATTCGACCTTTTGCCAATTAAAACCTGCCAAGTTCATGTAGAAGTCAATGGCAGAGGTTGAACCATTTGAAGATGCTAATAGCCTTCCTGACAGTCAAGATTTTTTTTTGGAAGAAAACTCAATTTGAATTTGATTTGAAATTTCAGGACGTACCTATTTGATGGAATGTTAGATGTTCGAGTTTTTTTTATAAATTACATCCCATTCAAGTTATAAGTACATTCGAATTTATTAAATTATTATTATATTATTATACGATTATTTAGTATTATAAAAAAATTCACATAACTTTTAAATTCGAACTTTGATAAATAAACCCAATAATACTTGCCTATGCAGTCTGGTAATAATAATATAAGAAAATAAATGTTAAATGCACAAGTATCCCCTGAATCTTTACAGCTTTACTCTGAGGAAATGGAACATAAATCTTCCTTATAAATATTATATGAATTTGAAATAACTTGAAATATCCTCTGCAACAGGAAACCATATGTATGAACGCATATGTTTTAGTTTGTGCAGACATTATCAATTGTTCTGTGCATTTGAATGTAAATGTGTTGCCCTTAGGGTAATTCTGGCCCACCAGGAACTAATGGACAAAGGGGAGAGAGGGGACCACGTGGCCCACCGGTACGTACCACATTTAACCATGTTTAATTCATCACTGTAAGTCAATTATCTCTCGCGTTATAAATTGTTATTTTTTAAAATCCAGTGTAGTTGCTTCTTTTTGTAAAAAGTGATATTTTTTATTAGACTAATTTCTTTGTGTTTCACAAAGATTGCTCTTGTATCTAAATAAAGGAGAAACAGGAGACAGCATTAAAAGCTTGTACATGTATATGTTTTGTAGAGAAAACAGACCTCTAATATAATAGGGATGTGTTGTAGAAAGATGTGTGTTAGAGTAACATGGAGGACAGGGAACAGGATAACTTCAGTGGTATACATGATGCTATACATACACAGAGGTCACTAGGTGGGCTACAAAAATTAGGGGCATTTTAATCACTGTCAATGAGTAAGAGATGAGATGGGCCCCACCTGAAAACATTTTCTAAATTACACAGAACCTCAGGGAATAATCTATATACAGTGAAAATATGGATGATAGTTGGGTTCATACAGCATGAATAGATGGAAATTGGTATCATCAGTGGAGTACATATTATTTGCCATCTTTCTGTTTGGATATTTACATGGTATGTAAGGGCTGGTTTACCTCTTTGGCACACTTTATTTTGGAAACTATATTAATCTTGATGATTGATGCCCTTGTAGAAATAGTTGTCAGGATTCTTTGGATGTTCTGACTTTGGGTTGAGTCTTCCATTGCTCATGTTCTGACAGATGTACTGCATGGCAATGGGTGAGAAGTGTTTCATAGGACTAGGTAATCCTGGGTGCCTTTAAAAGTAGGAAGAGAAAGTTTACAGTCCCATTCTTGCCAAGTTCAGAACTAGAGATAACAGCAAAGACGGTAGGGTTTCTGGATATGGGAGCAATATAATATAAAAAAAAATATTAGCTTTAGTAATGAAGGGTATTGTTAACAGTCACCATTTATTGTTTTGCTTTTTAATTTTTTATAGGGTTCCAGAGGATTGCCAGGAACTATGCCAATGACGGTATGCTCCCACACGTTTTTTTTCTTATCTAGTCATGCAGATTTTATATGAATGTATATTGTTTATTTGAGCTACTTACTACCCTGCTAAATTATCCCAACAACAGAGTCGCAGATAATGGCCTTTTTAGTAATACAGTTGGGATACAAGCTAGGCACTTCAAAAGGAGCATTGCAGTTTGCAGCAAGTTATAGCAAGTTTGAATGACACAATAGCCTTAAGAACATAATACCTTAAAAAGTTGCATGCTACAGTAATCTACCCCAATTCTATGCATTGCTATACATTCTTGGATACTGCATGTTTCAATACAATACAAAGCATAGTGTCAGAAATGTGTCAGCAATTCTCATAAATTATCATTATGTTTTTCAGCCTTGTGAACTTGTGGAGTTTACTCGAGAGAATTGCCGTGAGTAGAGATAATGAGTAGAATTTTTTGAAATGTATAATACATCTAGGGGGTTATTTATCAAAGTCCGAATTTATCTCAATATTTTCAGCTGCAAACTCCGATCAAATCCGCTCTGGTTTTTTACGCTTATTTATTATTACATTTTCCCAAAAATTTGATTTGCAGTAAAAAAGATTCGCGATTTTTTTCAGATTTTTTCATCCGATTTTCACGATTTTCATGATTTTTTCGGAATTTTCGCCCGAAAACTCCAAAAACTTGGGGGTATTGCATGAAAGCCAGTGCACATCAAAAAATCATTGGGATTTCTCCCATTGACTTATATGCAACCTCGACAGGTCTGAGATGCGGGATTTTCAGATTCAGATTTTTTTTTCATCCTCGGGGTTTAATAAATTCCAAAAAATTCTTGATTTTATAAAAAAAATCACAATTTTTTCTGGATTTTTGCATTCGGATTTAGTAAATAAACCCCATAGTCTCTCTCTAAGTGAGTTTTAGAAGTGCAAGTCTTAAGGTGGCCATATATGCACTGATAATATCTTACAAAATTAATTTTTATACGATATTTGGTGCGTGTATGGTGGGAAATGAGCTGATTGATATCGGCAGAAGACTTGGATATCAATCAACTCGTCGATCGGGCTGGCTGGAAAACTTTGATCGGGCGCCTTCGAAAGCACCTGAACATCGACCATTGTAAGTGCTAAATCATCAGATACAGGTAGAATTCTATTGTTTCTACCTGTGTATCTGATGATTCAGCTCTACACATGTGTGTTGAAACAAATAATCTTTCATTAAAAGATTTTTCTAGGAAAGACTGTAATTGTAACATCTATGGCGACCTTTAGTGAACTGAAACACAGATCTTAGAAAAGCATAGGTCACCATCCTATCTCTGAGATATGTACTTCTTAGTGACTTTGATAGTTTGTTGTGTCTCACAACTGTACCCAGTAATCATTCCATAGTGAGTCTAAAATGGGGACATGTGAATTGCCATTAGCTTGATCTAACACAGTCTGTTTGACCACCTACAGTATGTGCACTCAGTATGTCATAATAAACAAGCTTCTCTCAATTCCATTACATCATATTGTTATCATTGTTTTTGTAACTGATATCTAATTTTGTTGCTCTTTTTTGTTTCTTGAACAGCTTGCTTTACAAGTAAGTGTGATCATATTTCTCAATTATACAATTTTAAAAATCTAAAAGAAAAAAATATTTAGATTTTTTTTTTTTTACATTACAGGTGCTTCGAAATGTCCAGTATACCCAACTGAAATAGTATTTGCTCTCGATGCATCTCAGGATGTTTCCCCAGCTGCTTTCCAAAGAATGAAGGACACCATTATTTCCATGATAGAAAAGCTGGACATTACTGAGAGCAATTGCCCTAGAGGCGCCCGTGTTGCTGTTGTTGCCTACAACAGCAATACCAAATACCTCATTCGTTTCTCTGACTACAAAAGGAAAAGCCTGCTCCTGGCAGCAATTCGTGGCATCTCTCCAGAAAGATCGTCTTCAAGGAGGAATATTGGAGAAGCCATGAAGTTTGCAGGGAGGAACATATTTAAGCGCATTCGTCATGGAATCCATATTAGAAAAGTGGCAGTGTTCTTTGCTAATGGTCCTTCTCCTGATGCTGATGCAATAAACACGGCAGTGATGGAATACAGTGCTCTTGACATTATACCTATTGTGATTGCATTTAATAAAGTTCCCAATGTCGTAGCAGCTTTTTCGGTAAGTTAAGGAGAAAATATTATACTGTAGAACTTTATAACTATGTACTGGTAGAAAGTCATATTGAGTGCTTAATTTAGCTAATGAAATATATTTTTAGAGACATATTTCACAAAGCAACTTGTTTTCAATATTACACCACAAACAAAAATTTTGTTCAACTGCTGTTTTTTTTTTACAGTTTTTGTTACATTTGTGTTTGGCAGCCTTATTATTGACTCTCTAAACTGTTACAGTCCGATACATTATTTGCTGGGATTTCTCAGTAGTAGTAGTAGTAGTTTCAGCCCTAAAAAGGAGTATTTTCACTGAGTTGAAGCTTTATTCAAAGGACACTGAAAATTAAAGACAATCCCATGAACCGTTTATCCTGAGCCAGTGCTCCATTTTTAAAATGAAAACAGGGCAATTCTGTGTTTACACTTAAATGAGGCCTAATAGATCAAGAAGATAAACGACCCTTTTAATTGCAGTACAGGAATAGGATCTGTTATCAAGAAAGCTCAGCATTACAGGAAGGCCCATAGTCTCTACTTTAATCAAATAATTCTTATAAATAATTTCCCCTTTCTCTGTAATAATAAAACAGTACCTTGTACTTGACATAACACTACAAATGTATTAGCTCACTATTAAAGTGAAATACTGTATGTATATACCAGCTGGCTTGAATGCCCCAATTCTATCACTATCCTGAAACACCTTAGCTTCTTTAATGACTCTATTTCATGTCAGCAAAACCAATCCAACATCAAATAAATTCTAAATGGATATATATTTATTACAAATTCTGCCAGCATTAATCTTAAAATAGCCCTAAACCTTTAAAAACACAAATAGATGCTGCCAATATGGAAGGGCGCCTCTCCTCCTCTTTCTCAAACACGTGTAATTCCGCCAATTTCTGTATATGTATACGCAGCGGACATTTGTCCAACCACCACCATTATACAAAGTTTGCATTATACATGTTTTGTATCAGAGCCATCCAATAACACCAAACCCAGATTTATTATGCCTTATATCTGGGTATGGACTTATTAGAAGTTTCTTGTTAATTGGTATCCTTAATAGCATGTTACTTCCTTAATATCCAATACAAGTAGATGATATAACTTGTGTAAAGTCCGATTAGAGACAATACATTTTTACACCTTGTACTTGAACCAACCTAAGCTGTATGAATCCCTATTGGCGGAAAACCAATCCTATTGGGTTCATTTTCTTTGTTAATGATTTTAAATAGCCTTAAAGTATAGAGCTCCACATTACGGAAAGATCCCTTATCTGCGGTCCCAAGCATTCTGGTAACATAATAGGTCCCATACCTGTACTATCAACAGAGTTAAACCTGCTTCATTCAACTTTTAGTTTGTGTAGCACAATGCACCTTCATTTACCTCCATTATCTTTGATGTTAGTTACTCTCTGATGTCATATTGGAATGATTTCTGATCTCATACTATGGGACATGTTATCCATAATGTTTGGGACCTGGATAAGGGACCATTCCATAATTTGTATCTCCATATCTTAACTAAAATATAATATTAACATTAATGAAACCCAATAGGAGTGTTTTGCCATATCATATCATAGTTGGGATCACAGATAAACTACTGTTGTATTAATAAGAATAAAAATATATATTTTAATTATTCGATTTTCCTGTAATTTGGAGATTTCAGGATAACGGGTTTCCGGATAACGGATTCTGTACCTATACTACTCAGTTGCAGAAACCTAGCAATTATGATACATGTGATACATGTGTGCATTGCTACCCTGATGCACACACGTAGATTATATAGCTGAAATGCAAATGTTGTTTTCCATCAGAATTCTGCTTAGTGCAGGGCAATACATATGCTTGCCTGGATGTATCACATCATTTATTTCTGGTTATAGGGAGGGGAAGTGCAATTAAACATTTTTTAAAGTAAAAATGTTTATTTCCTCTTATGTGCAAACACCAACAAGACTCGTATGGATATAATATAACTCCCTAAACGTCTTCCATTTAGGCAGATGAAAGCAGAAGATTCCAAGTGTATTTATGGAGCAGGCCTGAAGATCAGAGACTAGAACTTATTTCACATTGCACTCTTTGTTATGGTAAGATAATTTTATTGTATCTTGTAAGTACTGTCATGTGATAAATTCATAAGATATTCTTTACCCAAGAATGTAAAAAGAATTTTACAGAAGCAGTCATTTTGCACCCTGGACAAAATAATATTATATCAGATTCTTGCATGAATATTTAACTTTTTTGGATATTTTTGCAACACTTGGGGGGTTATTTATCTAATTTATCTTAATACTTTCTGCTACAAACTCCGATCAAATACGCTCTGTTTTTTTGCCCTTATTTATTATTACATTTTCTAGAAAATTTGCCTTGCGGGGAAAAAATCCGATCATGATTTTTCGGATTTTTCATTCAATTGTCAAAATTTTTTGGATTTTTCACTGAAAACTCAGCACACATCAAAAAATCATTGGAACTTCTCCCATTGATTTATATGCAACATCAACAGGTCTGAGATGCCGGATTTTCTGATTCGGACTTTTCCATCCTCTGGGTTTAATAAATTCTGAAAAAGTCATGATTTTTTAAAAGTCCGATTTTATAAAACAAAATCACAATTTTTTTGTGATTTTTGATTCCGAGTTTAAAAAATAACCCCATATAATTAGATGAATAAAATAAGAATTTTATGTACTGGTGAATCTTTTTACAACAACAAATATTGGACTATAAACTAGGGGCAGATGTATTAAGGGTCGAATTTCGAGGGGTTAAATCCCTCGAAATTGGACTGGGGAATAGAATTGAATAGGGAATTCGGGCGAATTTACGCGCTGGCGAATAGTCGAATGGGCGAACATTCGCCTGGCGAATAGTCGCACAATCGAAGGATTTTCATTCGATCGAATGATCGATCGAATGCCTTTTTATTCAATCAAAAATGTAGAAAACAAGCCTATGGGACTTTCCCATAGGATTTTAAAGCAATTCGGTAGGTTTAATCTGGCGAAGTAGGCAGTCGAATGATTTGTAAAAGAGACAGTACTTCGACTATCGAATGGGCGAATATTCGCAGCGTTTTTGCGCTCGATCTATTCGAATCATTCTACTCAGGCGAATTTATGCCAATTCGATAGTCGAGGAGCACAAAAAACGACTCGAAATTCTAGGTTTTTTTCTCTCTATTCATTCACCCGAGCTTGGTGAATGTGCCCCCTAGTGTTTGAGTCCAAAAGATGAGACAACAGTCTAATCTTGATGTATAAAGTGTGTTGATGTGAGGAAAAATCTTAGTGGGAAATAGTTGTTCCTGAATGTGTAATTGTGCCCATGTCAGGGGCAACAAATATTTTGCTATTTTTAATACTTTAATGATTTTCAGTAGGAAAAAAATTTACAAAAGTCCCAATCATTCCAGATAATAGCCTCCATATCTGTATTATAGATACTGTAAATGCAATATTGTATGTGTTATACAAAACAACAATCAGTTGCCTGCGGTAGAATATCAATTCTGTGGTCTGTATATTAGGGACCTGATTTCTGACTGCCAATGCCTTTAGAATTTACAATTCTAAATTGCTCTGTGATCTTGCCATGCTGTAAATGGTGTTAAAGAATGTCATTTAAATAAGTTTAAAGTAAAAGGAAACCCAAAGGGGCTGGGTGGCAATATGTTAGGAACTCCATTGTGAATTCTTAGAATACCATTATCGCCAAATTCTTGTATACAGATTTCAGGAGGAATACCATTAAATACTTCATATTTGTGTTAAGAAGCATACATTTAATTAATCATAATTTTGCTAACAGTGAGAGTATTGGGGAAACATAATGGCTCCAAGAAATCCCTAAGGACATGATTACCTGTACTGTACTCAAGTAAGTGGTGGTTTTGTTTGTGAGCACACAAGCATTTTCAGATGTTAAATGGGAGCATTACTCACTAATATCAGCTTCCCTGTGTGTGTTTGTTTTGCAACTTTACATTTTTTCATTTGGGTTGATAATATGATGTTTTACTTTCAGATAAGTGTAAACCTGATGAGGAATGTGAGCTGGATCAAATGCCTGCAACCATGATAGACATGGACATAGCTTTTATATTAGACAGCTCACACAATGTGCAAGCAGAAGTCTTTGAGGAAATGAAAGAGTTTGTGAGCAGTATGCTGGACACCATCTACATAGCAGCACGGCCCAGAGTTTCTGACACAGAGGCTAGAATTGCTTTAGTACAACAGGCGATTAAGGAATTTGTTCCGAATAGGAACATTAGCCCTGTTAAAACTGAGTTTGACCTTCTTCGTTACAACAACGCAAATATGATGAAGAGACACATTAGACAAGCTGTTAGACAGCTGGACGGTCCATCTGCAGTTGGCCATTCTGTTCAATGGGTCATTGACAATATCTTCTTAAAAACCCCAAAGCTAAGAAAGCATAAAGTACTTTTTCTCATTCTTGCCAGCCCGACAAGCTATTGGGACAGAGAAAAATTGAAAGAAGTCTCCCAAAAAGCTAGATGTCAAGGATTAGCAATATTTGTTCTGGGTTTTGGAAAAACCATAAGTGACCTGGAAATGACACAGCTGCCCAGTTTACCACAAGACCAACATTTGCTTCATTTGATAAGTGTGTCACGGCCAGAATTGGCTTATGCAAAGAAGATGAGTCATGCTTTCTTCAATCTACTCGGCAGTAAGTACTTTTATCACTTTTTATGATTTGTGCATTATGTGCTTTAGCAACTGAACTAGGGGTATGCAGTTGCTGGCCACACATGATTGCACTGAAAATACCAATGAAAATAGTGTTATAGCATGTGTGCCACTATGTTTTTTTTTTAAAAAAAGTCAATGTTGCTTTTACCTTCATTTTCATTAAATTACAAAACAAAAAAGTATGTACATCTGAAGAAATTTCATATTGTGAGTTCTAACTAGAGCTGCAAGCTGTACTTTTATTGGACAGAACATACAGTGTTGAATATCCTGCCAACAGAGTGTGGCTTGCAAGTCCTGCTGTAATGCCTACAGTAATGCCATACCACCACCCAGGATATTTTAACAAATAATTCCAGCAGAGCATATCTCCCTGGTACAAATTTCCCTAGGGACCGTAACACTGAAACAAGACTTGGTCCCAGATAACATAGTTATGTGGGAACCTTAAAGAGTTAGTATACCACTTTTTTAACATGAGTTCAATGAATAGGCTTGTGCTGAACACACTTTTGGTATATTCACAAAAAAATCTATAGTCTTAGTCATTTCTGAAGCTAAATGGGGCAGAGAGAGATTTAAGCCACTTAATGTTTGGTCCTTGCAAGGTAAATAATTAGATAACTAGGGCTCCATAAAGAGGGAAGGGAGGATGTTGCAAGCAAGGAATTGAATTATTTACTTTGCAGGGTCCAAACAGGGGTGGAACTATGGGTAGGCAGAAAAACTACCTGCTAAGGGTGCAACGATAGGGGGCGCTGGGCAGGTACGTGTTAAAGGGTCTTCTACCTACCACTAGCCCATTGTTTGCTCTCCCCTCTGCTGCTCTGCTCTCCCCTCCGCCACTCACCCCTCAGGGGTCCGCTCACAGGCCACTATGGCCTCCCATGTGACATCATTGTACATGTGTGTGCAAAAAAATATAGACTTTTTTTTTACACAGACATACCTGATTCATCACACTGATAGGAAACCATGGTAGTCTATTGATATTCAAAGGAACCATGAAATCTCTGCCTCATGATTAGGATTGCCACCTTTTTTCTTCATTAATACTGACCTTCAGTTCTCAGAGGGGGGGAACGTGACGTCTCACAGAGGGGGACTATGACATATGGGGGGTGTAAATGGGCAGGAATATTTGGATGGGAATAGGAGGACCAGGCGGGTAAATAAGCGGGCTTTCTGGTATCAGGGTGATCGGCAGAGGGGAAGGGAGGTATTTACAGTATAAGGCTTCATAAATTTACTGGCAAGTACATTGACAATACTGGCCCTAGCTGGTGATTTACCAGCTATGCCAGGTAGTAACCTTACTCATGATGCTCCATTGTGAAGTGATGAATTCTGGAACTTGAGTCCCTCTACTTTCAAGAGAAACTGTTTACCACACATTATATGTTCTCCAAGTGTTTCCTCACACACACCACAAACATACAGGCAGGTTACTTGGAACCTGATAAAATTTACACTAGGGAGCTTAGATTGTAAGCTCCACTGGGGCAGGGACCAATGTGAATAATACATAATCTCCATAAAGTGCTGTCAAAGGCATCATGTTTTCTATTCAATTTATGTAATCAGGTATGACTGTATAACAAAATGTATATTATTTCGGAAAGTTCAGATATTGCTTATGCACTTTTTCTATATAAGCACAATTGAATAAGCTTAGGTCATAAAGGGAGAAGAGTTGGAGTTTTCTGAATATTTATTGTTTCACCTTAGTTTCCTTGCCTAGGGGGAAAAGAACTATATTCAGTATGTTGAAAAGGCAGAGATAGTAATACATTTAATAGTTCAAATATTGCTAAAATATCTTGACTTTTAATTTTTTTCTTGCCAGTGACAAAAAATGTATATCTCTGCATTTTAGATTTTAAAGTTTTTACTGTAATGAACTACACATTTTCCTGACAACCATGAACTCAACATAGGCATCCATTGTGAAAATGTATCTTTCACAAGCTGAGATTTGTTCCTGTTTTTCCACCTAGTCCCACTAAGCTTTTATAAAACTGATTATAAGAATTTCTGTCATCATCGATGTGGTCAAAAATTTGGGTGAGAAAACCCAATGAAGAAATTCCTAAGTAAATATTGCAAAAACTTTTTAAATCTTTATAAAAATGTAACTCCTAGGTAAAATATTGAAAACATGCTTATAAAAGTGCTGTTTCCTGTACAACAATTGTTCTATTGGGCACCCTTAGGCTAATGTCACATGGTGCTGATTCTCTGCCTGCAGAAAATTGCAAGTTGAGAACAGAGGCGTAACTAGAGGGGGGGGGGCCCTGGCACGGGACGTGCAGCGGGGGGCCCGCCCCCCTCTGTACGGCCGGAAACGGCCGCCGAACTGAGTGGTGCACGAGCTGCCGGGGGGCCCTGAGGGGGTGCGGGCCCTGGCCCGGTTGCACCCCCTGCTCCCCCGGTAGTTCCGCCACTGGTTGATAATCAGTCCCTATGCTGGCAACAGCTGTTTTTCTTGCCTGCATCCAGAACCACTGTGTTGGCCTGGATACAGACACATGCAGTCTATTTTGTTGATAAAACGACCCTGTATGGACCTTGTACCCTTAGAGCTAGGGGCCTTACGAGTGCACATGCAAAAAGTACAGGAAAACTTTTGTCACAGGACAAGATGAGAGCTCAGGCTCTCTTTTGGCATGCTAAATTTTATTTGTGCCTCTTAGCTTATAATAAGGTAAGGTATATATGTAGAACTGATATAATTGTAGCTATATCCAAGACAGTAAATAATTGTTTATCCCCAGTCTCTTCTTAATTTGCCTTCAGACTGGCCCTCTGTGCTGCTCTGCACTCTGCTAATAATTTGCAAATCTAATATTCCACCTCCTCTTTATACATTACCTAATTGTGTGGCTATAATTGCATTTTAACATTTGAAACTGAGCCTGAATTCTTGTTTTCATAGGTGACTTTAATCGCTACCCACCCGCAGCACTGCAAGCAGAGTGTCAAGGGCGTGGGGACTCGTCTTTCTCAGTGTTAGAAAGGTATGGATACAGAATTTACCAAATTCAGCATTTCTTTGTGCCCATATTTATACATTGTGCATAAGTTGCTAAATAATGCAGCTTAATGTGCTGTCACAATTACACCGGGACTCGCATTTGTTAATCAAGAAATCTGACTTATTTGTTAGCCAATAAACTATAAATAGTGTTTATGACTCTACCAACATATAGACTTTATTTCATTAATTCATTGCCTTTACAATATTGTTTATTCCTACAGCTTGCCTGGCACAGAGTTGACAAAACTTGTTACAACAGATGAGACAATTGAAGTAGTGGAGATTTTTGGTACACCTGCACCGGAAGAAATTGTGGGGAAAAAAACAGAGAAAATTATCATAAACAAAGGTGTGTGCCTTATTATAAGGGGTGAATTTTTGTTGGTAGTTCTATTTGCTCTAAGGGAATTTAGTTGATTACTAGTCTAAATTTACGCTCTCAAATTCTAAGAGGGTAATATTAAAACCAGCAAAGTCCAATCTGCACTGTATTTGAGGTATAAGTGTTTGATTGCGATTCCCACCAAACGTGTCTACCTTGCAGGACTAACACAAAGGCTTGAATATTCTGTGGGGAAGCTCAAAAAGGAAAACTCCTGGTGCAGAATATCTAGATATGTATGTGCTCAGTAAAGCACATCCACCTTGTCAGTAACCCCACTAATAAAGGTAATAAAGGTAATAAGAATCCTCTCTGGTTTCTTATTACCTTTATTAGTGGGGTTACCATACTGACATGGTCGATGTGCTTTTGCACTTATTACTGAGCACATACAGTACATATCTGGATATTCTGCACCAGGAATTTTCTTGATTCTGTGCTTCCTCACAGTATATATATTTAAGAGGGAAATATGTTGCAGTATTTTATAGATGTGGTGGAAACAAACTGAATTGATAAGAAATATGCTATTCAAAAACTTTGTAATCATATGTGAATAATACCCAGCCCAAGGAGTTCCATGACCATATAAATTAACAAGGCTGAAGGTAACTACTAATAGCCTAATATTTTTCATTAAGTGGTACATCACTAAACTCTGATTATAACTGATGACTTCACTAAGCACTGTTTAGAATGATTTAATTTACACGATATTCATATTATCATATATAGAGTCACTCAAAACAACACTCTGAGTATGCCTTACCAAACACACTAAAACGCACAAATACAGGAAACATGCTACATTTCATCCTTCAAGTAATGCATAAATAACCCTTCTCACCTCATTAGTATCCACTAAAAGGAGGGATGTTTCTTTAAACAATAATGTGGGTGAGTTTGTGTCGGTTAGAATTTCAATAGCTTTTAAGAGATCGAGCGGAAAGTGCAGAGAGACTTACAACAAAGCAGATTCGAGGGATTCAAGGGAGATTAGTTGCCTGGCGACAAAACGCCTCTTCTTTGGGGCGACTAATCTTCCCGAACTGCCTCCCGCCAGCTAGAATGTAAACCGCTGGTGGGATGGCACTCGGTGCGCTTCATTTTCCGAAGTCGCCCGAAGTTGCAGAAACGTTGGCTGACTTTGGAAAACGAAGCACTCCAAGTGCCATACCACCGACGATCTAGATTCTAGCCGGCAGGAGGCAATTAGGGGAGATATGTCGCCCGAAGAAGAGGCAATTTATCGCCGGGCAACTAAATCTCACCAAATCTGAGCGTGTGTCTCTGCCTATGGTCTGGCACACTCTGGATCAACAATGAATAACTACTGTAGCTTAGTATAAACTTCAACTCCTGAATGGGCCGGAACTAGGGGTAGGCAGAGTAGGCACGTGCCTAGGGCGCAAGCTGGGGGGGGCACCAGGCACGTACCTGCTCTGACGCCTACCATATTGTCCGGTCCTGTCTCTCCCCGACTGCCACGGATATTTTCTTGTAATTGCGCTTCTGCACATGTGCGCATGCAGTTCTACGCATGCACGCTCGAGTGCAGTTTCGCGCATGCGCACCCAAGCCCGGCCAGGTTGCCTAGGGCGCCTGTCTGGGTTGGCCCGGCTCTGCCTGAATCACTACGGAGCACTGATCAAAGTATGTCTCGGAGTCTGATATCTTTAGTAACAACTCATTCAGACTTATTCAGACATGTTCAGACACACATTCAGATTACATTGTAACGCGTTTTGTGCCCGCAAACTAGGCACTTTATCATTGGCGCATTGTTTTGGTTTGTCAGTATGAACTTGACTGATTTGTTTTAGAATATAAACCATCTTACACTGCAGAAGGGAATGCTTATATGTTAAAAGGCATGTAAAGTCTAAAATAGAATAAGGCTAGAAATGCTGTATTTTGTATACTAAATATAAACGTGAACTTACTGCACCACAAGCCTAATCAAACAAATAATTTATGCTTTCAAAGTTGGCTAAAGGGAGTCACCAAAACAGGCACTGAAAGTGGGAAGGAGGGTGGCGTCCGGAAGGTCATCAAAAGCGGTGGAACCAGAAGATAGGTTAAAACAGATAAACTTTAATGAAATCCTTAAAATTGACAGTACAAGCAGGCAGGGTGAGTGTAGCTTGACGCGTTTCGTGGTCACGAAACGCCACCCTCCTTCCCACTTTCAGTGCCTGTTTTGTTCGCTATAGTGCCGTACCGGGCCGGCATGGAGGGCTGCCTCAAGAACCGGAAGTTGATCCCCTCTCTTGGTTAGCGGCGATTTCATTTTTTGCTCTAAAGGGAGTCACTACCTTGTAACTTTATTAAACATCTTTGCAAGACTAAGACTAAGTGCACATGCTCAGTGTGGTCTGGGCTGCTTAGGGATTGTCATAAACAAAGCTGCTTGAGTTCTGTATGGCTCGGAAGTAAGGTGGGGGCTCCCCCTGCTGTTCATAAGTATGATTGTTTCCCTGCTCAGCAGTTAGGGACCATCTGACAATTCCTGAAAGGAGGATTTTACTGCATACATTCAGGTTTCTTATAAAAACGGTACACATTTTTTAACTAAAGTATATTGGAGATAGGTTTCTTTTTCATTAAAGAAAGTAAAAATTGGATTTTATTTTTTTGCCTTTACATGCTGTTTAATGACTTGACCCGTTGATGTTTGTAGGCACAAATTCAATAGTAGTAGTATGTATTTACTGGATTTTATACTCTATACTTTATACTATTTTATAGAAATTTGGTGGCCTCCCCCCCTTCTCGTATTTGATAGAATCTACCTATGGTCTAACAATTGCAGTGGCTGTTTGGGGTCCTTTTTTAGTGCAATTAGCGTAATGCAGCTACAATATAAAAGCAGAAACCTCCACTGGACTATGTGCAATGTAAACTAAATTCAGGAAAAACACCTTAAACCATGGAATATTAATTTGTTTTTGGAACCCATATTATATAAGGGGAGTGAAATGAGTTTTGGAAATCTTGGAAACATTCTACCTCTATTTTAATGTTAATCAAGGATGCAAAGTAAGCATGGCCAGCTCAAGCTGAGAATTCAATTCATGATCCCTTTGTTTGTTCAGTTGCAATCAGATCATTTACCCAACTGGGTTTTCTAACCTGCCCAATTGATCTGTGGCTAATGTTTAGTTTGGAGGAGCCAGGGGATTTTTAGATTTTTTTGTAATGTTTTTAATTAAGTGACTTAATATTTTGTACCTTTTCAACCTAAGCTTAAAGGACAAGCAAAGATTAAAACACTAGAGGGTACTAAGATGTTAGGCACCACCCAGTGATTTACCCATTACCCTGGGCATGTGCTTCTCTTCTTCGGGCTCAGATTCATGTTTTAGGATCACACTGCAATGTTTTTCCTCTTCTACTGGTCTCCTCCTTAGTCTGCCTTGGGGCACTTGCATGCACAGTACAGAATTTTTACTACAATCTCTTTGCGGTACATGTGCTCTACAGAATGACCAATGGAGAGCCCACTAGAAAAAGGAATATGATGAAGAGGCCCCCACATGCAGCAACCTAGTTTGGGGCATATTTTGGTCAACAAGAGCACCAGCCTGTGTAACAGGCAAGCAACTACTGATTTAGCCTTTCCTTTTCCTTTTACAATTGTATCTGGTTAATGGGATCAATGCTCTAAAACTTAAAGATTTGGTTTGATTACCCTGCAAAGCAATTGCAATTGAAATGTTATCAACACTGTTGTGTACAATAAAAGTTCAAATAATTGAAAATGCACACACAATAACAAATATTTGAAGTACAGTCTATTTTTGACTAGTTAAAAGTGAACATCCATATTAATGAAAGCGGGTTTCACCTGGAGGAACATGACCAGTTCCAAAACCAGGCAGAAATTCCCTGTAACTAATAACTGCATGAAACTGGCAGCAATGGGGTTATTCATAAATCTTGGGTTATTCATAAAGACTTGAAAGATAAGATGAATTCTTTATTAATGTGGGGTGTTATCTGTTATGACAACTGTACAACTTCCAGAGAATCTTCCCAAGGTTAGCAGATACAACATGTGAGAGTTCATGAATGTGTATTTCTAATATGTGAAAATGCTTTCTGTGGGTACCCAAACCCTGAATAAGCTCACAGTATTTTGCTAAGAAACTTAAATGTATTCATTGGTAGTGTTATACTGAAGTATCTTTTCTAAAGAAACATTAAAGCAAGCTGAAATAGTTAAATAAACTATTCATAAATCATTCATAAATATATGTAAAGTTAGTCAAGGGATGATCAAGTCAGCATGTCTGTCTTCATACTTTTTCAGCTTAATTGCCCTTTTAACGTCCAATATTTCTGCAGGGACTCCAAAGCTCTTAACAAGGTTCTAGAAAACATTGTTATTTCAGTCATAGTTCCAAGAATACCTAAGCCAGCAACTAACCTCAAATCTTAACCTTACTGACTTTTGAACTTGGCTTTCAATTTTATCTGGAACATTGATCATGCCTTCCCAGACCTTGCCCTAAATGGCTTTCTGCAATCCCAGCACTACCTAAAAAATTATTTATTTTACCTGGCATAAATGATTCCTCTTTTTTTCTATGCTGAGCAGTAAACACATTCTAATCAGATATAAATACAGTATATTTGTAAAGGTGCACTCCACAGAGTAAAAACAATATAGCTTACAAAATGCAGCCCAATAAAAAATGTCAGTCTCTTAGATTATTTCTTGCCGACCCCTTCACAGTCTCTCAACTGTATATGAATCCAAAATCGAATATATATAAACCCCCAAAGAGGGAATACGTATAAGAAGCGATCAGCGCCTGTGGCAACAGAAATAAAAAACAAACATAGCGCAATACGTTTACAATGTAAAATATCACCCCGTGCATGCACTGGATGTTAAGTGGATGTGTTTTCCCCTTCTCCTTCGGGTGACTGTTAATGAGTAAAAGTGGCAATACAGGTGAACAGAGGGACGGAAGAGTGCTTTTCCTGTGAAGATGGAATATATTCCAGGGATGCAGATGCCTCCACCTTCTATATAAAATGCCTACTTACAAACCACTGCCGTGGTAGGGTGTGTTTAACATGAAGCTCTCTCAGGTTTCTCCTCCAGCGTTCACAACTCCTTCCAAGTTCCCAAAGCAGGAGTACAAACCGATAATAGTGTAACACCGTTTATTTAAAACATAATTAAAAGCAATTAAAATTCACACTCACATTTCCCTTACGGGTTTTTGCGCATTGAGTCCAAAAAACAGTTTTTCTGGGGTCCCAAGGTGTCTTGGTCTAGGCATAGCTTGGGGGACACAATAACCTAGACCAAGGCACCTGGAGTGAGCAGACAAGAATTTGGAGCGAGCTGGCAGGACTGCCCCTGGGGACCCCAGAAAAACTGTTTTTTGGACTCAATGCGCAAAAACCCGTAAGGGAAATGTGAGTGTGAATTTTAATTGCTTTTAATTATGTTTTAAATAAACGGTGTTACACTATTATCGGTTTGTATTCCTGCTTTGGGAACTTGGAAGGAGTTGTGAACGCTGGAGGAGAAACCTGAGAGAGCTTCATGTTAAACGCACCCTACCACGGCAGTGGTTTGTAAGTAGGCATTTTATATAGAAGGTGGAGGCATCTGCATCCCTGGAATATATTCCATCTTCACAGGAAAAGCACTCTTCCGTCCCTCTGTTCACCTGTATTGCCACTTTTACTCATTAACAGTCACCCGAAGGAGAAGGGGAAAACACATCCACTTAACATCCAGTGCATGCACGGGGTGATATTTTACATTGTAAACGTATTGCGCTATGTTTGTTTTTTATTTCTGTTGCCACAGGCGCTGATCGATTCTTATACGTATTCCCTCTTTGGGGGTTTATATATATTCGATTTTGCACTCCACAGAGTGCCATACATATGTTGGCCAAATAAACTGTATGTACCAAATACCTGTATAAAATATAAGATGTGAATATCCTGCCTACAGCGCCAACCATCCCGTAACAGCTTGAAGCTGGTTGTTTTAGATTCATGGGTCATGGTTTATATCTTAATTGACAACTTCCTGCAGGTTTAGAGTGGTTTGCATTTCTTCATGTGATTAAATAGCTAAGGGACATGAGGTATTACATCTTTAATTCAACTTGTTTTAGTTGCAGACATCTGCTTATTGGATGTGAACCATGGCACAGCGTGCAGGGACTATCAGCGCATGTGGTTTTATATAAAAGCTATTGATGCATGCTCCCAGTTCTGGTATGGAGGTTGTGATGGTAATGGAAACAGATTTAGCTCTGAAACTGAGTGTCTGCAAACTTGCTCTTCCAAAAGTAAGTTTATGGTCCCAACAGGATAAACATTGACTTTTTTGGTATAATTTTACAGATCTTGTAAACTGGCTTTGCTATGGTTTAGGCAGCTAAGTTACTTAATGTTCTTATACAAGATTTTAAAGTTATGTTTGCTATGTATAAATTAAGCTTGACAGGCTAAAGGTATTGTAAGATGTTGGGACAATGTGGTGGATCAGTATTTTGTGATATTGGCCTTGCTGGGGATACACCATCTGATCTTAGAAATAGCCCAACTAAATGCCGATTTCTATTTGACCCCATGTCAATTATTGATCACTGATCTTAGCAACCTCGCAGCGGGTTGGATGTCAGAAAAGATAAAGAGGGGAGAGAGTGAATTCAACAAAATGATTGAAAATAACAATCTGGCCTTATAATGAAATTTTTTGTTGCATTGCCAAAAACATTTTTTTCCATTTGGGTTTCATAGAAAAAATATAGACTCTCAAGAGAGAAAGAAAAATATAGACTCTGTTTAAGCACTCTGTGTTAGTCCTATGTCAGCACATTAATTCTACAATGTAAAATCCAGTCATGACGGTTGGGGAATTAAAAAGACAATGAGTAATGTCTTCAGTGGATATGAGATACATCTAAGTATATATTAGTGACATAATACAGGGAGATGCACCCATCACATCTTTTAGTCTGTAAATCTCGGCATTCTCCAGCAGCTCATTGATTGATCTTTTTGTTGTCGCCAAATTACTTATCTTTGTTTATACATAAAATAATGTAACCATATTTATGCTAGTCAGTCAGCCAGTCATTGTTGCTTGTGTGTGTGTTTGCCCCTTCCCTAACAAGCCACTTGGTTTTTAAAAGTAGACTGACCAATGCTAGCAAAAAAAACAGCTAGCTAATAATCCAAATAAGCATCTTTAGAAATGCTATGCACATGGAGTGTGCTTTAACATTCTGCAAAATTATCATCATGATCAGTATATCAAACTGATCTGTTGACGAGTCAGGTGGCCAGATACCCCCATCAGTCGCCCCATTACCATTAAATGTTTTTCTAGTGTGATTTGAAAGTTATTCAAATGATATTTATTAGCATAGATATAACACAGATGAACATGGTACAGAGAGAGGGCTAGGATTACAATACATTTGAAGCCACGCAAGCCAGTTATTATTGCAACACCAGTTTCAAATTGCAAGCTTAAGATCACTCATTTCCAGTCTTGTCATTTATGTAAAAATAAACATTTAAAAACATAAATGTAAAATTGTTCAGGGTGCTTTTCTACATTGTAAACAGTGTAATCTGGTGGTCAGTCAAAGAGAAAGGAAAACAAAGAAGTGTTCTGGTGTTGCCTTTGCCCAGAAAAGAGATCAGAAGCCTCAAATGGCATTTTTTCATCTCTTTCCTGAACAGCGCAACATCAGAGCTATTTTCTATTTTCCTTCTAAAGGTAAATCTCTTTTACTGTCCTTGACAGTTCAGTTACAGGAACTGACCAGCAGTTCATTATATTCAGCGCCGATCCTTGCCTTTATGCCGCCTGAGACGGCCTTCCATTGCCGCCCCCACCCCCCCTCACGGCGCTCACCTTTTCAGTGCCAGAGGGGGTCGGGGGCGCTGCACGTCGCTAGTGCAGAGAGCGCAATTGCGTTCTCTGCACTAGAAGAGCCGAATTTCCGGGTTGAAAACCGGAAATTCGGCTCTTAGTTACCAGAAGCAGCATTAGTTACAACTCGCCTCATTGGTGGAGCGCCCCTGATTTATTGGCAGTTAATGAAAACTTATTTCTGAAACGGAAAAAATAATGTAAATTGCAAAAGTGCTTGAAAATACACTGAACAATTGTAGATTTTTAGGCTTACTCGTCCTTTAAATTGTGATTATGCGATGTATACAGCCTAATGAGAAAAACTTGCATAGATATAGCTAACTTAACTGCACTAGAGCTCATTTGGCTCATATCCTATTTCTAGCTGTTTATTACCTGTTTTAATGCTTACTATTCTGTATTGTCAGAGCAGAAATATCCCCAATTGTATAAATATAAATCCAAATTTCACTTCTCCTCTACTCAGCTTAATCAGTTCGGAACCACATTTGTGTAGTTGTCAAAAGCCATATGTAATTGCATACTTCCCAGTAGCTACAGGGCCAAGTTACCTGTTAGGTGAAATAGACACCAACCTAAAAAAAACAGAATTTTCTACAATTGAAATGCTGATGCAAAGTGACCTGGTTCTGCTCAAAATGCGATCAGCAAAAATCTTCTCTTGTTGATCTTTGGAAAGGAGGTTCAACTTTGAAGCTTCTCAGTATACTATCTACTAGGAGAGCAGTTTATGGACAATGAGATTTTTGCTGAGCACATTGTGAATATAGTGAAAATGTGATTCTAGAAGCAGATGGGGCCCTGAAGCAATACCCTGTCTATGGACCCATTTAGCCTTTATGTGGCTCTGAGCAGATTTCATTTAAAATGAGGTAATTATACAATATGAGACCTATCATGCAATGTAAAATGTATTAATATGGAAAAAAGTGTAAAAAGCAGAAAAACATGCTGAATTTATAATTATACAAGTATTAATTTATGCCCTCTAATTCGGTATTGGAAAATTCAGACAGCAAATAATTTCTGACAGTAAAAAAAAAAGTGCAAAAAAAATGGCAGTGGGTGACGTTTTTGTGTCACAGCTTTTACAAGCAGCCACTGGATTTTGATAACTAGGCCCCTAAGTTTCAGTCCTTCATTGACTCAGAATGCATCCTAATTTATCATAAACCCTGCAGGTTTGGGGGCTGCAGATGTTCATCTCACTTTGAAATACTGTGAGGCTGCCTTTGGAATTTGCCTGTAGGTCAACCAAAACAGCGTACCCCATACGTAATAAAAGTTGCAGCAACCCCTAGATGTTCACAAAATACTAACTGCTAATTGGTTGCTTTACACGATTAGACCTGCAGCAAACTTTGCACCTTTTATTATACCGTATAACCCATGTGTAGAATTCTACAAGAACTTCTTTATGTTCACTCTTTTAGCTGTGCACAGTTGATATGATTTCCCAGTTCCCAAGGTCTACTTGGTGCATCTCTCATTCTTCCCAGTGGGAAGGGATTTAAGATAATTTTTCTTTGAAAATATTAGCAAAAGGCTACAATGGAAATATACTCCAAACTCCTTTCAACCCAAGTGCAAATCAAAGGGAAGACTCTGGAGATTCTGCTTGTGATATGGTTCTGGGATTTTCATATTTGGTGGCTGGTTTCTTTCCTCCATTTCTTGGCTTCACTATTTGCACTCGCTCTCCAGTTAATATAAATAATTCTCATAGTTACTGTTTGGAAATCTTAATGCTTTTAAACAGCCAGTCCTTAAATGGACTGGCTGTTTAAAAGCATTAAGATTTCCAAACAGTAACTATGAGAATTATTTAAAGGACAGAAAAGAGATTTTCCAGTAACTTAGCATTAGTTGGTTATGACACTTTATAGGCAATTATAGAATATTAGAGGGCGCAGTGTCTGCCTGATTACCACTTTGCTTATTTCTCAGTTTTATGAAGGGTAGAGCCCTAATTCATCATATCCAATGACTTATAATGTTCTTTTTGGCATAAAACAGCAACTGTGACAGTGTTATTTTTAATTAGCTCACGATCAACATTTCTGCACTAAACCAGAGAATAACATATTTGTTATTCATTGTCTGTTTTCTTCATTGCAAACCTGTATCTAAGGAATAAGAGTTGCATGGGAGTTAATTTCTCAGACTGGAAAATCATATAAAACCAATATTCTGTAGTTCTATGAAAAGTAATGTTTAAACATGCATAACTAATCAGGATTAAGAAAGCTGAATTTGGGACAGCATTGTATATTTGGTAGGTGGCAAGCTTTCTAGAATCAATTAGAAGTTTTAATTCCAATAAAAATTTAGGGCGACATATATATGGAAGTACGCACAGAAGATGGAATCTACTATGTGTTCAGAAACGGATGAGACTTATTCAAACAGGATACACGAGCTGCACAAAATACTGCATCATAATTCAGGGAAGGGTATGGCCAATTATTATCGTATCTTCACCACAAAATGATTTTTATATAAAAGAGGGTTTCGATTTAAATAAAAAACAGAAGGTACCAAATGCAACTGGTAGAAACTCACCAACATACATATAGTGGTCTAGGTGCTCCAGCCCCAGACCTAGGACTAACTGTTATGACATAGGCTCCTATGTGCCATGTGCACATGAAACGCATAAGGCTTTTTGTTGATGGTATAAATAAAGATTTTTTTTAATCACTTTTTTGATTGCCTGTTTTGTGGGTTTCTGGTGTCCCTGACCCAGTATTCTCCTATGTAGATATTAAGACTTTCAACTAAAGGGGAAATCAGGGCCGCTTCTGCCATGAGACAAAGCGAGAACCTTGTGTAAGTGAGAGATGAATATTCAGGTTTTTACCTGGAAATTCGGCTCTGTTAGTGCAGAGCGAGCTATTGCACTCATTGCACTAGTGATGTTGCCCCCCTTTGACCAGCTCCAATGCTGGTGTTTTAAGCATGGATTGGGAGAGGGGGGCGGCATCAGATGGCAGCCCCCCAAGGATTGCCCGTGGGGGAAATATACACCCTTGTTCAACACTTTTCGCCTATTATTTTAATCATGAAATATCTATTTGTATTTGCTATATCTTGAGCTAATCAGGACCAACAGGGAAAGTGCAAGCTACTCCATGTTGGGTAGATAGATTCCCAGTAATCAGAAAACCCCCCTGCATAGTAAATCTAATTATCTACTTTACAAACACTGAACGTGGAGTAGTTTCAGTTTCCCTGATTCTTATGTTTATTTTTCACAAATTTAAATGGATTTACCCGGTTATTCATATGAAATATAATAAAATGTTTTAAAGTGCAAATTTTATGAATTTGGCATGTGTAGATATACAAATACATCTGAAGTTTAGTGCACAATATGACTTGGGCAGCAAGTGGACGATTTACATTTCTTATCTAAGTTTCCCTAAAACAAATTTTGTATAGTTGCAGTTATAAGTATGTATGTTCCTATTAACCACCTCTCTGGCACTAGGAATTCTTTTTTTCAATAGTATTTGCCAATTTGCACTTTGAATCCACAGTGAGCAGTCAAGCGTTTTTCTATTGTTAACAACTTTAAAAAAAAAGCTGGACAGAAAACAATGTTTTAATTTTTACTTATACTTTTATAGGTAAAAAAGCTAATGGGGAAGTGCGGAGCCTTAAGAAAGGTATGTTAAAAGATTATCTCTGCAAATGCCATTGATTAAAAGGATATGCCACAGTTAAAAATGCAAATAATTTGAATTTACACACCAGTAAAGATGCCAACTAGCCAGTAAAAACATTAGTTACTGACAATGTTACAACAGGTTTTGGACTAGTTACATGAAAACCCATTGTCCAAAAGGCTCCATTTTACTCAAATAATTCAAAATTTAAAAATGATTCCCTTTGACTCTTTAATAATAAAACAGTATATTGTACCCAACTAAGAAATAATTAATCCTTATTGGAAGCAAAACCAGCCTAATCCATTTATTTATTGTTTACATTTAATTTGAATGCGAGACTGAAAAGTGAATAGGAGAGGCCTGAATAGAAAGTTAAGTAATAAATAGTAGCAATAATCCATGTGTAGCCTTACAGAGCATTTGTTTTTTGAGCGAAAGCTGGAAAGAGTCAGAAGAAGAAGGCAAATCGTTCAAAACCTATAAAAAAGAATAAAATGAAGACCAATTGAAATGTTGCTTAGAATTAGATGTTATAATATACTAAAAGTTAAAGGACCAGTAACGTCAAAAATTTTTACAAAAAATTTCGTTAGAATACAACGAAAAAAAAACACCAACACAAATTAAAATTTAAAATAGCAAAGCCTTTATTAAGAAATAACTTACAGAAACTCCACTTCCTGTCCTCTTCATAAACGGCGAAAGGGCGACCATCCATCTGCAGCGCTCGATTTCTCCTCCTGGCTATACAATGACAGCGTGTCCTCTGCCCGATCACCTTCTCCAGCTCTTCTTCATCCAGCAGCAGTATGAAAGCGATGTCTCCTGCTCCTCCGCTCCAGGAATGCAGCCCTGACTGCCGACCCCGTGCCCACTCCGTCACTGTCAAGGCAGCTGAAACAAAGCAGCCGCAAAAGAATGCGTCCAACACTGAGCCGGCAACCCCGGGAGGACGAGCTTCTTTTGGTGAGCCGTGCTGCTCCCTGCCTGCAGCTGCTTCTGCTCCCTCCAAACTGCTGTTGGGCTGCTGTTGGCTGAATCGTGAACCGGCAGAATTTGGGGGGGGGACAGCCTTTCGCCCTGGAGCGGTGCAGACGCAGCCTCCTAATACACTCAATGCGGACCTGCCGGGGTTGTATGATTTACTTTTATTTACTCCTCCTGCCGGCTCAGTGTTGGACGCATTCTTTTGCGGCCGCTTTGTTTCAGCTGCCTTGATAAGTGACGGAGTGGGCACGGGTCGGCAGTCAGGGCTGCATTCCTGGAGCGGAGGAGCAGGAGACATTGCCTTCATACTGCTGCTGGATGAAGAAGAGCTGGAGAAGGCGATCGGGCAGAGGACACGCTGTCAGTGTATAGCCAGGAGGAGAAATCGAGCGCTGCAGATGGATGGTCGCCCTTTCGCCGTTTATGAAGAGGACAGGAAGTGGAGTTTCTGTAAGTTATTTCTTAATAAAGGCTTTGCTATTTTAAATTTTAATTTGTGTTGGTGTTTTTTTTTTGTTGTATTCTAACGAATTTTTTTGTAAAAATTTTTGACGTTACTGGTCCTTTAAGTTAAAGGTGAACAACCCTTTTAAGATTTTCTATTCATCAGACTTTTCATTTCCATGGGAACCATATATATTTATTTTGCTCTTGTTTATCCCTTCCCTAGATGTCTGCACATTGAAACAAGAGGAAGGAGAATGTGCAGATTACATCCTCAAGTGGTCCTACAACCAAGGCAAGAAAGCCTGTGTGCAGTTCTGGTACGGCGGCTGTGGAGGAAATGGGAACCGATTCGACACACAGGGGCAGTGTGAAGCCATCTGCATGTCATGAGCCTGTGACCCAGAGAGGCGCCTGTTGTTATGAACCATGCTTACATAGCGGAAATCAAAGTGAATCAACATAAATTATTGAAGCATAAATGTGTCGTTTCAATTGTTAATTTGTCCAATAATCAGCCAGTAATTTGCAAAAAGGTATAATTTAAGGTAAAGAGCTGTTTTATTCTGTTATTTTATGCAAATACTTCACAACAATTGAAAAGGAAACATTACACTTTTGTATAACATTGCCATGGCCATTTGGATCCAACATCTACACACAGGACACGCATAAGACTTTCAAAATTTTTCAGGCAGGTACGTTTTCCAGATTACAATAGTAGCTTCATAACCTGTCGGCATAGGATTTGGTGGGATTTCCTTGTAAAACAGGGTTTCATAGCATGTTCTCTATGGGACCCAAACTGGTAGGGGTTATCTATGCAGCCCAGGATCCAGTTCTAAAATGCTTTTACATGTATGGGATCATTATTCGGAAACCTATTATCAAGAAACCTCTGAAGTATTGTAAGGCCATCTCCCATAGAGCCCATTTTAAGCAAAAAATTCTGTTTTTAAAAAATGATTTCTTTTTTCTCTGTAATAATAAAACAGTGCATTGTACCTGATCTTGACTAAGCTGCATGAATCCATACTAGTGAAAAACAATCATATTGGGTTTATTTAAAGTTTAAATGTTTTTAACAAAAAGACCCTTTATCCAGAAAAGCCCAGGTCCCAAGCATTCTGGATAACAGATCCCATACCTGTCTGGTTAAGACGGACACATTGTTGTAGTGAAGGAAGTCATAGGGTCCTAAACAACAATAAAAGCCAGTTCAAGGTATTGATCGATAAGTTGAAAACCCTTGATTTATAATGTGCAAATTAACATGGCTGAAAAGCACAAGTACCAATGGTTTTCAGGCATTTCCCATTTAAGCCAATGTCCAAGTGATTTGAAGTGCTCTGTCACTGGATAAAAAGTGCAACATATGCTAGTCAGAATAATTCTGTTTTTTAACCAGATTCAAAGAGACAAGATACACCTGTGTAAGTAACACAATATATAATAAGCCCTAGAATAAAAGGCTTTATGTATGCATTTTAACTGCATAGATTAAACATAACTGAAACATTTTATTCATGTTGTCCTTCCCAGTTACATTGCTTGAATTCCTCAGTCAGTAACACAGGCAGCAATTAGGAGAAGGAAGCCATTCATTACATAGAGCTCTTTATCTTTATTTATACTAATTTGAGGACAAGGTAGATAACAAAGGCAACTGTCCATTATTGTACAGAAGACCCTAAGTGACACACTTGTATGAGGCCCAAAAAAAGAGGGGTGACCATTTTTAGCTAGTAGTGTTTGGTCATTCCCAGAACTACCACATTCCAGACTTTGCCCTCCAGTTGAGGATGGTCATATCTGATACAGGAACCCAATATGTACTGCCTGCCTTAATATTGTTAGTTTTTAAGGGGGCCCATTAGTGCTATATGGACAAATTACTAACTATTCAGGCACTTCCTTAGAAACTTGCCCCAACAAAAGCCAAGAAGCAGATGTTACAAGTATATTCTGGTGTATTCATTCGCCCACAATACCCAAAATATTTCATATGTTTCTGTTTCAGACCATTTTTTGTTACTGAGGAATATTATAAATAATTATAGTTTTTAATGACATACTGCCAGTGTTTTGCCACTGAATTTCTCTAGTTTTAGAGTTGTGCTCATATACATAGGTTAACTTGATCAAAGTGGTGCTCAACAACTTTCTATCAAAATGTTTTTTGGACATTGCAAATTGTAATGTTCTCTGTGAAATATAAACAGATTTTGTAGTATTGTAATAATGTCACTCTGAGTCTGATGTGAATAAACTAAATTCAATGGAATATCTCTGCCGTCCAGTTTTATTAAGAAAAGTATTATCATTATGTATTTTTAGAGCACCAACATTTTTTGCAGTGCTGTAAAATAAATGTGTTTATATAAGGAACATACAGAATTACATACATAGCGACCAGTAATCTATATGAAAGGTGAAGAAGGCCCTGTGCATAAGAGCTTACAATTTAAAAGGGGAAGGGATTGAGAAACAAGGTGTGGGAGTGGGCAAGATCAGAAATAAGCAAGGTGAGAAGTGTAGCATTTGTTATTGCATTTGGTAGCTAAACAGAATGAAGTAAGCTTCTCTAAATAAGTGTGTTTTTTAGAGATCATTTGAAAGTAGAAAGGTTGGGAGAACGTAGGACAGATATGGTATTGCATGTGGTATCTAAATAGAATGAGGACAGCCGTGGGAGAATTTCCGAGAAGGGGTGCAGCCCTTGCAAAGTCTTAAATGCGAGCATGTGAGGAGGTAATGAGAGAAGAGTTGAGGAGCAGGTCAGTAGAGGAGCATAACAAGCAGTTAGGTGAGTATCTAGAAATAAATTCAGAGATGTGGGGGGGCAGAGTTATGAACTGCTTTGACTGTCAGGGTCATAATTTTGAATTTTATTCTGGAAGGTAGTAGAAGCTAGGGCACAAATTGGCAGAGTGCCATGGCAGAGGAGGACCGGTTGCTGAGGTGTATAAGCCTGGCGGCAGTATTTATTATGGACTGGAGAGGTGTTCCAGACTGTCACCAGTAGTCTAGGCTTAGTAACAGGCTAGTGACTGTTGAAAGCAACTGAGCAATCAAATTAACAAAAAGGACAAGTATTTTTATTAACTGTTATTTTAGATAAATGTTTGTATAGTTAACTACTGTACCTTGGTTTAATTTTTGATGGCTTGTTCAGTCTGGGATAATGAGAGCTAGCAAGATTGAAAATATGGCCCAGTGTGCAGTCTTCCTTATGTATGCAAATTTAGAACAATCGTTCCAAACTGTTTGTGAGCAAATTGCCAGGTTTGTCTTAGAGCACCGGAACAACAATCTTGAGAGGAGTCTCTTGCTCACTGAGCATGACCTAGTTGGGTCAGATACTTTGCAGGGGGGGGGACAGCAGCAGTATGGTGAGGCAGTTAGCTGGGTGACAGAAAATCTAGGGGGGGCAAGACAAAAAAAGGGAGACTGTTCCAGTGTTTATTGTATAAAGAAGACGGGAGTGTGAATTCTGGATTGGTAGTTGGGGCAGATCTCTCTAACTAGTGATGGGCGAATTTGCGGCGTTTCGCTTCGCCGGAAAATTCGTGAATTTCGCGCGAAATTCACAAAACGGCGAAAAATTAGTGAAACGGCACCGGCGTCTCGTTTTTGACGATTTTTTTCAGGCGAATTTTCGCGGACATTTTGCAAATTTATTCACTGGCGGCGAATCATGCAAATTCGCCGCGAATTCGCGCCTGGCGAATAAATTCGCCCATCACTATCTCTAATAGCAAGAGACCAGTTTCTCTTGTAATGGTGAGAAGGTGAACAGAGTCAGACCAAAATATATTGTGGTTATAGGGCATTCAGTTATTAGGAAAGTGGATAAGGTAATTTGTTGTCTGGATTGCTACAACCGAACAGTTTGCTGTCTTCCTGGTGCAAGATTTCGGCATGTGGTCGATTGGGTAGACAAAAAATTGGATGCGGATGGGCATGATCCAGCTGTTCGGCATGTGGTTGATCAGGTAGACAAATTATTGGGTGCAGTTGGGCATGACCCAGCTGTCTTAGTATTTATTGGTACTAATGACAAAATTAATGCTAGATGGATGACCTTAAAGAATGAGTTTAGGGATCTAACAACAAAGTTTAAGAGCAGGTCTACCAATGTAATTTTTTTAAGAAATTGTGCCCGTGCCACACGCTCATGTTTAGGAAGATGGGAGCTTAGGGATCTAAATGCATGGCTATTGTCTTCGTGTAGGGGTTGGGTTCCTAGAACACTGGGCTAATTTTTCCTTGGAATTAGTAAGGGGTCACGGGGGAGGAGTGAAGGGGCATACAGTTTACCAGGTAGGGAGATGACTCTGTTACAAGTAAACAGACTAATAGTAACTTCAAGAGGCACATTTATCAAAAGTCAAATTTCGAATTCATGTGAGTTTTTAAAAACTCCCCTAAATTTTACATTTGACCAATCTAAATTTATTACAAAATTAAAATTTTTGAAACTCGGATGAATGGAATAGACCGGAAAACTTGAATCGAATTGAATTTCAGGTTTTAAAAACTTGATTTAATAATGTCAGGAAGGCTGCAACCAACTCAAAATTGATCCCTGGCCCTCTCCCATTGACTTAAACAGCAATTCGGCAGGTTTTAGGTAGCAAATAAAGAAAACAGGATTCTGGCTACAACGTGGCTTGCAAACCAATCATATAGCTGTTAACATTCCAGGAGTCTTTGCAACCCCCAAGGTAATCCGAAGAAATGTAGAGCAAATGGAATAAACAGCTTGAAGGCAGTAATTTGTAACTGCAAAGTTTTATTTTAGCAGTGTAAAACACACACTACATGTTTTCGGGTAAAGACCCTTTATCAAGTGTGCCAAGTGCAGAGTGTTGTGGGTATATAAATCCTCTTCCACATACCAGGAACCTCCCCCAAATTACATCTTAAAGTGACAGTATAAAGGGTCTTTACCCGAAACATGTAGGGGCAAATTCACTAAGATTCGAAGTTGCGCCAGGCGCAACTGCGCCGCACTTCGCCAGGCGTAGTTTCGCCAGCGCTCCGCAAATTCACTAAAATCCGAAGTTGCGCTCAGGGGTAGCGTAAGGTTGCGAAGTTGCGCTAGCGTTGATTCGCTATGTAAAGCGAAGTTACGCTAGCGAAGGCTAATTTGCATACGGCGCCAAATTCAAATTTCAATGGAGGAATACTTATCAGCACTACAAATGCCAAGAAAACCTTCAAATCATCAAATAAAAATTTTATTTTGCCTTACACATGTGCCCACTGAGTCAGGAAATGTAGGGGGGAAGGAGAGGAGCCCCAAAAATTTTTTCGATCTTTTTCAGCCTATCACCCATCATGTAGAAAACACGCCAGCGTTTTTTGGGACTTAGAAAAAAATTTGACTTTTTTTGAAACAATCCCTATCTACTCTATTGCGCTTCGCCAGGTCTGAGGTGGCGAAGGAAGTCTAGCGTAAAAGGTAGCGTTCAGTACACTGCGCAAGTTAGTGAATTTGCGTAGTTATGTCGCTAGCGAAAATTCGCCTGGCGTAAGGGTGCGAAGTAACACTAGCGAAACTACGCCAGCGTTCGTTAGTGAATCTGCGCAGTAACGAAAATGCCAAACGCTAGCGAATTAACGCTAGCGTTCGGCGCTTCGGCGCATAGTGAATTTGTCCCGTAGTGTGTGTTTTACACTGCTAAAATTAAAAAAAAAAAAAAAAAAAAAAAGAAAACTTTGCAGTTACAAATTACTGCCTTCAAGCTGTTTATTCAATTTGCTCTACATTTCTTAGGTAGCAAATAGTCAAATTCAAGTTCTTAAAGGGCCAGAGTATGATAAATCTCGAAAATCATTAAAAAAATACTTAAAGAAACATACAAAACATACAAAAAACGTAAAAGCATTTAAAAAAAACATAAAAATTAAAAAATTCTAATTTTGAGTTCGCATTTTCAATTCAACCCTTAATAAATCTGCCCCTAAATGTAATTTTCCATGAAATACTATAAATATCTGAGACCTGGTGGGATGATATGTGACTGGGCTGTCAATTTAAATGGCTACACCCTTTTTAGGACAGACAGAGGGATTAAAAAGGGTGGCACTGGGGAAGGTTTGGAATCCCTTTGGGTTGAGATTTCGACTGGGCAAAAAGCTACTAAAAAAATTATCATTGGTGTATGCTACAAACCACCTTGAATAAGTGATGAGTTTGAGGCCCAGCTACTATTACAAATAGAGGCTGCTTCACAACTAGGTCAAGTTATTATTTTGGGTGACTTATCCAGACATTGACTGGGGTTGCCAAGTCAGAAAAAGCTAACAGGTTTGTGAATATTCTTCTAGAGATTCTGAACTGTTATGTTTCATCTGTCTACACAAATGAGGAATGAAGGTTTCCTTCTAAATAGTCCCAATTCTATTAATACATGCAACAAATGATGCATGGTTCATGCAAGGGGAAATTAAAAAAAGACTTGCACATATAAAGATAAACAAGGGTCTGGGACCAGATGGTATTCATCCCAGGGTACTAAATGAGCTTAGTTCTGTGTTTGCCAAAGCTCTATACTTAATTTTTCAGGATCCTTTAAGGTCTGGCATGTGCTGAGAGACTAGCAAATGGCTATATCGAATGTGGTGCCGCTATTCAAAAAGTTAAAGGGGGCTTTTGTAACTGGGGGTTTTTAGTTCTCCTTTAAGAAAGATATCAATAAGCTGGACAGAGTGCAGAGATGTGCAACTAAACTGGTTAAGAGGATGCAAGATTTAAATTATGAGAGTAGATTGTCACGGTTGGGGTTGTTTTCTCTGGAGAAAAGACATTTGTGAGGGAACATAATTACTCTTTATAAGTGCATTGCGGGCATTATAGACTGCTAGCGGGAGATCTATTATTTAATAAAATAGATCATTAGACCAGAGACCACCACAAAGAACTTTTATTTGAAGTAATGTGGGTGGTTCTTCACAGTGGGAACAGTGAGGTTGTGGAATGTGCTGCCGGGTGATGCTGTGATGGTTAATTCTGTTAATGCCTTTCAGATTGGCTTGGAATGATTTCTTTGACAAGCATAATATCCATGGCTATAGTAATACTAAAATGTATAATTACAGACTTCTCAGCTCCTGCCTTCACATGTGCGTTCCTTACTAACAGGGCCAAATCCTTTTGTGGTTTAGTTGGACTATTTAGTTGAAGACATCATTATGGTGTCAGAACATTACAGGATCAACTTCAATCCTCTAGAATATTTTGAAAGTATAATAAATCTTATGGTCTGAATATGGATGATGCTGCAAGCATATTTCAATATTTTTGTGATTAATTTCCAGAAAAATGTTTATTTGCTTACTTACAGTGTTGCTTACTTACAGTGTTTTTCTCTGGCTTTTAGTTTTAAGCCCTTTGGGAGGAAACAATATTCAAGGTAATTGCTCTCCAGTGTATTGTGGCTGCTCATGCAGAATTGTTTAGGTGCATGTCTTTGTGGTATTGCTTCCAGTAAGGGTAGCCTTAAATCTTTCCTCATCTATTTGCTGAGACATTTTCTTCTGCCTCCACAAAATATATTAACAGTGGTAGTGATAAGGGCAAAACTGAAAAGGAATTGAGTATGCTATTTTCTAAGGAGAACAAAGCCTATGTCCTTAGCTAAGGTGACACGGCTGCCTGACAATCATAAGCTGCTCCCTGGAATTCAGAATTCCCAAAGGTCTGTCGCATGATAAACACAGATTTCCTGGGGTTCATACCCCACTCATAGCAAGTTAAAATACGACCAACCAGTAGTGATAAATGTTGATGGAAACAAACTGTCCCACTGACAGAGGTAAACTAACATTTGATTAACAGGTGTGGAATCAGTTACCTGGAAAGCTCAGAATTATGGAAAGTCTCCCATAGACTCCATTTTATCCAAATAATCCACATTTTTTAGAATGATTTCCTTTTTTTCTGTAGTAATAAAACAGTACCTTATACATTATCCAAACTTAGATATAATTATTCCCTACTGCGAGCAGAATCCAAATGACGAAAACATCCATTATCTAGAAAGCCCCAGGTCTTGAGCATTCTGGATAACTGGTCCCTTAACTGCATTAAAAACAGAAACATTTTGCCATGCTCTGATCAACCCAAGCCCAACTACACCCAGATCCTACCCATCCAAAACACTTACCCAATTCCCATTATCCATGGCTGAGGGCTGTCCCACATCCATGGCGGAGGACTGTCCCACATACAACATACAGTTTGGTGATGCAAACCAGTTTTTGCTTTTATTGGAATATTTATGTGGGCAAAAATGTAGATTTCCCAGTGGTACTAGGATAAGAATGAATTTTCTAAAACCAAGCATTACCATAATAAATAGGTTCACCACTTGGTCAGTATATTACCTGCCTAGCTGGTAAAATAACAACCAATGCTGGAGCCGGTATTACAAATTTACTGGCAATGTAACCCTGAGACCCTGCCTACTCAATGAATTTTGGCAGGCTTTGTCTAGCTTGTCAGGCAGCTTTTGTTTGATAACTAGACAAGGTTCAAGATCTTTGGCACAGAAACATTTTTGCTTTAGCAAGGAGGTATTTGCTCAGATAAGCCTGTGGTATGAATTGTATTTCCTTCATGTCCTATACTGCAGCACCTGTGGGGTTAAGTCCCCTTCCTGATTGGTAGGATGAGTGAGACAATTAAAAACATAATAATCCACGTTAACACGTGTTTTTTGTTCCACCTCCTGCAGGTAGCAAGTGACGTTCTGTTGCAGTGGGTTTTTTTTTATGGCAGCACATTTTTTCCTGATGCCTGACACACCTTATTGACTGATTGGGGGACTTCCATAGTGGCAGTCTTTCACACTGGGCCCTATATTTCCATATACATTTTGTAGCCAGGGAGACATCTTGCAAATATTGTCCCCCTTCCGGAAGCGCACGCAGCATGCATATATATGTGCCAGAGCACTGGGGAGCTGTGAGACCACAGTACTCCCCGGAAAGTGGCATGTCGCCCCTAATATTTTGCTGCCCTAGGCCCGGGACTTTGTGGTCTCACCACAAATCCGGGCCTCGCTGTTGCAGAGGATTCCCCCTCCTTGAGGTAGGTAATTTTTTTTGTTGTTGATGAAGTTGATTCTTCTTATGAGGAGGAAGTAATTGATTTTTCAGCCAGATAATGTTGCTAGGCTTATTAAGGCTGTTAAAGGGAAGAGGAGGGGGAAGAGAGCTGAAAAACATAGGAAGGGAAATATTTTCCTCTGCATCCACTAATTAAAGATTTAATTGAGTTCAAATGGAAAAATCCAGATAAGGTACTAAATAAAGGACATGAGTCTTTGTTTCCTTTTGATCAGGAAATTAAAGTTTGGGAGTCCCCTCCGGTGGTAGATGTGGCAGTAGCTTGCATTTCAAAGTGCACTACTACTGGCTCATGCAGCTGGAGGAGGATATTGATTTGAAAGTCCCTATATGGTAGCTTAATGCTCCTTAAGGGTGTAACACCTCCATTGAGTCTTTGAAGCTAGCTTCTAGAAATATGTCCCTTTCCACCACAGCCAGGAGGGCTATCTGGCTTAAGCTGTTGTCCGCAGATACCATGTCTAAAAATAATCTTTTCAATATGCCCTTTGAGCCTGGTCATCTTTTTGGTTCAAAATTAGACGCGCTCAAGGAGAAAATGTCTGATGTGTAGGGTAATAATTTTTAGTTGGCAATAGAGGTCTCCAGCTAGACCCAGAGAGTCTATATATGGCAAAAAGGAGAAGCCTTTCAGATCACAAGGTGGATCTTCCATTTTCAATTTCACATCCTACCCTTCGGTATCACTTCTGCTCTGAGGGTATTCACCAAGGTAGTTGTTTCTAAAAGCTGCGTCAACCTCCCTCTTTCAGAAACATCTGGGAAGATCTGAGTGTTCTGCAATATCTCAGCTGGATTATTAACGTGGAAAAGACGTCTCTAACACCTTTAAGACTATGGACCTTGTCAGTCGCTCAAAGGATCAGTCTCTTGTCTCTTTAAGACAGATAATGAAAGTTCTAGGGCTAATGTCCTCTTCCATAGGCAAGATTGCATATTCACCCTCTCCAGCTGAAACTACTGAGACTCTGGGACAGATCAGAGGACTCTCTAGTAGGGATGCACCGAATACAGGATTCGGTTCGGGATTCGGCCAAGATTTGGCCTTTGTCAGCAGGATTCGGATTCGGCTGAATCCTTGTGCCTGAACCGAATCCGAATCCTAATTTGCATATGCAGATTGTGGAGAGGGCATGATTTCACGTGACTTTTTGTTACAAAACAATCAAACCAATTTTTTTCCACTTCCACAGAGTTAGTTAGACAATTGGGGAGTCTCAGAGGTGTCTCAGAGGTGGATCTGATGGCAACCAGGGAGAATGCCTGGATGTCCTGTATCAACAGGATCATCCGTGGGTTCAGGATGCAATGACAAGTGGAATTTCAGACTAGCGTACGTGTTTCCTCCTATTCCAATGATCAGCAGGGCCATCAGGAAGATCTATCTGGATCAGGCTTCAATCATTGCTATTTTCCAGTATTGGCCCAAAAGTGTATGATTTCTCACAGCTGATGACTATGCGCCACAGGGACTATTGGGTTCTTCCCCAAGTCAGGGGTCTGATTTCTCAGAACCAGTTCCAGGACCACGAGCAGAGCCATCTGAAACTGACTGCTTGGAGCTTGACAGGGCCTTATTAATCTTTTTGGGCCTCTCTGATAGGGTAGTTAATACTCTACTCCAATCCAGAAAGCCAGCAACTTCCAAGGCTTATTCTAGGATAATTAAATCGTTCCAGATGTGGTGGTCCTCAGAATGTGTTGAGATGGAAACAGTCTGTCAATAATGTCCTTGATATTTTGCAGTGGGGGTTAGACAAAGATCTAAGTCCAAATACCTTCAACGTCCAGGTTTCTGTAATCTCAACCTTCTTCTGTACTCATTTATCCGCTGAGCCCAGTGTACAGAGATTGTTTAGGGCAGCCCTGAAGATAAAGCATCCTGTTCTTAATTCAGTTCCCCAATGGGATTTGAAAATTGTGCATGAAGGGTTATTTGAACCCCCCTTTGAGCCCTTGAAATCAACACATGTCTAATAAAGTTGAGTTATGTGCATTGGTGTACTTTTTTTTAAAACACGTGTCAGAGTGGAGGGATGGGATTATTAAAATGTTTTTAATTGTCTCACACATCCTACCAAGCAGGAAGGGCCTTAATTACGGTAAATTTATTTTCCAGAAGCGGGATTAGCTTTTTCTCTGTTGGCAGATAAATTGTAATATGTGCCATAGGCCTTAACAATACATTTTCTTCTGCCTTCTCATGTTCATGGGATCTTTTTATTTTTTGTATTTGACCAAGTTTGTACAATACCAGTAAAAGATGAAGATAAATTTACCTAAAGAGTAAAAGGTATGTCAGTAATTATCCTGAAATATTTGTGACACTTATAGGACTTTCTTTCTCCATTTTTAAATGCATTTTTTGTTTTTCCACCAGACAATCCAAAAATACATATCCATACAGAAGAGGCACATGCATAGGGCAAAAGCTGTTGTGGATGAAAGGCATGTACCTCTTCTTTTGCCTACCCCTAGGCCAGGTCCTTTTCACCCCACCACCCGCATGTGCTTTACCTCCCTCTTCCCATCATCAACATGTAGCATGCACACACAGGAGAAGAGGGGGACTACTGTATAAATAGGGCACCCTGTTTGCTTTCTGGGGTTCTTCTTGATCATCTCAGAGTTGAAATTTCAATATTTTCAACCTCCACAGAGAGAAGGACAGATATTTCTCACTTTGCAGCCAGCAGCCTGTTGAAGATAGCACCCTACTGTTGATGCAGAGATAGGGTGAAAGAGTCATGCAGGACTAAATTATAAGCGGGTGGAACAAAACATTTGAATTGCCATGCATTCTCTTAAACAGGAATTATGCATAGCATGGTTTGAACATTATTTGGTGACCACATGCATTACTGTACCTGGGCAAACTTTTAATTACATATAGGTGTAATAAAATGTTTGGGAGCCCTCGACAAGGGCGCTAATTTTAGTTGTAAAGGATTATGATATCTCCGTTATGAAACTAAATGAGGCAAAATAAGATTGTGCTTAAGGCAATAATTCCTATCATGTTACTAAAATAGAAAATGTCTCTTCTCAGAGAAGAGATACACATGGGGTTGCCACCTTGATAGCCTGGTTTTCAGAAGGGCTGGGCCAGGTGAAAACTATAAATAAATATAGAAAACATTCGAAAAGTTAGTCCTTTAGATTTATTAACTCTTGCCAATCCTTTTCCAGTCTCTCAGCTATACATGAAAAATCTCACAGATAAAAAAGCGGATCAGCGTTAAACACACTCCATGCCTCTGACGAAGCTGATTGGCTCTGCGAAACGCATCGAGCGGAGGTGACGTCACGGTGAGCTACAGGGGAGAGCCAAGAGGAAGAAAGGGACGCCGGAAAAACTCTTTTCTCTTGACTTAATCTTTTTGCTCTTTTGACTATCCTCATGGAAACTGATGTGAGTGTAATGTTTTACATTTTTTTTTATAAAAACATAAAAAATTATAAAACAGTATTACGCAATGGGATTTTTGTATTCCTATGTTGGAGCCTAAAGGAGTTTTGCGGAGAAGTGGAGAATACTATTGGATACTACATGCAATAGTTACAACTACTGTCTTTTAAGTAGGCATTTTGGCCATATTTGGTGAAGGCTTCCGGAATAAGCATATACAGTATGCACTGTTTGGAGGAGTAAAAGGTTTTTTAAAGGGAAACTTACACAAGAGAGTTTTCTATTTTCCAACACAGCATACTATTTTTAAAAACCTGAACCTACTACACCATATTTTTGTTTTGTTGTCTGTTTTCTCTATTGCCTCATCCGCTTTTTTATCTGTGAGATTTTCCAGGTGAAAACTGCCTGTCTAGATTTCCAAATTCCAAGTTTGGTTATCAGCTACATGCCAATTTCCACATCATTGCAGACCTGTCTTAAAACTTCCCCCTACCCACCACTGAAACATTACCCTTGCCTGAACTTTTGAGTGTGGTCAAAAGGTGGCAACCCTAAATAAACAGACGCTAGGTGGTGATATCACATTAACCTTTACAAAGTTACATGTGTGCATTAAAAAGGTGGCCTCTTGCTGAACCTTAACTTACAGTATACTGAGGGTATTCACCAAGGTAGTTGTTTCTAAAAGCTGCGTCAACCTCCCTCTTTCAGAAACATCTGGGAAGATCTGAGTGTTCTGCAATATCTCAGCTGGATTATTAACGTGGAAAAGACGTCTCTAACACCTTTAAGACTATGGACCTTGTCAGTCGCTCAAAGGATCAGTCTCTTGTCTCTTTAAGACAGATAATGAAAGTTCTAGGGCTAATGTCCTCTTCCATAGGCAAGATTGCATATTCACCCTCTCCAGCTGAAACTACTGAGACTCTGGGACAGATCAGAGGACTCTCTAGTAGGGATGCACCGAATACAGGATTCGGTTCGGGATTCGGCCAAGATTTGGCCTTTGTCAGCAGGATTCGGATTCGGCTGAATCCTTGTGCCTGAACCGAATCCGAATCCTAATTTGCATATGCAGATTGTGGAGAGGGCATGATTTCACGTGACTTTTTGTTACAAAACAATCAAACCAATTTTTTTCCACTTCCACAGAGTTAGTTAGACAATTGGGGAGTCTCAGAGGTGTCTCAGAGGTGGATCTGATGGCAACCAGGGAGAATGCCTGGATGTCCTGTATCAACAGGATCATCCGTGGGTTCAGGATGCAATGACAAGTGGAATTTCAGACTAGCGTACGTGTTTCCTCCTATTCCAATGATCAGCAGGGCCATCAGGAAGATCTATCTGGATCAGGCTTCAATCATTGCTATTTTCCAGTATTGGCCCAAAAGTGTATGATTTCTCACAGCTGATGACTATGCGCCACAGGGACTATTGGGTTCTTCCCCAAGTCAGGGGTCTGATTTCTCAGAACCAGTTCCAGGACCACGAGCAGAGCCATCTGAAACTGACTGCTTGGAGCTTGACAGGGCCTTATTAATCTTTTTGGGCCTCTCTGATAGGGTAGTTAATACTCTACTCCAATCCAGAAAGCCAGCAACTTCCAAGGCTTATTCTAGGTTAATTAAATCGTTCCAGATGTGGTGGTCCTCAGAATGTGTTGAGATGGAAACAGTCTGTCAATAATGTCCTTGATATTTTGCAGTGGGGGTTAGACAAAGATCTAAGTCCAAATACCTTCAACGTCCAGGTTTCTGTAATCTCAACCTTCTTCTGTACTCATTTATCCGCTGAGCCCAGTGTACAGAGATTGTTTAGGGCAGCCCTGAAGATAAAGCATCCTGTTCTTAATTCAGTTCCCCAATGGGATTTGAAAATTGTGCATGAAGGGTTATTTGAACCCCCCTTTGAGCCCTTGAAATCAACACATGTCTAATAAAGTTGAGTTATGTGCATTGGTGTACTTTTTTTAAACACGTGTCAGAGTGGAGGATGGATTATTAAAATGTTTTTAATTGTCTCACACATCCTACAAGCAAGGAATTGCCTTAATATACGGTATAATTTTCATTTTCCGACAGCAGGGAAAAAGATCTAGTATCAAATAAAACAACTCCGAATAATGAAATCAGTTTTACCCGACTTAACTAACCTTCCCTATCAACCGTCTAAAGCAGCAGTTACTTGCTAAGAAATCTGGGCACCTGAAGAAATAAGCACACGTCGGAAATAGAATTCATACCGCAATATGTCATGCACAATTAAACACACAATTTTAGAACGCAACCAAATAAACACCATATAAATCATAAAACTAGAAGAAATTTTAGAAACCTTATCTGAATAAAACGCATGAACTAGATAGTGCAACTACCTTAATTGTCATTAGACAACAACAAGTGAACAAATTGTCAGCGGGTCCCTTCACCTTGCTCCAAAATGATCCTAGAGCAAAGTAAAGGGCCGTGGGCAACCTGTGTGCATAGCAAATGCCTAAGGCACACACGTCGCCCCCGCCAACGCCAACCTCTCTCCGCCCCAGTATGTCACTACTGCAATACTGTCTACTGCACCCAATTCCACACCGCATCAATTTAGATGACCACCGCAACACATAAAGCACATATAAACCTCAATAAAACACCCGATGCATGTAAATTCATTCTTAGCGACTATAACTCTATAACGTTCTTAAGCAATATTCTGAAAACGACATGAAAACATAGCAAGGGAAATAAGAATCTAGTAATTGCAAGCACATAAAACAACAATTCTAAAACAATAAAGGAAACACAATAATGAAATCTAGAAAAATTGCCTTCTGAAAACTGTGCACTGTAGACTAGGCAACACTATTGCAAGACACAAGTGAACAAAATTGTCAGCGGTCCCTTCACCTTCTCCAAAATGATCCTAGAGCAAAGTAAAAGGGCCGTGGGGCAACCTGTGTGCAAAGCAAATGCCTAAGGCACACCGTCGCCCCGCCAACGCCACCTCTCTCGCCCCAGTATGTTCACTACCTGCAATACTGTCTACTGCACCAATTCCACACCGCATCAATTTAGATGACCACCGCAACACATAAAGCACATATAAACCTCAATAAAACACCGATGCATGTAATTCATTCTTACGACTATAACTCTATAACGTTCTTAAGCAATATTCTGAAACGACATGAAAACATAGCAAGGGAAATAAGAATTAGTAATTGCAAACACATAAAACAAAATTCTAAAACAATAAAGGAAACACAATAATGAAAATCTAGAAAAGATTCGCTTCTGAAAACTGGTGCGACTGTAGACAGCGCAACATATTGCAAGACACAAGTGAACAAATTGTCAGCGGTCCTTCACCTTGCTCCAAAATGATCCTAGAGAAAGTAAAAGGGCTGGGGCAACCTGTGTGCAAGCAATGCCTAAGGCACACTCGCGCCCGCCACGCCACCTCTCTCCGCCCCAGTATGTTCACTACTGCAATACTGTCACTGCACCCAATTCCACACCGCATCAATTTCAGATGACCACCAGCAATATCAAAAAGCTCAAAACCATATAAACCTCATTAACAACACATAAAACTACAATTTCTAAAAATTCAGAAAAACACAAAAATACAATCTGAAAAGATCCCCTCTGAAACGTTCACGTAGAACAGACCTAAACATATTGCAAGACACAATGAACAAATTCATTCTTAGCGACTATAACTCTATAACGTTCTTAAGCAATATTCTGAAAAACGACATTAAAACATATCAAGGTAAATAAGAATCTATTAATTGCAAACACATAAAACAGCAATTTCTAAAACAATAAAGGAAACACAATAATGAAAATCTAGCAAATTTTTGGCCTTCTGAAAAACTGTGCGACTGTAGACCTAGTGCAACACTATTGCAAGACACAAGTGAACAAAATTGTCAGCGGGTCCCTTCACCTTGCTCCAAAATGATCCTAGAGCAAAGTAAAAGGGCTGTGGGGCAACCTGAGTGCAAAGCAAATGCCTAAGGCACACACGTCGCCCCCGCCAACGCCACCTCTCTCCGCCCCAGTATGTTCACTACCTGCAATACTGTCTACTGCACCCAATTCCACACCGCATCAATTTCAGATGACCACCGCAACAACATAAAGCACTATATAAACCTCAATAAGACACACGATGCATGTAAATTCATTCATAGCGACTATAACTCTATAACGTTCTTAAGCAATATTCTGAAAAACGACATGAAAACATATCAAGGTAAATAAGAATCTAGTAATTGCAAACACATAAAACAGCAATTACTAAAACAATAAAGGAAACACAATAATGAAAATCTAGCAAATTTTTGGCCTTCTGAAAAACTGTGCGACTGTAGACCTAGTATTTTCATCCAATAGACAGCACTCCAATAGTATTAAAACCGTCTTTATTTGTAGGACAGCAGCACAGATGCAACGTTTCGAGCGGCACCCCACTCTTTGTCAAGCATGCTTGACAAAGAGTGGGTGCCGCTCGAAACGTTGCATCTGTGCTGCTGTCCTACAAATAAAGACGGTTTTAATACTATTGGAGTGCTGTCTATTGGATGAAAATACTTGTATGATGGAGAACCCTTGTGAACAGGTCTCTGGACGTGCACCCAAGTAACAATTGGCCGAAGTAACAGGTGCGGTATAATTGTATATACGACTGTAGACCTAGTGCAACACTATTGCAAGACACAAGTGAACAAAATTGTCAGCGGGTCCCTTCACCTTGCTCCAAAATGATCCTAGAGCAAAGTAAAAGGGCCGTGGGGCAACCTGTGTGCAAAGCAAATGCCTAAGGCACACACGTCGCCCCCGCCAACGCCACCTCTCTCAGCCCCAGTATGTTCACTACCTGCAATACTGTTTACTGCACCCAATTCCACACCGCATCAATTTCAGATGACCACCGCAACAACATAAAGCACTATATAAACCTCAATAAGACACCCTATGCATGTAAATTCATTCATAGCGACTATTAACTCTATAACGTTCTTAGCAATATTCTGAAAAACGACATGAACACATTGCCAATTTAATTGCAAACACATAAAACAGCAATTTCTAAAATAATAAAAGGAAACACAATAATGAAAATCTAGAAAATTTTTGGCCTTCTGAAAAACTGTGCGACTGTAGACCTAGTGCAACACTATTGCAAGACACAAGTGAACAAAATTGTCAGCGGGTCCCTTCACCTTGCTCCAAAATGATCCTAGAGCAAAGTAAAAGGGCCGTGGGGCAACCTGTGTGCAAAGCAAATGCCTAAGGCACACACGTCGCCCCCGCCAACGCCACCTCTCTCCGCCCCAGTATGTTCACTACCTGCAATACTGTCTACTGCACCCAATTCCACACCGCATCAATTTCAGATGACCACCGCAACAACATAAAGCACTATATTAACCTCAATAAAACACACTATGCATGTAAATTCATTCTTAGCTACTATAACTCTATAACGTTCTTAAGCAATATTCTGAAAAACGACATTAAAACATATCAAGGTAAATAAGAATCTATTAATTGCAAACACATAAAACAGCAATTTCTAAAACAATAAAGGAAACACAATAATGAAAATCTAGCAAATTTTTGGCCTTCTGAAAAACCGTGCGACTGTAGACCTAGTGCAACACTATTGCAAGACACAAGTGAACAAAATTGTCAGCAGGTCCCTTCACCTTGCTCCAAAATGATCCTAGGGCTGTGGGGCAACCTGTGTGCAAAGCAAATGCCTAAGGCACACACGTCGCCCCCGCCAACGCCACCTCTCTCCGCCCCAGTATGTTCACTACCTGCAATACTGTCTACTGCACCCAATTCCACACCGCATCAATTTCAGATGACCACCGCAACAACATAAAGCACTATATAAACCTCAATAAGACACCCTATGCATGTAAATTCATTCATAGCGACTATAACTCTATAAAGTTCTTAAGCAATATTCTGAAAAACGACATGAACACATAGCAAGGCAAATAAGAATCTAGTAATTGCAAACACATAAAACAGCAATTTCTAAAATAATAAAGGAAACACAATAATGAAAATCTAGAAAATTTTTGGCCTTCTGAAAAACTGTGCGACAGTAGACCTAGTGCAACACTATTGCAAGACACAAGTGAACATAATTGTCAGCGGGTCCCTTCACCTTGCTCCAAAATGATCTTAGAGCAAAGTAAAAGAGCCGTGGGGCAACCTGTGTGCAAAGCAAATGCCTAAGGCACACACGTCGCCCCCGCCAATACCACCTCTCTCCGCCCCAGTATGTTCTCTACCTGCAATACTGTCTACTGCACCCAATTCCACACCGCATCAATTTCAGATGACCACCGCAACAACATAAAGCAAAACACAAAATTCATCACAAACTATACCAAAGACAATAAGTGCAAATAATAATTTAAAGTTCCATTTTATCAGCACAGATGCTGCCCTTTCTGAAAATGTAAACACAGAGCTGTATCTGCTTCTACATTGTTAAGCCGCAAATGTGCGTATTCTTTTCAATATTATAGAAAGTTGTTACAATTCTTCATATTAGTAAGCAGTGGGCCAAGAAAGACGTTTGTGCGGGTTTCTCCCCTCCAATGCCACCCCTTGTTGCCATTATATGCTCTTAGCTAATGCTATAAAAGCTCTGAAACAATCAATACATGTTATGGGCTGCAACAGGAAAATGCTACAAAGTTAATAATACTACAATATTACTACTAATGCAAATAAAAAAAAGATATAAAAACCTCAAAGCTACTGTATTATATCAATAGAGCTACAGAACTGCAAGATCAAACAAGGAGCTACAGCTGCAGCTACACTGTTCAGCACTATTGTTCCCATCCAAGGGTATAAATTGACTTGTGATAAATGCGTAAAGGATGAAAGCTCTAGCCGCGGTTTCTGCACCTCTATGCTCTAATCCTTCATATATAAATAATAAAGATAAGCATAAGAAAAATAAGAACAACATACAAATAATAAACCTGCTACCACCATTATAGAAAAACTTTACCAAGCAAGAATGAGTTTGCAGGACAGATACGCCTGCAGTTAGGTACAGTATCCTGGTGGGTTGTATGCATGACAGTTGTGCCACACATAAACGTCTTTCAAATTCAATGCCTACATCAACCCTCACTGCACTTAATTTTCTTTACATACAGTATGCTTCTCAAATATTCAACATAATAACAAACCAAAATAAAGAACACAAAATTTTAAAATATATACACCGTGTATTGATATTGCCCACACAGATAAACAGAAACAAAATAACATCTGCATCTTACAAGTGAGGCTATACATAAATATAAATTAGTATAAAGTAATACATTAGCAATTTAGATTTAGAGATACACAGTAAAAAGTATAATAAAGCATGAAAATAAAGCTTCCCACAGATCACCGGTGCTCTGTTCACTAATAAAGGCTCTTTAGGATCTAGTTCAGTATATCAAGGGTTTAAAACAGAATTTGCTCTATTTACCCCACTTCAAAATATGCTCCTAAGGGAACAGAGAACTGGAGATTTCCTTTCTGGCGAACTAAGGTAAATTCTATTTAATCTTTTAATCTTTGATAAATATAACTATAATGTGTTTTTTCTTTTAGTTTAGTGCCAAATAGAATTCACCACAGTGCACCAGAAAGTAACTTCCCAGCTTTATATTTACCTATTTAAGATTATGAAATACGTTCTATTTTAAACCTATGATAAATATGCCCATAAAAGTCCCAACAAGTGAATAAATAACTTATGATCTGCTGAGCTCTGCCTTTACTCTTTGACAAAGGTTCCCAGTTTTATGTCAGCAAACAAAAGGTTATTTTTCACTTCATTTGGTGTTTGTACATTTGGTCATTAGTTTCAAAAGAAGATACATGAACCATCAAAATGCAGCAATTAAGGTCCGATTCACAGAAATGGCTGGTACAGCACTATGGCCCTTGGCATCTGCTCTCAGGGGGAAAACTCTGGTAGAAGAAAATGCCCCTCTTACCTGTCACTGCTACTTATATAAGGGACAGGCCTGTGATTGAACACAGATGAGATGGAACAGTGACAGATGGGCCTCCCCACCAAAACACTGACTTTACAGCTTCAGCACTGAGCTCTCTCTGCAACTGTTCTGTATGCATTCAGTAGTAAACAAGTCCATCATTAGTATAATGAGCATGAAGTAGTCATAACTCACAAGTGGAGAAGGGCATTGCTCTCTGCCTCAGTTGCAAACAAAATGTCCTGTGTGCCAGGGGCCTAATGTGTAGGTACCTTAAATAGCCATTTCTGAGTAAGCTGCCACTGATGCTTTGGGACCTGAAAACATTTTTAACAATTCCTACGTACCTGTCTGGGGCTTTGTCCTTTTCTTCTTGAATGAACCAGTCTTTCCTAGCCAAGCTTTGTTCAGCAGCAGCTGTAGGGGTAAAAAAAAGAAATTAGCACAAAAAATAAATATTATGGTAGAGGGGATTAACTATAAAAAAAGCATCACTGCATATTACAATGGCAACCAATCAAAATGTTCCTTGTACTAGACTGAACAGAACTATTTGCTTATTTTTCTCTATTGGTAACTGAACTTATGTTTATGCCACCCCCCTATATTCAGTGAACATACCATTTCCCCTACAGAAACAAATGAAAAACAGGTGGAAACGTGCTGTACAGAGCAGACACACAAGAACTGGCTTTTATATACCTGACAGATTTTATAATTTATAAAACGTGACAGAGTTAAAAAAATTTCTTTTTCTGAAAGATGTGTGCTTTTCCCTAAAAGAAGACAAACGATACAATTATAACAACCAATCACCACTTGCTGTACAAAGCCCACCATCAACACATATCTACTGCTCTTAAAATAACCCAGCCATTTCTCATCTACTGTATATCATGCTACCTGAGTTTATTGGATTAAATGTAGTGCTATGACGGTAAAAGCTCATGAGATAAACTGACAGTAATAGGGATATTCCTAACTATGTAAATATTTAAGCAATAAGGTAAACTGTTTTTGCCAAACCTTGCGGTTAAATAATTATGATAAGATAGTATATCACATTTCTGTCAGAATCAGGACACAATACAAAATCTAGGGGTTGTGGAAGCACTCTTAAAGGAAAACTATACCCCCAAAATGAATACTTAAGCAACAGATAGTTTATATCAAATTGAATGACATATTAAAGAATCTTACCAAACTGGAATATATATTTACATAAATATTGCCCTTTTACATCTCTTGCCTTGAACCACCATTTCGTGACTCTATCTGTGCTGCCTCAGAGATCACCTGACCAGAAATACTACAACACTAACTGTAACAGGAAGAAGTGAGGAAGCAAAAGGCAGAACTCTGTTTGTTAATTGGCTCATGTGACCTTACATGTGGTTTGTATGTGTGCACAGTGAATCTTACGATCTCAGGGGGCGGCCCTTATTTTTTAAAATGGCAATTCTCTATTTATGATTACCCAATGGCACATACTACTAAAAAAGTATATTATTATGATAATGGTTCATTTACATGAAGCAGGGTTTTACACATGAGCTGTTTTACTCAGTATCTTTTAATAGAGACCTACATTTTTTGGGGGGTATAGTTTTCCTTTAAGGCTAAATCAAAGTATGTTTAAGTATAAGGGAAGTGCTACTTACAATGCACTTCCCTGGGCCCCTGTCTCATAAGCAATTCAGTATAAATGCAAGTGCATGTGTTTACAAAACAGGGGTTTTTAGTTACAAAGTTATGACCCCATATGGACCGCCACATGGGGTTTACCTTGACGTGGTATGGTGGCTTTTCAATTTTATGATCATAACTTTGGTAACTAAAAACCCCTGTTTTGTAAACATGCACTTGCATTTATACTGAATTATTTATGAGACAGGGGCCCAGGGAAGTGCATTGTAAGTAGCACTTCCATTATATTTAAATATATTTTGATTTAGCCTTGAGTGCTTCCACAATTTTCCCTCTAATATAGAATCAGGAAACAGCCTAATGTCTGCTGGATAAGAATAAGACCCCAGACTAATGATTCCTCCTTCAAATGCAAATAACTGCCATCACTATCTACACCTTGGCACCCTATAGATATCCCAGTTCACATATGCAGCAAGTAGCTTTACCAGTAACACATATTCACACACACACACAAGGAGAAATTTACCAACCTGACATATTCCCGTATCTCACTTTCCTGCCATTACTGGGTAGGTACTGTCTTATGCTGGATACTAGCCAGACCACACAACCAGCAGCAATCCATCCTATTAATTCCTCCTTCCAATAGAACTGTCATCATTAACTGCTAGGCAGTTCATCCCAGAAGTTCGGCACAATTTAGTTAAACTAAAAGTTAGCCTTCTTGGTTATGTATCTGCTGCATACTAGCTAGACCTCACAACCTGCAGTCCTTCCAACTGATTTCCCCTTCCAACCGAATTAACTGTCACCAAAATCACAAACAAAAACCTGGTGCTCTGAAACCTTGCAAAGTATTTTTATTGTTAGCCAATATAAGTATCACTTCTCCAATACTTTTTCTATATGTTTGTTTTTTATGTTATTTTTACTATGTGCTAAAAAGCATCTCACCTCCCTGCCAGTATTGGGGTCCAATCTGCCATCTGCTGGAACTGCAAAAACTCAGAAGCAAAAGTCTATCCTTCTTACTCCTCATTCCAACTGAAATAACTGTCATATTGATCAGCCAATAGAAATATGTGGGCGTGGCTTCAAGAGGGCTATGCCCATTGGTCAGTGTACTGCACGTGGGCAGAGACAGTTACTACCTTGTAAAAACTGGCACCCCACATTACTTTCTCCTCATGCCAACTGAAATAACTGTCATATTGATCAGCCAATAGAAATCTGGGGGCGTGGCTTCAAGAGGGCTATGCGCATTGGTCAGTGTACTGCACGTGGGCAGAGACAGTTACTACCTTGTAAAAACAGGCACTCACATTACTTACTCCTCATGCCAACTGAAATAATTGTAAACACTAGCACCCCGCATTAATCCTTTGTTCCCATGTGCAGCAATACAAGTGAAGCACATTCACACATGGGGAGAAATGACTTGCCTGACATATTCAGCCCATCCCCGACACACACACACCTCTACAGCTGTTATAAACACCCCAACAACCCGGCAATTTCTAACCCATAACCTGCAGCCCGACTGTGGATTATGGGATCAGATTTAGTCGCCTCAACTAAATGCAATGAACAGAGCAGTGTAAAAGTAATATGCAAAGATATCAGCTGCCTGTCCGTATCAGTGGCTGCAACACATTATTACTCACCTCTGCAGAGAAGCCATCAGGGCGTTTGGTGCTACAGTTAGAAGGGACCCTGCTATGAAGCTTCACTTTCGAAGGTTCTGTATGTGGGAGGAGCACAAATGGACAGCTGCACTGTACCCCAAAACTGCCTCCTCTTTTCAGCAAACCCGGCTCAGCAACATTCTCACACACCTGCTTCATTCGTTACATGCTCCGCGAGCCAATAGAAAACAGGGGGCGTGGCTTCACATACGGCAGGACCGTCCCCATAGGCAGGTACTGAAGCCGCTGTCCATGGTCCCTAAGTTACTCCTTCACTAGCAGCACTTTTCAACTACAACTTCCAGCTCTAATTAATTTGCTCTTTTACTCCCCCCCCATGGGAATAGTGTCTGAGATCTGCAAAACTACAGAGCGATCCGATCCATAGGGGAGCGCTATAAAGTGAATGGGAACTCCAACCCACCCCAATGTCTCCTTGCTCACCTGTATAAAGCAGTACAGAGTCCCGCATGATATCTCCCTCTGTCAAAACTCCAGCGCTCCCATTCAGTAATCCAAACAGACTCACTTACTCCATCCCTTCTTTTCACTCTCCGCCCTGAGCCCTCCCCTAACCCAGCCCTCCTCTATCTGCCCTCTCCACATGCTCCATACGCCTCCTCTATTCCCCCTTCTAACTCACTTGTCAGTCTTGGGGTCAAATGTATTTATCCTACCTCCAGTATCCGATATCAATGCTCCTTAGTGGCTCCTGTCATTTGAGCTGCAAGATAACGCTCCTCCTCTATTCTGTTTCCGGCAAAAAGGGCCAGCCCACCATGCGGCAGCCAATCAGAACTCGTAGAGAGCAATCAATTGTGATTGGCTCTTCTGTAATAGCAATCATATAATTCTCGTTTCTGATTTGATTACATACATGTGCCCGCCTTCTGTTGGGAAACCATTGGCTGAGACATGCTGGGGTGGGACTAAGTGGGAAATCTGAGTGAAAAATCCCAGAAAGAGGCAGAATGGTGGAGAACAGAAATGATAATGCAATAAAGGTGCAGTGATTTTGAGTTTTGCAAGTAGCATGAGGGCTGACACCTGACTAAGAAGGGGAGATGGAGGACTCATGAAGGGGGAGGGATGGAAGAGGATGGATAGAAAAGGGCTAACAACTCGGCAGTGAGTGGAGATAAGGAAATTGAGAATCTGTGTGTCTCACTGAATGAAATAAAATAAGAAAAGCTTTTATAAATGTGTGTAAATTAGTTTGCTGTGTGTGAAAATAGGGTGTGTGTAAACTGGAGGGCTGCTGGCAGCTGGAGGGAGATCTCTGTAGAATACTTGCAGAGTATATCCAGCTGGAAGTCGTGGGGGTTTAGGGAGCAATTTGGGGGTTAATTGCACAGGCCCCTGGAGTTGTTCCCCAGGCCCCTCTGCTGAGGTAGAATTCCTACCCCCGCCAGCACTGATACCCCCACTGCCCAATTATCCTCTCCACACACCTCAAGTTTCCCAAAACTCTCTCTTCAGCCTGAACTTGTACTATAATCCCCCCTGCACACCTCAAGTTTCCCCAAAAACCCCCTTCTCCAGACTTGTACAACATTTCCCTCCCTAGCACTCCCCAAACTTGTACAGTTATCCCCGATGTGCAACTAAGTTTCCCCAGCAGCCCTGCTCTGGCTCTGTACCTTCTGCACCGCTCAAGGTTCTTCCCCCTCTCAACTTGAAAAAAAAATTCCTTCTTCCTCTGCACAACTGTAGCTCCAGCACATCAACCGCACCCCCTCTTCCCTGCGACCCAAACTTGTAACATTGTCTCTCTCTGCAGTTTCCCCAGCACATTGCTTGCACCCCCTAAACAGGTTACATTAGTTTATTAGCTTATACACATTAAAGGGGTGGGTCACCTTTAAGAAAACTTATAGTATGTTATAGAATTATCATTTTAAGCAACTTTTCCATTGGTCATTTTGCTTCATTTATTTTTATTTTTTTTTAATTTTTCTTTTAAATTATTTGCCCATTTTATCTCTTTCCAGCTTTCAAATAGTGGTCACAGCTACCATCTAAAAACAAATGTTCTGTAAACCTACAAATGTATTGTTAATGCTACTTTTTATTACTCATCTTTCTATTCAGATCCTCTGCTATTCATATTCCAGTCTATTATTCAAATCAGTGCATGGTTATTAGGGTAATTTGGACCCTAGCAACCAGATTGCTGAAATTGCAGACTAGAGAGTTGCTGAATAAAAAAATGAATAACTAAAAAGCCACAAATAATAAAAAATGAAAACCAATTGCAAATTTTATCAGAATATCACTCTCTACGTCATACTAAACCTTAATTTAAAGGTGAATAACCCTTCAATATTTTTATGTATTTGTTTAAGATACATTATGCTTACTAACTGTAGGGTTGGATCTGTCCATTGTGTCTTTTTGGTGTGGACCAAGATTTTATTAACTCTACGTTAGGTGGAATAAGGCAGAAGGACCCAGCTCAAGCAGGGCTTCCTAGTTATAGTCTGTGCCATAGCAAAGATGGACACATTTTCAGCACTGTTAAAAAATGTTAAACACTTCCTTGAATGGCCACCTTATTCTGTAGCTTCTACACTTAAAACAAAAAAAGAAACCTATACAGAAAGTGCATATACAAATATAATTAATGAGTCAATGATGGTGCCACAATCATCTTGCTGGGCCTGCACAAATACTTTTTTCAGTTTATAACCTTTCACTTGATATAACACTTTCTGCCCATATGCTGCTATTGAAGTTTACGTGCCATATACGTTTACCTCTCCCATACAATTATTATATATTTTTTATTTCAGATTTCACAAAGGCGATGTCCTTATTACCATGGCTGCTGGGCTTAAGACTAAAGGAGAAGGAGATAAAAAAGGTTTAGTTCCTCCGCGTGCATATGCTATCTTTTACATAAGGGAAAAGTTTTTAGGGCTGCATGTGCCTTTAAGTAGTGCGTATACTCTAGGAAGCCATTGAGAAATACAGGTGGTACAACTATCAGGGGCCCTGCAAAACAATATGATGTACAGTTTAGTGTATAGAGGGAAAGTGTGTTCAAAATGATGATACCACATGCAGTATTTTGAACCAGGCAAGCCAGATACTTTTGTGATGTAGTTAGGTGTACTGTGGTTTGTAGTGTAATGCAACCAGGGGTGCTCTGCCAATGAGGCCATTTGAGGCACTCGCCTCAGGCGGCATCGCCCCCCTGGTTTCCAGGGGCGGCAAAAATGCCGCTCCTGGTAACTAAGAGCCGAATTACCGGCAATTGCGCTCTCTGCACTAGTGATGTGGACCCTCCCGACCCCTGGCTGGTGCTGAAGGTGAGTGCCGTGGGGAGACGGGGGGCGGCAAAAATGAAAGCCCTTGGGCGGCAAATTGGGCAGGATCGCCCCTGAATGCAACTATATCCTTCAGTGGCCTTTTTTTCTTACTTCAGACTATTTTATGTCTGCCTTAAGGTATGTCTCATTTATAAACATTGGGCAAATTTACACCTGGGCAGTAACCCATAGCAACCAATCAGTAACTAGCTTTTTTTTCAGCCAGCTGCAGGTTGAACGGTGAAAGCAAACATCTGATTGGTTGCTATGGGTTACTGCCAAGGTGTAAATTTGCAGAGTGTTTATAGATGACCCCCACTGATTTACCCTATGTGTTGGAATCATGCTGAGAATCATTCAGATCAACAGCCCTAATTATTTTACCAACATGACGTTACCCATGCATTTACCTTGGTGTCCCAGTATGAGAGGGAGAACACACACCACTCTACACTTAGAGGCACATTTATCAAGGGTTGAATTTTGAATTCAAGTTTTTTAAAACTCCCATGAAATCAAAATTTATTTAAAAAAAATCTAATTGAATTAGATTCGAATTTAAAAAACTTGATTCTAGTTTTGTTCTCTAAAACAAAATCTCGATTGTCAGGAAGGCTGCAAACAACTCAAAATTGATCCCTGGACCACTCCCATTGACTTAAATAGCAATTCGGCAGGTTTTAGGTGGCAAATAGTCGAATTTGAGTTCTTAAAAGGCCAGAGTTTGATAAATCTCGAAAATCAAATTCAAATTTTTTGAAAAACTCGAATCGAATTTGAATAACTCCCTAGTCGAATTTGACGGTTTTGACCATAGAATTTTCAATTCCACCCTTGATAAATCTGCCCCATTAGAGTAAGAGAAATATGAACACTTCTATACTATAGAATGATTACACTTATAAATACTCTGTGTCAGTGCTGCCCAACATCTGTGGTACTGAGGGCCAGATGTTGGCAGGCCCCTCAGTTCATAAAAATAACACTTAAAAATATAAACCATAATATATTCATTGTTTGACATTCAAAAAGCATTTAAAGTACAAGTATGAATTGAAGCATTTTAAGTATGTATTTCCTGAAGGCTAAAAAGGTAGATTAAAGCATATTATGTCCCCAGAAATCAAGGATGATACTATCTAAAGAGATACTGACATCAGAAATTTAACCTTTTTTTTTTACATCTATCATAAAATTGACTTTGCATGCTTCTTATAATTTTGCCATAAAGTATTTGCCCAATGCTTTTACATTACCTATCTGACTCCATGTGATCGCCATATTTGTGCAGCAGGAGTCCGTTAGCATTAGAAACTTTAACTGACAGGCTGAGATGGGATAGTCAGGTTGGCATAACAGTCAGGTTTAGGAACTTCAACTAACAATTACTTACAAAAAACAAACCTCTAAGCAAAAAAACAATCCACATGATGTTTAGGTAACTTTTAATTTACATTCATATTTTAAAAAGTTGTTTTTTAGTATCACTTTAAGTAAATATTTTTGACCATTACATTCTCCCTGTAAAGAATGGATGGGGCTTGGGCAGCATGTAAGGCTGTACTGGCACACAGCAACCCATTCGCTGTTTACAGATTTAATTCTGCTGGCAGTGCATTTTAAAGCCTCTGATAGCTTCCATTGGCATATTACAGTTGGGGCAGTCTGAGTTGCCACCTAGGTCCCATGTCTGTGGGAGACCCAAGACCTCCTGAACTACCTTTAAAAGGGATGTAAAATACAATTTTTTTTAATGAAAAATTTATCTCCAATATACTTTAATCAAAAAAAGTGTACCATTTTTATAATAAACCTGACTGTATGCAGTCAAATTCCCCCTTCGTTTAACTTGCTCTGACTGCTGCACATAGGAAACTTCAGACAGTCCCTAACTGCTCTGCAGGGAAACTGATCATACTTTCAAAAGGCAGGGGGATTCCCCCAACGTACTTCCCAGAACTCAAGCAGCTTTATTTGTTTCCCTGTAGAGCAGCCAGCGACCGTGTAGAGATTCGTTTCCACAGACCCAATGCAGTCTGTATATTCTGTAGGGATGCACCAAATCCACTATTTTGGATTTGGCCAAACCTCTGAATCCTTTGTGAAAGATTCGGCCGAATACCAAACTGAATCGGAATCCTAATTTACATATGCAAATTAGGGGTGGGAAGGGGAAAACTTTTTTTATTCCCTTGTTTTGTGACAAAAAGTCATACGATTTCCCTCTCCACCCCTAATTTGCATATGCTAATTAGGATTCAGCTCGGCCGGGCAGAAGGATTCGGCCAAATCTGAATCCTGCTGAAAAAGGCCGAACCCCGAACCGAATCCTGGATTCAGTGCATCCCTAATATTCTGATTATTAATCAGTCTTGCTGTATCAGCTTCTATGGCAGATATTATTTGACTTGTGCTGTTTTGATAATTTATGGCGATCCATAAGCTTAGCCTCCCAACAGAAGCCCAGACTACACTGAGCATGTGCGTAGTCTTGGTCTTGCAAAGATGTTTAAAGGAGAATTCAACCCGTAATAAAAAAAACATCCCCCTTACCCCCTTGGGTAGACCCTCCTTCCCCCAGCCTACCTGCCTCCCCGGGCAAATGCCCCTAATTTTTTACTCACCCCTCCATGCAGATTCTGGCCTCGGAGTTCACGGTAGCCATCTTCTTCTTCTCTGGTAATCTTCATGTCTTGGTGGCATTTTCGGTACATGCTCAGTTGGAGTAAATTTCTGGTCCAAAACCAACTGCGCATGCGCCCAAAGTCACAGAATTTTTTCAAAATCTTCGTGACTTTCGGCGCATGCGCAGTTGGAGTAAACTTCCGGTCCCAAACCACTGCGCATGCGCCAAAAAAGACTGAAGAAAGATGAGGACTGCCGTGACCTCCGAGGCCAGAATCTGCACGGAGGGGTGAGTAAAAAATTAGGGGCATTTGCCCGGGGGGGGGCAGGTAGGATGGGGGGAGGAGGGAGGGGATCTACCCAGGGGAGGGGTTTTTTTTTATTACAGGTTGAATTCTCCTTTAACAGTTACAAGATGATGACCACCTGTGGCCAACTTTGAAATCATAAATTATTTGTTTTATTTGGCTTCTGGTGCAGCAAGTTCATGTTTATATTTTATATACAAAATACAGCATTTCTAGCATTATTCTATTTTAGACTTTAGTTCCCCTTCAATATAATATCTGTTGTATAACATACAGGGGACAAACACAAAAGTTAAAGAACCTAATGCAAGGGTAAGGGTTTATTGGTACAGATTTAAAATACCAAAAAGTAAAAAAGAATGTTCAAACGAGGATGCTTAGTGCAGGTAAATGGGCAACGTTGTAAAAAAACATTGAAAGAGGGGCATTATAAAGGTGGGGGGAAACCTAGTTACTTGAGGACCCAACATTATCACATGGTCACAATTAATCACAGGCATACCAAACAGAAACACAAAACTTGACATTCCAGCAGGGGGGGTTACTACCCCCAGAGTTTACCCTCACCATGTACAGATTTGCCACAAACTTCCAGGTTCTGCCGCTCGCAAGAATGTTAAAATTTGAAGCTTGTTTTGTGCGACAAAAAGAAAAAAAAGACGCACAACAAAAAAAGGGAGCACACATAATGGTTTATTCATTTAAATGTGGAATACAAAGCCTCGAAAATTGTTGGTGGTCAGATTTATTATCAGTTGATCCTGTGTTTGTAATCTAGTAGTAATATATATATATATATATATATATGCTCAGTATGTTGAGCATAAAATGCATGTGAATTTGCCTTCCAAAAGCATAAACATCAAAAAAAGCCCATAGACTCTAATGTAGTTTGCTACAAAAATGACATGCGTCCACAATTTGTCGCACAACAAAATATTCATGAAACAAAAAAGTTTCACAAATTATTCACAGTTTTGAGAATTTTTTTGCAAAACAGGACAAATTCAGTCATCAGTAGTGATTTTTACTTTGTCTAACCGTACTTTGATATCACATAGAGGTTGTTGCCTTCCAAAGTGTTTTTTTTTTTTTTGTTACCATACTAATGCAATTTGAAGTTTACAAATCCACTTGGTTTCTATAACCTAAAGAACAATTTAAAAACGCCCCTGAACCGGTCGTGGCAATATTTTCCCACAAATACATTCATCCTAACCAATACACTTTCCTCAATTGCCACTTTTTCCCCAATTATTAAAGCACAATTGCTAAAAATGACACATTCCACTTCAGGGAGGTTTAAGTCTTATAGCAAATTATCTAAGCCAAAGTGGACAGCAATACAGACTTTGGATTCTGACAAAAATCTTACCAGAAAGCTTTGTTAAGTTTTAAACTCTTCATTTTGGTATTTACACTGCTAGTTCAGAAAAAAAACTGGTGTAACTATTGTTTATACTGACTGGGTTTGAAGTAGGGTAGTCAAATACATTTGTCCCTAGTTTTGTGTGTTTTATCCAGTACTTGAAATTAACTTTTTTTCTAATCACTTTTAGGGTTATTAGGGTGTTACCTTTTTTGTGCAATTCAGATAAATGTGTCCCTTTTTATATTTTGACAGTTATGTTCAGTTGTAGGTCTCTTACCTGCACATCCGCACTCTTCAGCTTCCTCAATCACACTGACACAACTTAAATCAAAGGGCTTTTTGTATCTGGAGTGAGCATTTTGACATCATTGGTCACATGATCCATTAAAGAGTAAGCCAGATGGATAATGAAGGTGTTATCTGACCAGGTTTGGTATTTATAATAATAGTAATAGTGAGCATTATGACATCAGTGGTCATGTGATCAATTACAAAAAAAAGACAGTTGGAAAATAATAAGGTTCTTGTGGCATATAAATATTATATATAAACTTACTAGCACAATACATAAATATATTAGACCACTAGGGTTAGTGGCGTAACTTGGGCTCAAAGTGCCCCCCGCAATACAATTTACTAGCAGCCAATATGTGACTTAAAGGAAAACTATACCCCCCAAACAATGTAGGTCTCTATTAAAAGATACTGAGTAAAACAGCTCATGTGTAAAAGCCTGCTTCATGTAAATGAATCATTTTCATAATAATATACTTTTTTAGTAGTATGTGCCATTGGGTAATCATAAATAGGAAATTGCCATTTTAAAAAATAAGGGCCGCCCCCTGAGATCGTACGATTCACTGTGCTCACATACAAACCACATGTAAGGTCACATGAGCCAATTAACAGACAGAGTTCTGCCTTTTGCTTCCTCACTTCTTCCTGTTACAGTTAGTGTTGTAGTATTTCTGGTCAGGTGATCTCTGAGGCAGCACAGATAGAGTCACGAAATGGTGGTTCAAGGCGAGAGATGTAAAAGGGCAATATTTATGTAAATATATATTCCAGTTTGGTAAGATTCTTTAATATGTCATTCAATTTGATATAAACTATCTGTTGCTTAAGTATTCATTTTGGGGGTATAGTTTTCCTTTAAAGGAGAACTTTCTCGCTTGTCTTCTTTTCTCTAGGCATAGGCCTCCAAATGCGCACTAGAGTGAAAAGGCTGGCTTTTCCTTTCTAAGTTCAGCTGTTGCTCTGCTGAGCATGTGCTTGCCCAGACCTTGAAAAAAAGAAGATGGTGATAAGGATCTTTGCAGAAATACCCTGGGCTGGAACAATTTTTAACAAACAGGAGCATTGGCCTTGGGTATTAGGCAAACATTGGGGCATGCATAATTGTAATTTAAACTTAAGTTTTCCGATAAAATCCATTTATTTAATTCCCCTCTTTAAAATAAAATGCTGAGCTGAACATTGTTTTTATAAGAAAGTGAAATTAAATGTAAGCATGTTTTCAGTAAAATGCTTCTTTGCATTCAATATTATGAGCTTCTCTAATGCAGGCATTGCAGTGTTGGCTTTTAAGTCACTACAGTTTCAACTACAAGAGACCCCGGCCTTCTGGTTTTCAGAAAAAGAGCAATGGTGATTACAGCTAACTCCAATCCCTTTCCCCATTTATATATGCAAGTAATTCCAATCAGTGGTTTACGTTACACTGACACCTTAATGCACAGGCTACCCTAGGCCGTAGGGGCCCAGTGTGATCAGTGGCCAATTTCTATTTTCTTTTATTTTAATATCTATGCATACATAAAAATCCAGATTTTGCACCTGGGAAACTGACAATATGTCTAGCCCCATCTCAGATTACAAAATTAAATCTAAAAAATCAATTTGCACTTGGATAAGAAAAACACTTGTGGGTGGCAAAAGTTAGGCACCCCAAGTGATCCCATTTACTTACCTGACACCAGCGAGCACCATGGAGTGATCGTCTTCCGGCTTCTTCTTTCTTCTCGCGGCTCTCATGCTCAGTATAGCGAAAAGCCAAACTTTAATAGAGATTTCAACCCTAAAGTTAAAAAATCCCGACCCCCCTACCCGACATAGACCCCCCTCCCTCCTCCCCCCATCCTAAGTGTTACCCCGGGCAAATGCCTCTAATGTTTTATTTACCCCTCGGTGCAGATTCAGGCATCAGAGATCACGGGCGCCATCTTCTTCTCTTCAGAAATCTTCAGAATGAGACTGGCGTGTTGGCGCATGCGCATTTGGTGCAATTTTCTGTTTCACGACAACTGCACATACGCCGAAACGCAAGAAAATTTTCAAAGCAGTTGAAGATGGCGCCTGTGAACTCCGATGCCTGAATCTATACCGAGGGTTAAAGAGATACTGACACCTGAAATTAAACTTTTTTTTTACATCTATTATAATATTGGCTTTGCAAGCTACTTCTAACTTTGCCATAAAGTATTTCTATGATGCTTTTACATTACCTGTCTGATCCCCCATGTTCCTGTATGAGGGGGCTGCCATATTTGTGCAGCAGGAGTCCGTTAGCATTAGAAACTGTAACTAACAGGCTGAGATGGGACAGTCAGGTTGGCAAAGTCAGAGTGTCAGAGTGTCAGAGAGTCAGGCTTAGGAACTTCAACTAACAATTATATACAAAAACAAACCTCTCAGCAAAAATATGATCAACATGACCTATAGGTATCATTTAATGTACATTCATATGCTAAAATTCATTTTTTAGTGTCAGTATCACTTTAAGTAAAAGGTTAGAGGCATTTGCCCGGGGTAACACTTAGGCTGGGGGGAGGAGGGTCTATAATTTCAGAGTTTAATTCTCCTTTAACGGATATTTCATTCTACTGCACATGCGTCTACCCCAGGAAATTTGAAGAAAGGAGAAGGTGTAAGACTATAGCTCCATAGTGCTCGCTGGAATAATCCCAGGCCAGTGCAGATTTCTCCTGATAGGTACATCAGCCCAGGGTGTCCGGTATGTAAATGCAATCACTTGGGGGTGCCTAACTTTTGGCACCCAAGTAAAAATGACTTTCCTTCTCCTTTAAAGGATAAGTAAACCTTTAAAATAAATGAATGGAAAAATGATGAGGGCCCTATTCTAAGATATTTTGCAATGTACATTCATTATTTATTTTGCTTTCATTCCAAGATATTAAGGGATACATGTACTGGTTATATGAATTAATTTTGTAAAACAGCGCCATCTGCTGGTCAATTTCCGACCAGTCTGACAGCACCACCAAGTGGCCAAGCAAGTTGTCAGGAGAAAGAAAGAGGCTGATGTTCTTCTGCTTAGGAAAAAAATAAAAACCTTTCTCAAACCTTTAATAAGCAGAAGAACTTCAGAGCAGCCTCTTTATTTCTCCTGACAACTTGCTTGACTACTTGGTGGTTCTGTCAGACTGGTTGGAAATTGACCAGGTGGTGCTGTTCTAACAAAATTCATTCATGTTAACAGTACATGTATCCCTTAATATCTAGAAATAAAAAGAAAATACATAATGAATGTACATTGCAAAATATCTCAGAAACCTTTTATTTTAAAGGTTTACTTATCCTTTAAGTAAGTGTAAGGTTAGCTAGTGCGGTGGGACGGGCCTCTCCAGCGGAAGATTTATCCAGGCCTGAACAACAGCCTCCCAATAGTGGCCCTGGTTGCAGACATTAATATGCTTATATGCCCTAGCAGCAAGGGCCTGCCCCGACCCAACGATGGTGTGTGCAAGTCGGCTCACCTGGATAAACCTGTGGGTTCCGCACAGTTACAGTTACAGTTGTAGTATTTCTGGTCAGCTGATCTCTGAGGCAGCACAGAGACCATCAGAAAATGGTGGTTCAAGGCAAGAGATGTAAAGGTCAATATTTACTTAAATATATATATATCAGTATGACAAGATTCTTTAATTTACTGTTGCTCAAGTATTCATTTTGGGGGTATAGTTTTCCTTTAAAGTTTCTAATGTTAACAGACTCCTGCTGCACAAATATGGCAGCCCCCTCATACAGTAACATGGGGCATCAGACAGATAATGTAAAAGCATCCTGCAAATACTTTATGGCAAAGGTATAAGTACCTTTCAAATGCAATATTATGATAGATGTAAAAAAGGAGTTTAATTTCTGGTGTCAGTATCTCTTTAATGGATGGAGATTGTGCAGATCATAGTGACTGCAGTGTTGTTAAAACCATATCCTACATAATATGAAGTTAGTTCCAAGGCTGGATTTTACTTTGGGTACCATTCTGTGTATGTATTGTTGAATTGTGATTCCTTTACACTCGAAATTGAATTGATGACCTTTTTTTGCAATTTCAGGTTTGTTAGACATTCATTTTCACTTTTTTTCATGTTGCGGAGGAATGTATAATTACTGTTGCTCCAGCTCCTAACTCTACAGTGACTTTACAGACCCCTAACTGGTACGAGGGACTGCCAGAAACTGTATCTGTCTCATGGTGATGCCTTCTAAGCAATTTGGGAAGTTAGCATTTGCAAAAGACAGAATGGCCATTATATGTGAAACTGGACGTGCATTTATTAACATAAAGGAACAGAAGTCTGCTGGGCCAGATATTGTTTTGAAAGATTATGAGACCCTTCCCAGCTCCATTAATCTTTTCTATCCTTTCTATCTTAACATCTCTAACTGTAAGCCTAAGGTCTGGTCCAAGAAGCTTCAGATACAGTTTTCTGTTATGTTTATCCAAACTGAATCAGGTGAGCCATTGTTTAAAGGGAGATCTGGTATCTATTTTGCTGGGTGTGGGCCATTTATTGTTATGTTTTTACATCTATAATGAGCTATCTGCAGAAGTTTTTCCTGCTCAGCTAGAAGCACGTGAATACGTGAAGCTTCTTCCATTGGCAATTTTAAACGTTTTGTGTGGTATGTTGGTGTTATTGTATCTCGTTCTGTATTACAGACCATTGTGCCTTTACAACTAGAAGGAGCGATTATATTCTTAAAGTTGCCTTTCTTCAGAAAACAGGTTCAGCAGACAACAGGGTTAAAGGGGTAGTTCATCTTAAGTAACTTTGAATATCAATTCTTCAGTTGGTCTTCGTTTTCCTTTCTCCGTTGCCTCTTTCTAGCTTGAAATTTAAATAGCAATCTGGTTCGTGGGGGTCACTGACCCTGGCAGCTAAAATTCATTGTTTGTAAGGTTACAATGTTATTAATATTGATACATTTTTTACGTTATCTTCAAGACTCTTATTGAAATCAGTTCCTGGTTGCTAAGGTAAATTTGACCAGGACAGCCAAGTCATCTTCAAATTAAAGAGCTGCAAATAAAAAAGTTAAATTCTTCAGAAACCTCGAAAATGAAAACCAACTGCAAATTATTTCAGCATATCACAGTCTACTTCATAGGAAAAGTTAAAGGAGAAATAAAAATAGGTCCAAAAATCAGCCAGATATCTGTTGTGTGAGGACCACACTGATGTACCTTTAATGTTCCTGTCGCTGGTGTTTCAGGATAGCATCTCTGTAATCCAGGTGCAGAATCTGCAAACTGTTACAATTTGATACATTTCTCAGCAGCATCTGTGGAATATTAGAAACTATTATCAGTATCAGTATCAGTTCTCACAGTTGCCTTTAATTAAACTCAGGGATTCTTCTGAGCATCACCAAAAATAGGAAATGGAGCAACTAAAATTTAGAACAGTTACAGAGTCGGTTACCCCTTCCCCTTGGGCTTAAAAATGAAGCATTACAATTGAATATTAGAAAACAGGTAAAAAAAAAAAAAATAGAGAACAACTGAAAAAAGTCTTTATTTCTGACCACCTGAAAAGAAAAAAAAAGTGTTTGGAAGGCAAATAGCCCCTTTAAACCATATCTATGTCCAATAGATCATTAAGTTAAATAAAAGACTAAGATCATACAACATAAGAATCAATTATCAAAAATCAAAACTAGATAAAGGTATAACAATAACACAAAAATCTCTCTTTAATCTCGCTTAAAGTAGGAACAAATAGTCAATGAAATAATTTATTTATCACTAATGTAATTGACAATTGTCTTAAGAAACAGAATTATTAGCTGTATCACTTGTGGTATCCAATAATGTATATACCAACTGCCTTTCCTTTTCAACTTCTTAATATTACATTATAAGTAACTGCCTTCTTCCTTTATTTTAGACCTGACAACAATATTAATTGCAGCTTGTTCTGCTATTGCAGCAGTTATTTTCATTATTGGAGTAGCTGTTTACTGTGTCAGAAAAAAGTAAGTAGACGGCTATAACAATTAAAAATCAAAAAATGTCATTTGAAAACTATTTATTTCTAGATATATCACCAACACTGGCTGATTCCCCCCCCCCCCCTGCACATATCTAGCCAACAAAGGGGTGTAAGGATGGGCCATCATTCCTATTTAAAATGTGGAATTTCAGCTCTTAAATGAGAACTAAAGCTTAACAAAGAAGTAAGCTAGAAATGTTGTACATTATGTTTTGGGCTTCTTTACCAGCCCAAGGCAACCACAGCCCTTTAGCAGTAAAGATCGGTGTCTCTGAATATGCCCCAGTAGCTCCCGATCTTCTTTTCTGCTGATTCACTGCACATGCTCTATGCTGATGTCACTTACTGAGCTTCGGGACCAACTCATAATATACAGTACACATAGAATATAAATGTCACAATATAAAGCCGATTAGTAATTAATACAGATAATTACTACATGGCAGCACAGAAACCAGTGCAACTAGTATGGGAATTTAATAATCAGCCTTGTAGCATCAGCTTTTATTACAATCCAACCTCGTTTTCTGCTAGATAATTTGCAACGACATCTAAACTTAGCTTCTCAACAGCTGCTCAGAGCCCACTGAGCATGTGAGTGTCGCAGACACTTTCCAAGATGGTGACCCCCTGTGACAAGTTTGATGTCCTGGATCATTGTTGAAACTTTAGGCTGGTGCATTAAGTGCGGTATATACAGTGCGGCATTTTTAGCCATATTCATTTTTAGGGTTTATTTCTCCTTTAAAACTACCAGAAGTGGCTTTTTCTACCCCTGTTAACCTAGTGGATGCTGCTACTTGAGGCAAGAAATTCAACTTGCCCCATGGCAACAGTGTCCCTGAGCACTTACAAATGAAATGTGAAAAAAAAAGGTCAGGGGATGAGACAGGAGGATATGAAGACCCTACAATGTAAAGGTTATAAACATTCTTGCAAAAAGTGACTATGGTTATGCTATACACAGTCTCAAACAGCATAACAATGGCACCTTCCTCAGGAGCCAGTCCCCTCAGTTGTAAACTTCTGTACCAGAGGATAGATTTATATAAGCGTGTTTTTGAAAAGCTAGTTTTTAAAATTACAGGTTTTTTCGCTAGCACCTTTTCTACTCGTCAAGCTTTTATTTGATTATGTTTGATGGCTGCACCAAAGTTAAAGTTGGGTCTTGAAAGTCACGTGAAGAAGTTTGAACCAATGTTAAAAAATTTAAAAAAATGGTGTTAATTTGAATTACATCCATTTAGACACATAGATGTGTGACGTGTGTCTGATTTCCTTGTGACTTTGTACTCAACAACCCCCTACAATTGCAGTTGAATCCAATTCTTTTGCACAATGAACTAAACCCTGATATTCTACATTGAACAAGCTCAGTTAATGAATTAAAATGAGATGTAATACTGTCAGTGAGCGGATCAGTTTGTTTGCTCTGCTTTTGACCATAATTCATTTTATTTGTGACTAATGGAGAAAAAAGCCCCAGTAGGGATCTACAACTCTAAACCAAACATAGAAATTTCAAAGCGCCAACAGTTGCAGAGAAAAGGGAGGAAAAACAAAGAGTCCCATGTTTATCATTGATGAAACAATGGTCTATTGTCATTTGTTAAGAGACACTTCTGGTTTGGCCAGTCCAGAGGCAAATGTGGATGTGTACCAGCTATTTCAAGGCCCTATGGGTGAATCTCCTCCTGTTCCACCACTTAATCGTATCAACAAAGATAAAGGTAATGAGGATCCACTTGCCTCTTCCAAGAGACTTGAATTTTACTCTTTTAATAAATCAGGGTTAAATGAACCTATAGGACACGAAGACACAAGTCTTGATATGGTAAATGGACAGAAAAATGGACCTGTGCCAATGGCATGATAGAGATACGATTAGTTATGGATGTCAGGGCTACAGGGGAGCAAACGAGCAGTATCTGCTTTAAAGGAGGTTCACTTGTAAACAGCATGATTTGTCAGCAATGTCAGTTCCTGTAAGCCACTATCAACACTACTGACCATTTGACAGTAAATAAAGATCAATAGAAAGTTAATTATAATGCAGTATAATAATTGTAATATTTTCAGTACGTTTCATGTTTTCCATATCATGCTTTAGTGAAAGCTTATGTGGCAGTTGTTGTTTGTTACGACTCTTCTTTGTGTCTTTTTTTTTGTTTTGTTTTATTTACTTGCCACTGTTTTTTCTTAAAGGAACAGTAACACCAAAAAATTAAAATGAGTAGTGTTGCCCTGTATTGGTACAACTGATCTTTTTGCTTCAGAAACACTGCTATAGTTCATATAAACAAGCTGCTTGTGTAGCAATGACAGATATTGAAAAAAGGCTATATGGCACAGGTTAAATAGTGGATTACAGATATACATTGTGTTCTACAGAGCTTATCTGCTGTGTAACCTGAGCCTTTTCTCCTTTGAATGGCTGCCCCCATTGCTACACAGCAGCTTATTTATATAAACAAAAGTAGTGTTTCTGAAGCAAACACAGCAGTATTACCAGTGCATGGTAACACTGCATTATATTTTGATTACTTTAAAACATAATTTTTTTTGATGTTACTGTTCCTTTAATTTAGCAGAACATCCAAGACTCAGCAACAAGTATGTGGTGTTAGGATTTTTATTAGTTATACAGGTATGGGACCTGTTATCCAGAATGCTCGGGACCTGGGGTCTTCCGGATAACGGATCTTTCGTAATTTGGGTCTTCATGCCTTAAGTCTACTAGAAATTCATTTAAACATGAAATAAACCCAATAGGTTGGTTTTGCTTCCAATAAGGATTAATTATATCTTAGTTGGGATCAAGTACAAGCTACTGTTGTATTATTACAGAGAAAAAGGATTATTTGGATAAAATGTAGTCTTTGGGAGACAGCCATTCCGTAATTTGGAGCTTTCTGGATATCGGGTTTCCGGATAAGGGATCCTATACCTTTAGTTCTATAAATACTGTTTAACAGTAGGAAAAGGATTCTTTATTCCTTTGAAGCCCAAAAAAAATAGCCTGTTAATGTTTTTTAAATTGTTTATCCTGGAATAACTAGCAGGACATACATACTATAAGAGGGGATTTCTTGTTTAAACATAAGTTTGGAGCACTCATACAGGAGTAATCTAAAATAAAGCCTTGCAGGGTATCACTGAAGAAATGAGAGACTTTGCGTTTTGTGCCAAAATTTACCAAGTGAATTTGCACCAAAGCTAACGTGTAGTAACTAAATGTTACTGAGCTCCACAGCAAATTAAGTTTTTTTTTATCCAGAGATTGTCCAGTTTTAGCAATGTATTTTGAAATTGCACATTATTTGGGCATCATGGGGGCCCCTATACCGCCTGGGCCCCCCAGCAGCCGCAGGGTCTGCTTCCTCTGTAGTAATACCCCTGGACTGTTCCTTATGTGAACAGAAGAGAAGGCTACTGCTCTCATAGGGGCTGATTTTCAGCTTGTGCATTTCAGCAGCCTGATTTCAGCCCCTCATGTGGCACTTGCTTAAGTGTTAAAGAATGAATGCCATTATTTTACAACATTAAAATGACTGTATGGACATTTAGGGGCAGATTTATCAAGGGTTGAGTTGAAAATTCAAATTTCGAGTTTATTTTAGTGTAAGTTGACTAGGGAATAGTCCAAATTCGATTCGAGTTTAAAAAAAAAAACGACATTAGAATTTTGAAATTTATCACGTGCTGTCCCTTTAAGAATTCAAATTCAACTATCCGTCATCTAAAACCTGATATTGCATACACTCTTCTGTCTAGAATATTGTCTATGAATTTATATGGTGTCGCTAAATAAAGATTTTCACAGCTGTTTTGTACACAAGCTAGTCGTACAGTTGTGTTCAGAATAATAGCAGTGTGTTTAAAAAAGTGACTAAAGCTCAAAATCCTTATAATAGCTTTTATTTCCATACATACAAATTCATTGAGAACACTGTACATTATATTCCAAATCAAAACATGAAGAAAAATGAATCAAATGTGTGTTATTCCTGTACAGAAAGTGAAGAAATGGGGATATCAGGCTGTTCCAAAAAATAGCAGTGTCTGCATTCTTCTTGACAAACTCATTTACTGTAAACTGAAACTGAAAATGTTTCAAGATTTTGCTTTCCTTTGAATCACTGAACTAATATTTAGTTGTATAACCAGTATTTCTGAGAACTGCAGCACATCTGTGTTACATAGAGTCGACTTCTGGCACCTGTTACATTCAGCGCCGGATTTAATGGGAGGGTGGCCCCAGGCTGCGTAGTCCTAGCACCCGCATACCCCCCTCCGGTGCGAGTGCACATGCCCAGCGGAGTTCACGGCAGCCGTCTTATTCTCATCGGTAATCTTCGGAATGAGACTTGCGTATCGGCAAATGCGCAGTTGGAGCAATTTTATGTTCCGCGACAACTGCACATGCGCCGAAACTCACTAAAATTGCCAAATAGTAAAGGCTAAGGTTAAAAATGTCCTGGGTGGATTTTCTGGCAGATTAAAAGGTACACACCCATATCTGAATTGTGGACACTGTAATTGTATCATTCCAGGGAGAAATATAACTCATCTTTTGAAAGGTTCCAAACGTTTAAAACGTGGGTGTTTTACTTGTGACAACTCTAATGCCATATGCCACATTAAATGCGGGTGTGGGTTAGCCTATGTAGGGCAGACAAGTAGACCCATAAAGATATGTCTGAATGAACATAAATCTACTATCCATAATTACCAAGCACCCAAGGAAGAAGATAGAATAAAAAGGCACCAGGGCCAGGAACAGTAACAGAAAAGACACTACTCTGGCTATTTATTTCTTTCAAAAGTCATAGGGTGCCTCAATTATGTTGGCATATACTGGAAAAAAATTGGAATAAAAACGGACAGGATAAGAAAAAAAACTTTAATACAATGTAAGTCTCTTTGGATTTGGGTTCTTCAAATCAAGGTCTCTGGTGGCCTAAATGAGGAGTTCAACTTGACATGTTATTTGTAACTGTATTGTGAATGTTTTGTACTAATTCCACTTACTTTTTTTACAGAGTTGAATATTGAATTGAATATACCAGGGACACATTCTCCACCTCCCAACTAGCAGGGTGAAAGCAGGTTTTTTACATGTATGATTTGGTAGCAGGATCATACACATTTATTACACTTCAACTGTTACTTCGCTATGTTGCTTGGATATTTTTGTTGTCATTTGAGGCTTACAAACTAATATGGACTTTGGACTCTTCATCAGTGAAGGAGCTCGTTATATACCCCCATTGGCTAAAGGGTACCCCCTCCACTGATGAGAATAGATACTACACTTGATCTTGGCCAAAAGGCAGAGAAGCAATAGAAATCGGTACACCCAAAAGATCCAACACCTAAGCACATGAAAATGAATGTGGTCTATACTGTCCATTGTAGTGAAGAGTGCTCAGATATATACATTGGGGAGACAAAAACAACCATTCAGTAAGAGAATGGCCCAACATAGGACGGCAAACTCCCCAGGACAATACTCCGCAGTCGATCCATATCTAAAGTAAAAGGGACACTCCTTAGAGGACAAATTTTAGACCAAGATGGTTTGAAAGATATATGAAGGAGGGAGGCCATTTATGCCAAAGTGGAAAAACCATCCCTGAACAGAGGAAGGGGCCTGAGACAATGCTTGTCATCAACATACAATGTCGCTTTAACATCCTTACCCAGCGGTTTCATAACAATTCACGCTTCCAGTCATGTACATTGAAAAATTAACACCTGATCAACGTACCATTGTGACTGGATCACACTTTCACACATCTGTGAGTTTCAGCCAACACCATCTAAATAAAGTTCAATGGAAGCATTGTGATTGGATGTCTGTGACGTTACTACCCTTAAGTGTTTTTATTTCCCTACAACTTCAGAAACTCAGAAAGTCCAGTTGTTTTAGAGATTACTTTCCTGTAGGGTTATTTAAAAATGTGGTGTGCAAAGTACGTGTGCCATTACCCTTAAACTAACTAAGGCAAAACCTTCATGAAGAAGGAGCCAGGGATACTTGTGGATAATAAAGTCAGCTGCAGTGAGCAATGTCAGTCTGCAGGAGGAAGGGCAGCCAAGGTATTGGGGGGGAAATGTACTGTAATAAAAGTTGCAAAGAGAAAACCAATTTCGCACAAACCAGAATAAAATCTTTGTAATTGATATTTTCCATGAGAATGTTATTGCATTGAGAATTTTAATTGTGCATTATGCACATTTAAGAAGTGCTTGAAGGTGGCATACTCTTTTGGAACAAACATAAGTTTTTCAGTAAGAAGTTTTTCTACATACACTGCACACTGGTGCCAACTCACAAATCTGATTTAGTCTCACAAGCTATATTACATTCGTACAGAAGTAAATTTATTCACACAAATGCATACATTGTTGCATTACAAATTACATTTTACTGGCTTTTATCAAAAGCAATGTAGGTTTATGGAAGGGGTTGGTAATTTTTCCCTTCACATAGCAATGGGAAGGCCTTGTTTAAAGGGACAGTTAGTGAGATTCAATACACTCACGGTTTGTAGAGAATACTTAGGAGATTTCCTGTTAGCGCTGTCTGCTCCCAATCATGTGACTCAGCATGAACATTATCAAGGACCAGTGAAAAGAAAGATGCGCTCCTACATTCGCTGCGGTGTACCAAAGTACCTCCAAAAAGTTTTAATGTGCAGAGTACAAAAATCAAATGTTTCAGGAGCTTACTGCCGATGCGTTGTGTACGCTATCACTGACAAAGGGGGCAGTAAGCTGCTGAAATGTTTGATTTTTGTACTACGCACATTAAAACTTTTTGGGGGTACTTTAGTACACCGCAGCAAATGTTGGAGCATGTCCTTTCTTTTCGCTGGTCCATGTTTAAAGGGATTCTGACATGATTTGTATGATGTCGTTTTTATTTCTAAATTACACTGTTAGTAAAGACTGACTGAAGTTTATCAGAGCACGCTGGGAAACTGACAATATGTCTAGCCTCATGTCAGATTTCAAAATTAATTATATATAAAAAAATCTGTTTGAGAATGGATTTCAGTTAATTAACCCTCGATATTCGACCAATAGTAAATGTGCCCCTAAGAGTTGTGAAGCTGTGAAATTTTCTCACTGAAGCAGTTGAACTGGCAGGTTAAAGAAAGGCTTGGTTTTTTTAAATTAACGCTTAATATGTATAAAATGAATCTAGAGAATAAGACAATTGCTCTTTAGCAATTGCTCAGGTCCCCGTCCCCCATCCGAGGCAAATTGAAGATGGCTTCAAATTGTTTTTGTTCTCATTTGAAATAACTAGGAGTTTTAAAATGTTTAACTTTATGGATCTTTAGTTAAACCTTATATTACACCAATGCCACTGCGATTAGACTAGTGATGCACCAAATCCAGGATTCAGTTTGGAATTCAGCCAGGATTCAGCATTTTTCAGCAGAATTCGCACTTGTTCAATCCCCAGTGACTCTCTGAACCAAATCCGGATCCTTAAAGTTACAGTACATGGCTTTCTGTCACACTAACAAGGAAGTAAAAATAATTGATACTTCCTCACACTATAAAGGAACAATAATGCCAAAAAAATTAAAGCGTTTGAAAGTAATGAAAATATATATGATGTAGTGTTGCCCTGCACTGTTACAACTGGTGTGTTTGCTTCAAAAACTCTACTATACTTTATATAAACAAGCTGCTGTGAAGCCATAGGGCCAGCCATTCGAAGCTGAAAAAGGAGAAAAGGTACAAGATACACAGCAGATAATAGATAAGTTCTGAAGAATCCCATTGTATAATATAGAGTTTATCTGTTATCTATTGTGTATCCTGTGCTTGAATGTCTGCCCCCATGGCTACTCAGCAGCTTGATTATGTATAGTAGAGTTTCTGAAGCAAACACACAAATTTTACCAGCGCAGAGCAACAGTACATTATTATTGTTATTCCTTTAAAAAACTTTTTGGTGTTACCTTTAATATTACTGAATACAGAACTGAATTTGTTTTGCTTGTCTAAGCACAATGGGAAATTAAGCTCTTTAAAAACTCTATTATTGTGTCTGTACCCCACGTAATACATCCAGTGCTGCAATTAGGGATGCACCGAATCCAGGATTCCATTCGGGATTTGGCCAGGATTCTGTCTTTTTCAGCAGGATTCGGCCGAATGTATAGTAGAGTTTCTGAAGCAAACTCTAAAACTCAAAAGAGTTTCTGAACCGGAATCCTAATTTGCATATGCAAATTAGGGGCGGGGAGGGAATCCGTGTGGATTCGGTACATCCCTAGCTGCAACCCTTTCTGTATAGTCTGACAGCAGAAATATCATAATCACAGTGGGGCTCATTTATCAACACTGGGCAAATTTACCCATGGGCAGTAACCCATGGCAACCAATCAGATTTATTCAGCATTTATTGTTCTACATTCAGCTGGCTTTAAAAAGCGAATCACTTTTTGATTAGTGTTCATAAAGGTTCCTAGTGTTTTTTGTTTTTAAGTAGACAGTTATTTCAACATTATATAAACTATGTGCATTTTGATGGTAGAGCCAATCTAAGATATTGATAACTAAATATAATAGCACTTTAAGATCTAACATGACATCATTGCAAGAAGCAAAGAATAACACACTGAAGATTTCTGGTGTCCAAACATTTTAACTGAGAAAATTGTTGGACTGATGCACAGGACTGGCTGCTCCCTGAATATTAGAACTTATTAACAGTGATTCAGCCAGGAGCATTTTCTTTGCAGTGATTCCATACAGAGCTGTGTCTGGGACAGTAATTCATTCTGCTGTTGGGCCTGTACCAGCACAATGTTCTCTCAACTCACCCGAGACAGGGAATGTCATTTCACAACTCACAGGTACTAGGAAATACCATGTCCTACATTTACTGTAATATTGTCTTTACGGTATAGTTTAACTTACTCTGTGCAGTGAAAGTCCAGCTCTGGCAAAGAAATTTGCAGAACAATTCCAAGAAACTACTGGGAGGACAGTCAACTTGTAGAGTTCCCTGCAAAATTGACATTTTAGTCACTCCTTTCCAAGGGCAAATTATCCTAAAAGAGAATATAATGTTATGTGGCTAAACAGGCATGGCTATATTAAACATTTGTATCATAAGCACTGCTTTGCAATTTCAAATTAGAGCCCATACTGAGAATGGATTTCTTAAATATGTTCCCCTGTTTTAAAAACATGGGCACATAACAAAGGATAGCAGATCCTGGGATAACCCACGCAATTAGGGGAAGATTTGTTACAATGTTAGGGCAATGGCACCAAGGTCAATTTAAAACATGAAAAAAGCAACTCTTTTCATTCACCTCTCCCTTTGGTAATGAAATAACACTAAAGCTTTACTGAACGGCCAACTGACTTTATGTTCCCAAGGAATTTTTCTTATTTGATTTTACCTGATTTAAGAAGCTCCAGCATGAAATAGGGATTTGGAAATAATATATATATGCCAAAATGTGTGATCCAGATTGTTGCAGCAGGAGAAAATATTAATACTAATAATACTAATACATTTTTACATTTTTTTATAAATTTTTACTTCAAAAGCTGTGAGAAATAGGAAAGCAAACAGATGTGGTAAATAAGTTGCCAAGTAAAGATTACAACAGAGGTTACGTTTTGCACTCAATGTCCTTTAGAGAACAAAATGAAAGGTCGTACAGGTAAACACATTGAATTATCCATTATTGTGGAACAGCAGAAAGAAGCCCTATACTCTCAGTAATTGTATGAATGAGATACTTGCAGAAAGAGTGCTTATTCTCTCTGTGATGTGTAGTCTGGATATAGAATAGGAGGTAGCAATCCAAATATTTTAAAGTTAAACGCCGATATTACGTTTCTATGGGACCAGAAAAAAATCAGTAGAGTACATAAAAAGTAACCAGGTAACCTTTACAGACTTACTATACTGCACTGTTAATAGAAAATAATTTAAAAAAATAGTAAAATCTGGGATATATATATATATATATTTGGATTTGCATAGTGTTACTTTGTATCAACAGTCAGCTGTCCTTAGCCTGCATCCTCCAAACCCCACAATTCCCTGCACATGATTTCAATAAAGAACAGTTGCATTGGGGGTTATGTAGTTCCTGCATGTTGTCTGTAAGCTGTGGAGAAGTTGTTACAATTTGTAACATCAGTGTTTTAGTCCCTCCTTCCCTGCCAGGATTTCAAATGATGCAGGAAGAGAAGAACTGTTAACCAGCTGCATCTCAGCATAGAAAATGACATTTATTCATACTTTCTTGAAGAAACAGGTAACTGTGATAGGTATATTAGGGGTTTGTATGCTATGTGGTCCTCTTTATCATGTTTTGGTTTGGAAGCCAGTTTCCCTTTATGAAACAGTTCTAATTAAACATGTGTCTGGCTATATTTCATTTCTGCTATGAATATTAAAGGGGCTCTCTTCCCAAAACATTTTTCTTTGCAAAATGAAAGAAAACGGAATTCGAATCAGTTTTCTGATATACATTTATTACATTTTTCCCCAATGGATTTATTTGTAAACACACTTGCAATTGAAAGCAGCATTTCCCTTATATTAGCAATTGAACCCCTAGCGGCATTAATACGGCAGGACTCTAATATTACGGGAATTTCCATTGGGTGACAAGACCATAAACAGATGTTGTTCGCGGATGATATGCTGGCAATTGTAACTAAACCGTTGTCTTCCGTACCCCACCTGTTTAATATACTTGACAAGTTTGGTGACCTTTCCGGTTTAAGAGTGAACCCGACAAAATCTGTAGCCCTATCATTAGGAATCTCCCAACAGCATAAAAAATTAATACAACTTAATTTTGACTTGCAATGGAATGATAAGTGTCTACACTACTTAGGGGTGAACATAACAACCACACTAGCAGGGTTATGCCGAGTGAATTATCCCCAGCTTTGGAAAGAAATTGACTCCACACTTACCAAATGGTCCAAATTACGATTATCATGGTTCGGCAGAATAAATGCGGTTAAAATGGATCTTCTCCCCAAAATGTTATAATATTTTCGTGTGTTAACAATAGAGATTCCAACTCAACATTTAATTATGGTGCAACGGAAACTTATGAAATTTATATGGGGCAATAAGAAGGCTAGGCTGGCCCATAAGACGGTTTCAAATGTGAAAGGGAAAGGAGGCCTTAGTGTTCCTAATATAACATTTTATTATCAAGCAGCCCAGATTATGCCTATAATCCATTTCTACCATTATGGGTGCAAATTGAAGCAGAACGTATTAAAGCATTGACTCCTGCTGCCTTACCGTGGCTTTCTAAGCAAGAAAGGCCTCTATCTACTACCCCAATAATGAAAATGGCATTAGCAGTGTGGGACCAGGTTCGGAAAAAAATAGTTTTAAATTCCTCTTATTTTCCTGCAATGCCAATATGTGGTAACCCTGCCTTCCCCCCGGGCTTACAAAGATGTGATTTTGAATGGTGGCAAGATCATAACATGAGATTTATATACCAATTTATAGGACTTCAAGGTATTAAAAAATGGGACTCACTTAAGGAACAAAGTAACATTCCGGAAAATGAATATTTTCGGTATATGCAAATTTACCATTACCTTAAGGAAGTGCTTCGAAACTCTACCAATATAGGAACTTTAACCCCTTGGGAACATGTTTGTTTGAAGTTTCCATGTAGTAATGGAGTGATTTCACTGTTATATAAGGAGATAGTAAAAAAAGTCTAATTCTTCCCCTCCTTCCTATACCAAACAATGGGAAAAAGACTTAAATACCACTATAGATGAGGATACATGGCAGCAAATCTGGGTAAACACAGCTAAGAGTTCTATTAACATTTTGGCACAGGAAACTTTAATAAAGTAGTGAGTAGATGGTATTTGGTCCCTACCAAATTGAATACATACTATCCAAACTGTAGCCCTCTCTGTTTCAGGAACTGTGGGAATAGAGGGACAATGTTACATACATGGTGGGAATGTAGGGAAGCTACGAGACTTTTTTCCAGAATATTTACTTTAATAGACTCAATTACAGGGATTAGACTTCGGAAAGATCCCATCCAGGTACTTCTTAATAAAACGATTCCAGTATCTGATAAATATCTGCGTAAATTGATTCAATGTATTTTCATTGCAGCGAAACAAACCATAGCTTCTTCCTGGAAAAAACGTTCACTCCCCATATCCATGTTTCGTACCAAAATGAACTGGATTATGGTGAATGAACAACTTAAGTATTATTTCAGACAAATATAATATTTATATGAAAATCTGGACCCCTTGGATTAGGTATACCAGTCAGTGATGGATGTATCTGTTAATTGTGAAAGATGGGAGAGCCCTTAACTAGAATAAGGTTGGAACCCTGGGACGATATGACTAAATGTAAGGAGGCATTTATTATTACATGACAAAATACACACGGAGACGAATACAAAGTAACAAATGACATTACAAGTTTATTTGTTTTTTGATATGCAAATTACATTATGTTTATTTACATGTCAATGTGGCAATGTAACTTTATGTAATATGTTTTCATGCAATGTAATAATTCTCCTCTGTGTAGGAGAGCACATACATTTTATAAAGGAAAATTGAAATGGTTTGTCAATATTGATGGATAATAAAAAAAGTTTTGAAAGAAAGCAGCGTTTCCCTTTTTATTCTGTGCACTACTAGTTCTGACTCTTGAAACAGTATAGTAGACAGAAGCTGACTGACAGACCTGAAGAAGAACTGACTACTGTTGAATCAAAAAAATACAATAATTAAACTCTTCATGCTCGGCATTTGAGACAAAAAAAAAAAGATTTCTCAACAACTCAACACCAGTTCAATACAAAGCTGGCTGCAGGGCTTAAAAGTCAGCCATTCCCTGTTTTGGTGATGTGAAAAAGACTTCAGGGTAGAAAATACATGAAATTATTACTGGGAATTATTGATGTTTTTCTCAACCCACACCCGACTTCCGCCTTTCTTTTATAGAACTGGACCAACGCGCCCCACTGATGATTTCACAAAAGGGCGGGATGGGCAGGAGCTCGCCTATAAAACCGGAAGCTTAAGTTGTTAAGTTGAAGACAGAAGAGCTCAATCGATATCCGCCCACGACTGCTAATGGGGCAGCTAGGTCGGCCCAATCCTGCCTGACCCCCGGGTCCCGTGGGTATCGGCCTACCCGCACCTCACTACTGGAAATGAATCAAAGACATAGGGGTGTTGCACACAGTTTTTATTTAAAAGACATAAGACAAAAGCAAAAGGTGTTTTTTAGACATCAACAGGAAAAAAGCAACTAAGACTGGAAGGTGAATGATTATTTACTGCGCAGCAGTAAAGAGACTGAAGTTTATCACAGCACAAGTCACATGACTGGGGCACCTTGGCAATGTCTAGCCCCATGTCAGATTTCAAAATGATATAAAAAAAATCTATTTGCTCTTTAGAAAAACTGATTTCAGTGCAGATTTCTGCTGGAGCAGCACTATTAACTGATGTGTTATGTAAAAAAAAACAAAAAAAAAAAACATGTTTTCCCGCTACAGTATCCCTTTACAAAGAGCAAACTTTCCACCTTTCGCATATCAGCATTACAGTCATGGCTAAAGACTGAGAATCCTGATTTCCCAGCATAATGATTCATAATAGATTCTAGTGCTTTTAAGTAAATATATTTGTAAATGCAATTTGTGATTTGTTTGGCCCTTTCTGCACTGCTGTTTCAGACACTGAAACAACATAGCAATTATTCTTCTTTACAGGTCTATTAATCAGCTGACTTTCATTAACCAGCAGTGCATGGATTAGAAAGGAAAGGCAAATAATGCTTTACTTTAACAGATAAATTAGTGTTGAGAATTTTTCGATTGAACATTTTACTATTTATTTCTGTGCCAATGAAATGTTTAAGTGGAGCTCTACTTTCGGTACAGGTTATGAACTGATTTAAAGAGCTCTACTATTGCTGCTGCCAGTGTCAGACTGGCCCACTGGGATACCAGGAAAACTCCCAGTGGGCCCAGGTGTCTGGCATTTGGTCTATTTCATGGCCATTCCCTATTTATATGTGAACAAAGAGGCTAAATAGATGGAATAATAGATTATAGTATGTATGAAAAACATTCACAAAATGCAAACATTTTGTGAAAAGGCGCAGAAAACCAATACAGAGTTTCATAACATGCTAGCTGGTTCCTACTAGTATTACTTGGTTGTTATATCTTTTTTGGTGAATGACCTAGAATGTGTAGCCTGAGGGTAATTATTTTTAAGTGAAACCTCAATGAGGTGATGGTGGGAGCAAATGACAAAGGCTAGGACAAAATGTGTTTGAGACTAGGAGAACTAGATAAGTGCTAAATAATCTAAAATAATGAGACAGGGAAGGTACATCTGAATAAATTCCTTCAGCAAAGGGGTCAATGTGATATTCGAATGAACACAAGATATTTGTTTTAACGATAATATTTCCCTGTTCATAGCCCTGCATGTGCACATGCTGCATCCTAATTGTAATATTGTTTTATTGTAATATTTTATTCTCAGTTGTATCTTTTAATGTCTTTTTTAATGTGACACCAAACTTTAGCCCTTCTGTTGCTAATTTATTTTTTAATGATTTCTTTATCTTTAGTGGAGTCAAAGAAGAATATTAGTAGTTTGGAAGAAAGTATTTGGGAGTTTTATGGTTTTCTCAGGTGTGTTCTAAGTTGGTGAGATGTAGCAAAACATATGCTGTGTTAGCCATTGGTAGAGGCACTATTAAGTGGAATTAAAGTGATACCCTAAAAAGAAAAATGTGCAAGGTCTATAAATTGCAGTACATGCAGTCCCTGGGTTAAGTACGATATAGGGTATGTAGGTTTGTTCTTAAGTTGTATTTGTATGCAAGTTAAAACATTTATATTTACATATCAAATGCAACAAGACAGATGTTTGTCTTAACATATTGCTTCGTTTTACCTTTTTGTGCATATGTATTTTTACCTTTCTGTGCTCTGCAGTAAACAACACATGCCAGAGGGGATTGGGGCAGGTGGTTTATTAAAACTAAATGCTAATAAAGGCCAAGCAAACCACAGTACATTACTGTAATAGCCTCTGTCTGTAAGTAGGAGTTGTATGTAAGTCGGATGTATGTAACTCGAGGACTCCCTGTATACCATGTTGCTTAAAGTAGTTGGGAAAGTTTAAAACTTAAATATAATTGTTAGTCAGTAAAGGGTATCAGTTTAATTTTGCTTATTATAAGATGGTGGAATTTGTTTCCATGAAATAATCAATATAATTGACTTTCACTCCAGCGACTCTCTCCTTAGATCAGAGCCAGGGTCTCACATGAAGACAGGCAGCAGCAACTTGTAGCTTATCCAGGCCCCACAAAAACAAATTCAATTTACAAGTGGCAACTACTAATGACTGTGTAATGACCTCCATCTTCTCTCTTGTCCAAGGGATCCAGTGTGAATTGCCAACAACTTTGGTCTGAGGTTAGCAGTTATAATCACTGACATCAGTGCACCAGAAGTGCTTAAAGGGATAGTTTTTATTTCTAAATTACATTTTAACTGCAAAAAATGTACTCTACCATATAAAATGTTATTCCTGATTATCCTTGTTCCCATGAAGCCAAATATATACAATTACAGACATGTTGGGGCAGATTTACATAGGGTCGAATATATGACTGGCGAATTGAAATCCTTCGACTTCGAATATCGAAGTCGATGGATTTAGCGATATTCCTGCGATCGAACGATCGAAGGAATAATCGTTCGATCGAACGATTAAATCCTTCGAATCGAACGATTCAAAGGATTTTAATCCATCGATCGAAGGATAGTCCTTCGATCAGAAAATTGGTAGGAAGCCTATGGGGACCTTCCCCATAGGCTAACATTGGCCTCGGTAGGTTTTAGGTGGCGAACTAGGGGGTCGAAGAATTTTTTAAAGAGACAGTACTTCGACTATCGCATGGTCGAATAGTCGAACAATTTTTAGTTCGAATCGTTCGATTCGAAGTCGTAGTAGTAGTTGAAGGTCAAAGTAGCCAATTCAATGGTCGAAGTCTTTTTTCTTCTATTCCTTCACTCGAGCTAAGTAAATGGGCCCCGTTATGTTGCAATGAAGTGCATTGAGAAATTAGTCTCACACTTTAATGACAGTAATTCAATGCAGTTTTTAATTGAACTAGGAATCAATTAGTAACTCATCTCATTTTTTTTCATATTTCGACTAACCTTTAAAAAATTGTATGTTATGTTTTTTTTATCTGCTATTTTTCAACCAAAATATTATATTTATTGCCAATCCTTGGTGACTTTACAGGATATAATCTAATTAATGTATTCCCAGGTATCTTGATAAGATACAACACCTATATGTAACAGGTTGGAATTCAGATTTGGTGCAGGGTGGTTGCATTCCAGTGAACCCGGTTGCAAAGATATTTCTGGGGAGGCTGGGTATAAAAGATATTTAAGTCATGCGTGTAATAGATAATATTATTTATCTGTAATCGATTTTTTTTTTTCATTGTTCAGGAGGGATTTATGGTGCTATCGTAATAAAGGCTTGCGAAATGAAGTTTCCCCAGGCTATTGGTTTATCATTTTCTCTCAGCTGTGTTTCATGTAACAGTTGGCACATGGATTTGGATTTGGTTGGCAACAAGCTTGAGCCAATAGATACAATCATTTGCAATTGTCGGGAGGCATTTCTGCTCTAACATTGGATTGGCAGATCATGGTAAGACTTCAGCTGTATTGTTGTGATTAACAGAAGGAATACTAAGGTCATATATATTTATCTTAACAGTCGTCTGCAAAGTACTTTGCACACTGCTTATGGTATTGCAGAATTGCTGGCTGACTGACCCAATGAATATAGGGCTGCTGCTTTCATGAGGGTGGGAGCCTGAGCCATGCAGGCACCCCCCATTATTGGGACTAATTTTGAAGTTAACCTTTCTAATCCCAAAATACTAATCCAATGTATAGTATGTTTTTTGAATTTATTATCACATTTGCAGCCCAGTGATAAATAGTCTTTGGACTGCATGGGCTGATCCTCCTAATAACTATACATAAAGTCTCTGCCTTAGATGTAACACATATTTCCATAATTAATAAATTTTCTACATTTTAAATCTGCCTTTAAGACAATACCATTTGCATGGAGAAAAATACCATTAGTAGAGAAAATTTGGTTAATTTGATGGGTTAGATTTAGTGTTTGCTGCTAATGGCAAGATATATATGTTCTTTACATTTTGCTCTTATTTGGATTTCTGGTCTGTGCTTATTTAAGGCATACTCCTTACCCTAGGTCAAACAACACGATCAGAATAATGGCTTTGGCAAAGTCAGGATAAAGCGAAAGGCTTTGGTTTATAACACAATATAGCCGTCACTTTACTTTACTTATGGTTGGGAGGGAGAAGACCCAAGAAGAACTGATTACATATGTATTAGTATAAGAAAATAAGAGTTTGGTGGCGTGATGTGGATAGAGTGTGTTTTATAACTGGAGACAGTTACCCCAGCTCCTGCAAGTCCTTAACATCGCAGTGCTTTGAGATAGTATAATTGTGTAGAGAGCTAAAATAAAGAGAATGAATACTGGACAAATTTAATTGAGATTAATAGTGTATATTTTGGTATCTAGTCTTCTCAGTTTGAACAGAGTTTGATGAGAAATTAGTTAAAAATGCTTCAATAGGCAAATAAAAGGAAGAGATCATACATAAATCTATTTCCAATTCAGAATTCAGGTTTCTACTCTCTATTTATATGCCATATATCTATCTTAATATACCTTACTTCAAAGGAAATTCACGCTTGCCATTAAGAAATATGATGACTCCAAGAAAAACCAAGCTTGCAAATAAACTGTTGAATGTCATCTCTGTTTTTAGCTTTTTCATATCGTTCCCGAGCCTTTCAAAACTAAATGATATACTTTTTATGCACGATTATGATGAAAGGACTTAGTGAAATTTTGGATGTGAAAGGATGAAAATGGACACTGACTACTTCTTAAGTAAATTTAAATAAATATTTAATGTTATCTTCTTTTGGTTACCCCAGGTCATTACCTGTACAGATGTCTTATATTTTGCAGTGCGCATGATGTTACATTGTATTAGTAGAGGCCCCGTTATGTTGCAATGAAGTGCATTGAGAAATTAGTCTCAAATCAACTCCATTATAGCTTCCAACACAGAGCAACTACATTTTGCATATAGGCGAAACACCTCTATAAGGTATGTGACTGCCTTGCACTTCACATGACTTATCAACTAACTAGGAACTTGTATATGTGTAACTTAATATGAACTAAAGGTTCATTAAAGGGGACCTGTCACCTAGACACAAAAATCTGTATAATAAAAGTCATTTTCAAATTAACATGAAATCCAATTTCTATTTTTTTTTATTAAAGCATTCATAGCTGTTGTAAGCTCATTTAAACATCGTAGCTGTTGTAATAAAAGTACCTGTGCGCCCGGGACACCCGCCGCATGGTCCTTAAAGCTCCGGCGCGCCTCTTAAAGGCGCAGGCACGCTGGCGTGTTTGCGCCAGTGCATTTTGGCGCGAAAATTTAATGCTATTTCAGGGCAATTCATTGTACAGCCCTTTGCCCGTGATAGAACTTAGTTCTTGTGGTTTCCTGAGCCTTGAGCGTCTGTCTTGTATTCTGATCTGATTACCCGTGTTTGACCCAGTCTGCTTTCTGACAATCCGACAATCTGTATCCTGACCCTTGCCTGCCTACGACAACTCTTCTAGCTTGACCCCTTGATTGACTACCCGGTTTTGACCCTTGCCTGCCTGACGATTCTGATATTTGCCTGCTTCGACCCAGCCTGTCTGACCATCCTTCTGCCTAATCCTTTTGTACCATGACCTTCAGCCCAAAAGACTTTGCTAACAGCCGTGCCCCTTTGCCAGCCAGAACATCTCGCCTTGTATCTCTCGTTAAGTCCAGGTGGCACCCAAGTAAGCTGAGGGCTCCTCCCGAAGCGCAAAGGTGGTCACACTACTGGTGAAGCCGAGCCGAGACCAGGGTACTTGGCACTTGTTCTGGTATTGGGTGCCGGTCGTGACAGCTGTCAATCAAATATTGTCTGCCCCTGCTCAATGCCCTAGGCCAGTGATCCCCAACCAGTAGCTCGTGAGCAACATGTTGCTCTCCAACCCCTTGGATGTTGCTCCCAGTGGCCTCAAAGCAGGTGCTTATTTTTGAATTCCAGGCTTGGAGGCAAGTTTTGGATATATAAAACCAGTTGTACTGCTAAACAGATCCTCAATGTAGGTTGACAATCCACATAGGGGCTACCAAATGGCCAATCACAGCACTTATTTCGCACCCCAATAAAATTTTTCATGCTAGTGTTGCTCCCCATCTCCTTTTACTTCTGAATGTTGCTCACGGGTTCAAAAGGTTGGGGATCCCTGCCCTAGGCATAGAGGCGGGGCAGACAATTACTTTCACTTTCCATTCAGCACTTCCTAGAAATTGCTGCTCTCCCCACATTCCCCCTCTCTTTTCACCGTTTAATTGTGTAACCAGTGCATGGGGATGGACATCAGGTCCCCCATTCTGGTGCACAAACAAGATTCTGATATGATGCAAGACTTGCCTTAATAACAGTGTCCACAAAATGGCTCCTGCATCTTTGCTATAATTATAAATTCCCAAACTGAAGGAGACAAGATTCAAACAATTTATATAGTGTAATTAAAGTTGACTAATGTGATAAAATAGGATTTTGAACAATTTTTGGGGTGAAGGTTCCCCTTTAATATGTTTAAACTAGAAGTAAGACACCATCAAATGTGACAGATAGAAGCTTATCTCAGGGTGCTGCCTAAAGGTGGCCATACATGTAAATCGCCCAAATGAGCGGATCTCTCCCCAATATGCCCACCTTGAGATGGGCGATATCAGGCTGATCCGATCGTGGGCCCTACGGCCCAGCGATCAGATCATAATGCAACAAATACTGCTGGTTGGATTGCGAGAATGCATCAACGAATAGATATGGCCGCAATCCAGTGGGATTTTTAACCTTGCACGATCAAGATCTGGCTGACATACGGCCAGATATCAATCGGGGAAGCACAGCAGAGGGCCCCACACACAGGCCAATAAGCTAACAAGTCTGTCGCCAGCTTAAGCCCAAAACTGTTCTCGGTATATATACGCATGGCCAGGTCCGCCATCAGAAAAAAAAAATTGGTGGTCAGGCCCCCCTCCCCTGTACAAGTTAAAAAAAACCAAAAATACAATGGTGGCCAGGGCCCCTACAGATTCAAAAAGACAAAAAAAAATAACTTAAATTCTTAATAACTTAAATTTCGGCAGGAGCCCTTCATCCTCTTCAGCATGCAATCGCCGGCTTCTTTATTTTTTTCCCCATTGCGGCTTGTTTGCTCTTTTCCGTCACGGCCTCTTCAATCTTCTACGGAGAGGTCTTCTACTTTCTTTTCCATCACGGCTTCTTCATTGTTTCCCACAGCTTCTTCTGCAACACGTCCAGGCCCCCCTTAGAACCTGAAATCAACCGGTACAACAGTCACCCCTGTGCCTCCCTGATGACGGCCCTGCACATGACTGATTACATCTATTTGATAAGTCTTAAATCAAGTTTGCACATGACACTGCAGAACTAGGTCTTAAACAAAGTGATAATAAGACAGTGAAAAATATTATCATGTAAGGGACAACAATAAAGTCTTAACCCTTTAAGTGCCAGCAGAATTTCACATTTTGGTTACGCGAAATGCCAGCCGTTTTTGAAACATTTGTGCTCTCTCACTTTAGGGAGCTTTCATGTATTTCCACCTCTGCAAAAAGATTTATAGCTCTAAATACAAAAATAAATGGAAAATTCCTATTTTTCACAATATATGCATTTATACCAGAAAAACGTTTCATTTTACGCATGGAAATCCAACTGATTTGGAAAGCCTCATGTCTCTTGAACATGCCAATACTAGATATGTATAGTTTTAGGGAGATTTAGAACTTCTGTACAGCAAAAACTCCCGGCAGTATATTACTGCAGAAAACAAGGCAGAAAACGGCATACTTTAGATTCCAATGCCAAAAAATCCTGAAACATTAGGTTTACCCCAGAAACCCATATATTTTTGAAAAGTACACATTCTACTGATTCCAAAATGGGTAACTATGTCTCTCTACTCCTAACTACCAAACAGCAAAGCTTGTCTGAACATAGCGGTTTTTATAAAAATGTATCAAAATTTTGAAAAATCACTTCAAAGGATTTATTTTGCTGCTCCGCATATTCCACACTGTATGAGGTACCAAGAAAAAGCACCCTGAATATGATTGCCAGGAGTCCACTGAACAGTTTGGTGCCCATTGTGCATGGGTTTACCAAAGTATCTGGCATTTAGATGCCCCAAAATGAAGTTAGCGCATACAAATACTCCTGTGGGTAACTTCAGCTAATGAAAAATCAACATAAAGACTGCATTTTTTGTGGGGTAAAAACACAGAAATATATGTTTACCCCCCAAAACCATATATTTTCTGGAAAGTACACATTCTACCGAATCTAAAATGGGTACCCATGCCTTTCTGCTCCAAACTACTGAGTCGCAAGGCTTTCTCAAAATTGTTGGTTTTGGTGAAATATTTGAAAATTGCCTCAAAGCTTCAACTTTCCAGCATCGTAATGTCCATGTATCATTACCAGCATAAAGCATCCTAAATAGGTGCACGGGGTCTAATAAACAGTTTGATGTACAAAATGCATAGATTTACCAAACTACCAAACTCCATCGTATGTAGGTCAAGACTTGGCAAGTATAAACTTTTAAACTTGCATACAATCGAGCTGCTTGTGTTCCCTCCATTCTGGAACTTCGGATAATAAGCAATTGTTCTCTGCAGGAGCAGCCGAAGTCGTTACTTGTTACTGTGTAGCTGATCACTACCGTGCTTATTATCAGTAATAACAGTAACAGTTATGATTTGCCGTACTGTGACTTTGTTTCTCTTTCCAAGCTGAATGGCAGATAACAGGATATACAAGCGCTGAAGATTAACCCGCTTATATCTGCTCTTAAATAAGGAATGCCTAAATAACCCAAGCCATCATACCTCTCAGTCCTTTTAAATAATTCGCTCTTGCTTCTAATTGCTGCTAGTAATTACACTATGAAATGTATATTTATATATGAATTGTTAAATTGAAATTTATGCTGTGAATTTTTGCATTATATGTAATCTGCGTAATGATTTTGCACAAGTTTTTTGATACTTTATGTGAATTAATAAAAAACCTCAATTAATAAAAATGAACTCCAAAAATCATTGTATTAATTATAAACTTTATTTCAATAAGAAGTAAATTACAGAGTGCGACAAAAGGGACCATTTTTTGTTTAAACTTAATATTCTAATCTGTCCCACGCACCGCCTTAAAAGGCAAAGTAATCTTCAATGAATATTTAGTTGAGTGTGCTGCCATTCTTTCAAATAATTAGGGGGTGTGATCAGAAAATGGGCATGGTCAAAAAATTAACATGTTTTTCAAAATTACAAAAATTCAAATGAAAAAAATTCAGCAACTATAACCTAGATCACTTCTATTTGTTTCAGAGTTTACACACTATTATAAATGTTTTTAGCTTAACTACGAGCGGAAAGCCAAATATCTTAAGTAATGAGGGCAAACATTACACTTTTTGTAACTGTGAATGTAAGAGGGAGCTCCTTTCTGCAACATGGGGGTTGCACTTTTATTTATAACTTATGAAGATTAACTAATTAAGCATTGAGGCATGCTGGAGCAATGAAGCACTCAACAGAATTGGATACTGATTAAAGAGGAAGTATACCCCTATTTCAATACAGGTTTCATCAATAGGGCTTGTGTTAAACATACACTATATTTATTATTATTTCAGTTAAGAGATATGTATGGTTCTTGTTATTTTGTGCACAAAACAGGGCAAATTCTGAAGTTGTTCATACAACTGCAATCAAAACAAATCACCCATCCACTGAGAAACCTTCTGTACAATGAGCTGCTTCTTATCTCAAAGCCAAAGAAGCTGGATTGGTTTAGTGGATTTTTCCATTTGGTCCTTGTGCATAATTGAACAGGAAGTAGACGTTGACCGATGACAGCCAAGGGGTTAAACCAGGATCGTGGTCAAGATTCAGGCAGAAGATTCAGGGGTAGGCAGCAATGGATTGTGGTCAGGTACAAGGCAGAAGGTCAAAAGTTCAGTAATCAGCAAATACAGAATTTTAGAACACCCAGGAAAGACAAGAAGTGCAAACTATTTTTGGGCATAGAACTCAAGTCATGTCATTCCTTTTATTTTGAATCTTCGCTCCGTTTTCGGAGTGATAATGTCACTTGCAAGGCTAAGCTCAATGACACTGGTGCGTGGCCCTGGGCGCATGCAATCTTGCAGCTCTGCAACGGAGTGCTCCTGACAGGAGTGTGGGATAAACTCTGTACTTAGCTTTATATTATACATAAAATAGACTATATAGAATCTTTATAGCAAATAACTAACTGGCATACAACAGAAGGACAACAAAAATACTCTACAAGGCTGAGGGCATACGGAGCATTGGCTCTGCTGCTCTCAGTCTGCATTATTTTTGCAGGCAAGGGAAAGGGATCTGCTCCCTTCCCCAGCTCTGTTTATCTGCATTGAAAAGTACAGATTCCACTTGATTACAGGAATACGAAGTGGAGATTGGGTCACAAAACTTGAAAGCAGGCATTTTTGGGCTGACCTTCACTTCACTTTGTGTACCTCCACTAAACCGGAAGTTAAACTTTTCAGTGCAGATACTGTACATGAGCTGGGAAGGGCATTAAATCATTAAGCCACCACAAATCTTTGCTACTGATCTACTATAAAGAGTGGCTTTACCCACTTGATTTATTTACCTCTGGGCATTAATATTTTTCATCAAGACAAAAACAAGAGGTCCTCTCTACTCCACTCGCTATCAATATTTTAAGGACATTAACTCATTTTGTGCATTAAACTACTATAAACAAGAGCAGAGAGATTGTTTGACCATACTGTATATTGCAATATATTTAAGCTGGCCAACTATGTCAAAGTCATCCCTGGTGTGGCCAGTCCTACACTCACTTTCATCTGATTCATTAAACGGGTAGTTTACCTTTAAGTTGACTTTTAGTTTGTTATAGAATAGCCAATTTTAAAGTAGAACTAAAATTTAACTAAAGCAGTAGGCTGGAAATGTTCTGCAACCACAGCCGTTTAGCAGTAAAGATCTGTGTCTCCAAAGATGCCCCTGGAGCTGATTCACTGCACATGCTCTGTGCTGCCGTCAGTTACTGAGCTTAGGGACTGACTCATATTATACAGTACACAGAATATAAATGTCACAATATAAGGCTAATTAGTAATTAATGCAGAAACGATACCGATTTTCCCCAGCCTCTCCAAGAATTATGCCCGGTGTTTGGAAAAGAGGTCGGCACCTCTCCAATATGCACATACTGTATAGAAGAAATTACCAAACACACCTGCCGAGTGTAGCAGGGCGAACCCCTGTGTGTTTAATTCACGTCAATGATGTAACGTTTCGGGGGGCGGACCCCTTCGTCAGACATTGTTGTCGTCTGACAAAGGGGTCAGCCTCCAGAAACATTACATCATTACATCAACACGCAGGGGTTTGGTATGTTTGGTTATTTCTTCTATATGTGCATAATTAGTAATTAATACATATAATTACTACATGGCAGCACATAAACCAGTGCAACTAGCATCAGACTTTTAAAATCAGCCCTGTAGTACAGGCTTGATAATTTGCAACAACCCCTAAGCTTAGCTTCTCAACAGCTGCTCAGAGCCCACTGAGCATGTGAGTGTCGCAGACACATTTCAAGATGGTGACCCCCTGTGACAAGTTAAAAGTCCTGGATCATTGCTGCTATTGAGAAGCTGAAACTTTAGGCTGGTGCAATAAGTTCAGTATATAAAACATGGCATTTTTAGCCATATTCATTTTTAGGGTTTAGTTCTCCTTTAAGCAACTGTTGAATTGGTCTTCACTATTTATTTATCGTGTTTTAATTATCTGCCTTCTTCTTCTGACTCTTCCAACTTTCCAATGGGGGTCACTATTCCCATCTAAAAATCAAATGCTCTGTAAGGCTATAAATGTGTCATTATTCTAGGAAAAGTCCACGCCCTGAAAATGTCTACCCTCCCACAGTTATATTTAATGCGCACATTTCCTGTAAACCCCCCAATGAATATCTTATCCAAGCTACAGTCAGAATGCCAGAAGTTTGTCTGGGGAGGTAAGCGTGCCAGGTTAAAAGCGAGAGTAGATAACCGTAGCAGACTTAGAGGGGGCTTGGGAATCCCAAACTTCCGGGCCTACTTTAAAGCATCCCAATTATTCCAGTTGGTAGAAAGATATATTCTAGATAGCTATCCACTTTGGACAGAACTAGAACAATTTTCTGTGGGAAACACCTTCCTTAGATATTTACTATGGACGGGTGCTTCTACACATGCCACTTACTCCCCCACGGTGAACCACTACCTAAGGGTCTGGAAGAATATCCGGGACAAATATCCTCTTATCTCCCCTCATCGCCCAGTGCTATCCCTGTTAAATAACCCAGAGTTCCCCCCAAGCTGCGACAAGGGAGCTCTTTTGTGGTGGCGACAGAACTTTCATACCTTACACCGACTCACACAAGAGAAGATTTATTACTAACCAAACCTTAATTGACAGGTACCATACAACCACCTCTGAAACCTTTAGATATGCCCAGATAAACCAATATTTTTTGTCAGTAATGGGAAATAAATCACATGATCTACCTACTCCCATGGTTTTCGAGCGTTTATGCTTACATTCCCTTCAATACAAAGGAGCTGTTTCTAGAATATCGAAATGGTACTCATCAGCACCTTCAACATGTTTCAGCGGTTGTGGTCAGCTAGGTTCCCACTTACATGTGTGGTGGTCCTGTCCTGAAGCAGATCGATTCTGGACTAGAGTCTTCACAATGATTACGAATGTCACATGGCTAGTATTAAAAATATTAATCTCCTTCAGAAGCATTACTCCATGGGAGAGTGGCAGGAGGTAAAAAATATGTTAGGAAGTTAATAGGATACATTTTTTCAGCAGCCAAACAGACCATAGCTAAGGCTTGGAAAACATATTCACTTGACCTCCAGCAAGTTAAAACCAGGCTTGAGATTTATCTGGTGATGGAAAAACATACCATTGTAGCCAAGGGAGAACTATAATGGGTCCATGGATACCAAATTCATAAGATTCGGGATCCGTGGACCCATCATAGGGTGGTAACATAGGAATGCAATACTAGGTACTGAAACAGATGAATTGACCGACTTGATTTTGTACTAGCCCATATATATATGTATACGTATAACTTAATGAAGACTGCAAATACCCCCACGGATACAAATATTATTATGGTATTTTTTTAAGTTGGTTAATATTATTTCTCTTTTTTTCTTTTTCTTCTCCTTTTCTTTCTTTCTTACAATTTGCTATATTGACAAAGTTACGCTACATTTTTTTTAACCAACTAATACAGTTGAAAAAGAAGACAGAATTGCTGTAAATCTTTTACTTCTTTTCCTGTATTAAAAAAAGTGTCATTATTGCTACTTTTTATTACTCATCTTTCTATTCAGTCCCTCTCCTATTCATATTTCCCCATGTCAGAATTCTAAATTGAATATAAAAAGATCTGTTTGCTCTTTTGAAAAATGTATTTCAGTGCAGAATTCTACTGGAGCAGCACTATTAACGGATGCGTTTTGAAAAAAAAAACATGTTTTCCCATGACAGTATCCCTTTAACTCAATAATGAACAACCCCTTTAATAATTCTACTGCTTCATTATACATTTTACATAGGGACTACGATTCACCTTCAACTTGCTTGCTTTCAAGGTTAAAGCTCCCAAATGGTTGCCCTTTTATTGTCCACCACTTAGATCACCTGACTGTAGCTGGGAATGATGGGAGCTACAACATGGCCACTGCTCTTGTATAAACTATAGCAAAAAATGCAAAGTTGTGCTTGACACTACATTTTAAGCCATTAGGCGGGGGTGCAATGAGGCTGCGACCACAAAATTCAAAGACAAGCAGTCCTCTGCACTCAACCCATTATCAATATATTGAGGTACTAAAAAAATGCCCTCCTCTTTGTCCATATATTGCAATATTTTCAAGCTGTCAATCTATACCTTTAAAATAGTAACAATCAGGTTTGGACTGGGCCGGCAGGACACCACGAAAAAACCCGGTGGGCCCTGGCTGCCAAAAGGACCAGTCCAACACTGGTAACAGTATACTGTTTTACTTGAAACCTGTGCTGCTATACCCTGTTCACTATAAATGGCATTAATAAATTCTTTACCAGAAACACATATGCACAAGGCAACATTTGTAATTAACATTTGTAATTAACATAAAAGAAGTAACAGATTGTAAGCTGACATGGCCATAAAGGCTGGGTTGCGGCTAGGGCATGACCTTGCATGTGAAGGGCATTTTTTTAAAGGTAAATTTTATTGATTTTAACAAACACAAACAGTTAAATACAATACAGTGTCTGGGTAGTATGGGGCCCCGTGATTACTAATGGCAGCACTAAACAAAATGGAAACTGCCTGCCAATGGTGGAGACAAGATGGTTTCCATTCATTTAAATGACAGAAAACACAGAAGAGGTATTGGAATTTCTCCACCAGCAGTGACATTTACCTTAGGACTACCAACATTTCCAAATGAAAAGTGCCCTAAGTGAGGTAAGTGGTACAAATACACTGGCTTAAATATTTTTTTGCAAAGGTCTGTCTGGCATCAGTCATGGCCTTTTTACGGAATACCTGCTAGGGGTGACTGGCAGAAAGGAGAATTTTGGCTTTGACCATTGGTTTTCTACTGGTTGGCATTAGCAGTCAAGTTGCACAAGTGCTTTCAGCCTTTGATTTCATTATCCAGCATGGACAGTTTGGTTTATGGACAACAGCAAACCATGGTTTAAATGACAAATAAGAGATACTGGGAGCATTACTTACACTCTTCATGTTCTTGTTGTTCAAATAATCCTTTATTTTAGCCAGTTTTACCATTCCCTTCGACAGCCTGCATTAATCCTTTGTATCAAAAGTTTGGTAAGTGCTGACCAATTGCAATTATTTAATGTATGTTTTACAAACAAAAAATCAATAAAAAAAATTTACCTTTAAAAAAAAAAAAGTCTTAACATGTTTTGTATGTATATCACTGTACTCCTAAAGGGGTAATTTACTCAAAGGGAGGGAGTGTTCAAAACAATGCCCCCTGGGCCAAACAATTGGATCACAGTGAAAATAATGAAGGCTTTGAGGTGAGGACCTCATCAACGAGCCAATGTGGTCATTGCCAAATAGATTTCTGCCTAATTTGTAGCCATATATCAGTTGGGTAGGGTCATCATCAGGCCCCATATACTGTATAGGCCAATAAGCTGGCCAGCGCTGTGAAATATGTTTTGGGCTATATAAATACATGTTAATAATAAAAAATAATAATTACATGGTCCATGTATGGTCACATTAAGACAAAATGCAATTTGTTTATACAATATATTATTGCAATACTCAGTATAGAGTAGAAAAGGCCCAAATGCACAATTTTAAAATTATCTGAAAACTGTACTGTGAATACTGTACTCAACCAAATCAAATAATATACCAAACCTCCCCCCCCCCCAAGAGATTCCAAATAAACAAAAAAGTTAATCTTCATTTTTCCAGGCACTCAGGTGATTCAGACAAATCCTGCAAAAAAAAAAGATTGGTTACCTGGGGCCTGTTAGGACCAAAATGTAACCCCTGTGCTACTTGCCATAACAGTATTTCGGGCAGGAATGAGTGCAGATTGGAGCCAACAGGTATGAAGCACAGTAGGGTACCCTGATATTTGGAAGGACACTTTTAGCAAAAACAAAGATTTGCCCAGCATGCTTAAAATGTATTAGTAGTGGGTGTGTCTTACATCTATTCAGTCAGATTTTTTCAGTGCAGTTATTTTCAGATTGTTCACCAGAAATAAAAACTCTTTCAATTGTTGTTCATGTTTTATTTTTGACCAATTAAGTAAAAAAGAAAACAGGAGATAGGTGGTACACTAATCTATTAGTATAATAGAAGAATACCATTTAATGGTGCAATAATCCGTACAGTATATGAGAAGGCCATGATGAAGCAGCCAAGAGAAAACCGGCAAACAGTCTGAGTGATATATGGAGGCTGAGTATAGAGTGAGTGTATATGCCTGGAAAGGACTGTGAGGGACAATGGATTTAATGCCCATAGTCTGAATAAATTGTACAAGCAAGTAACCAAATACTCTTGTGGCTCATGGCTTATGGGACACATTGAGACACTAATGCAGTAAGCACTGTAGGTGAAATATTGCTAGTTTACCTGCATTATAAGCATACATGGTTAGAACAGACTTTGGAAGCAACTGGAACCTGATTTTCATTTACCCACATGGAGCTTTCAAGCTACAGTGGAGATGTTGGGTGCACTCTAACATAATATTAGAGCTTCATATGACGTGAGAGTGCAACCTGCACGTGGTAGTCATTTTGTGGAAGGCACATTTGAGACACAGTATATTGTACTTGCTGGTTCTAGATTTGGAGAATGTTTGAAATTTAAACCTCCCCACTCACAAGTCATTTATTGTATATACACCAAGTTATAAGCATATATGGAGATATGTTATTACTTGACTTGATAAGAGGTATGATTTGTATCGGTGATATATTCATCTGGATTGTTTTGGAGATTAAGTGCTATATTCATGCAAGTGGAATAACTGACACTTTGGAAATCACACTCATTGGGCCAATATGAGCACCAGCCTGAAGTAATGAATAACTATCTGCATTTGGTCTGAGGAGGGAGGGACATTTGCTATAATCATTGTACTGTATGCTTTAAAAGTTTTTGGTCTCCAATTTTTTCTAGTCTGACTTTTAAAGGGGAAAATACATAGTGCAAAACAACTAGATTTTTTTGGGGGTTTATTAAGGTCAGATGAAAAATTTGGGAAATTGTATTAATAAATGGGGGGGGGAGTCCCTGCAAATTTGGTTTTCAGAAAAAAGGGGGAGTTTGATAAATAACCCCACAAGTGTGTTTACTATTGTGACCTCATGAGTGGGACACCTCTCAGAAGTCAGTTGTAAGTGTTGGATGGAATTTGTATATTAAATTGGTGGGAGATGCTTGTACAGATTATTGCACAATTATATGACATTTTCTCTTTTTTTCCAATAGATTAGCGTGCCTTCTATCTCCTTTTCTCTTTTTTGTTTAATTCTGCATTAAGAGCATCCTCTCTGGACTGAGGAGACTGAAATTGCTACACTCTCTTTATTTTTGATAGTTTTTCAAAAATGTAAGTGTAAATGTTCCAATTTCTGGAGCTACAGTCTGGCAGCTCAGTATTCCATGTACAGATTCTGAACTGTTCCAATATCTCCATTAGTTGATACATTTCTCAGCAGTATTTTTGGAATATTAGCAACTATTGTATCAATTCTAACAGCTGCCTTTAACAAAAGTCAAGGATTCAGCTCTGCAGGGCTAAACATAAGAAATGTATCTAGTTTAGATGTATAAGTTTAGAACAGATACAGAAGCGGCGACCCCCCTCCCCAAACTGTTTCAGAAAGACACAAGAAGCTGATGAAAGAGGCTTTAACTTTCAATATTAAAAAAAATTAACTGTATGTAATTGAATAAGGTATTTTTTCTGGTAAAATTCTGAAAACAACTGAACTGAAAAAGTATTGAAAAGTAGAACAACCCCTTTAACTACATAAACTGCCAAAGTCACATATAGAAATAGAATAAATGATACAATTAATGATGCTACAGAACTGCAGACTTTATAGAATACTTGATGTCTCACTATGCCACTCATTGGCATCATTCTTTGTATTTGATAGCTTGATAGAGGGCCAAGGAAGCGCCGAAACTTAACTGCAAAGCCAAGAAAATAATGTAATAAAGGCACTTTTAATTTTAAGATATTGAGTAGTGCTGCTCCTTATTTAATGCTACATATACCAGTGAAAGTGGCTACTGGGGAAACCTGCACTACGACTGAATTTGGAAGCTCATTATGCTGACTACTTGCTGCTGAAGCATCCTCTGTACTAACATCAGTATTGACTAGATTAATAATACCGCTAGAGGAAAATTTAATACAACAAATAAATATTACACAAGCATGTTTGAAAATAATTATTTTATTTATGGACAAAAATAAGGCATTCTTAATTACAGATAACATTTGTAGTTTCCTTTCATGTGTTTGTTGCATATGTTGCGTAACACTGAAACGTTTTGCCGAAACTTTGCTGTGGGTGTCAGCTCCTCCTAGTTATCGAACTGTCAGATTATGTAGGAGGTCCATAGGCTCGTCCTTTCCAAGAGCAGCCATGAATCAGGAGAAGTCTGGAGATTCACAGAAGTCTGGAGATTCACACCCAGGGCCTGTTTGTGAGCAGAGAAAAGTTGGAGAACAGATTTAACATTTAAATGCATGACTTGCTATTAATTTTACCCAAGGAATGTTTTACACTAACAAATATACATACGATTTCTATTCCCCTTCCCTCTCTAATGTTCAGTCTGCTTGTGTACTTCACTATGGAACATTTGTATGAGAGGTCCAGTGTACTTACAAATTATACATGCATTCATTCATATATCAACTACAAGTATATATTTTTCAGGTAATATATATATGTAAAGGGAAAGTTGTGCTCACCACTAATTTTTAAAACCATTAGGCGGGGGTGCAATGAGGCTATGACCACAAAATACAAATAGACAAATACAAGAGTCCTCTGCACTCAACCCATTATCAATATATTTAAGACAGAGACATTTTGTGCATACTGCTTCTGAAAAATGCCTTACCCTTTAAACAAAACAGGGATTGTTTGTCCATATATTGCAATATATTTAAGCTGGCCAATTACGTCAAAGTCATCCCATATCTGGCCAGTCCTATGCTCAATTTTCATCTGATTCATTATGAATTCTATTGCTTTATACAGTTTACAGAGGGACTAAGTTTTACCTGCAACTTACTCGCTGCTTTCAAAGTAAAACTCCCAAACTTGGCTGCCCTTTTATAAGACACCAGTGGGATCACCTGACTATAGCTGAGAAGGGTGGGAGCTATAACATGGAGCTGGTCACTGCTCCTGTATAAACTATAACAAACAAGGGAAAGTTGTGCTCACCACTAATTTTTAAAACCATTAGGTGGGGGTGCAATGATGCTGTGACCACAAAATACATATAGAAAAATACAAGAGTCCTCTGCACTCAACCCATTATCAATATATTTAAGAGAGAGACATTTTGTGCATACTGCTACTGAAAAATGCCTTACCCTTTAAACAAAAAAGGGATTGTTTGTCCATATATTGCAATATATTCAAGCTGACCAACTACGTCAAAGTCATCCCATATCTGGCCAGTCCTATGCTCGATTATCATCTGATTCATTAAGAATTATATTGCTACATTATACATTTTACAAGGGACTAAGTTTTACCTGCAACTTACTAGCTGCTTTCAAAGTAAAACTCCCAAACTTGGCTGCCCAGTGGAGGAACTACCGGGGGAGCAGCGGGGAGCGAGCGGACCAGGGCCTGCACCCCCTCTAGTTACGTTACTGCCTAGCGCAACACTATTGCAAGCCACATATGAACAAAATTGTCAGCGGGTCCTTTCACTTTGCTCCAGAACCATCTTAGAGTAAATGAAAGGGCCGTGGGGCACCCTGTATGCACAACAAATGCACACCGCATCAATTTCAGATGACCACCGCAACAACATAAAGCACTATATAAACCTAAATAAAACACCCTATGCATGTAAATTTATTCTTAGCGACTATAACTCTATAAAAGTTCGTAAGCAATATTCTGAAAAATGACATGAAAACATAGCAAGGCAAATAAGAATCTAGTAATTGCAAACACATAAAACAGCAATTTCTAAAACAATAAAGGAAACACAATAATGAAAATCTAGAAACTTTTTGGCCTTCTGAAAAATTGTGCGACTGTAGACCTAGTGCAACACTATTGCAAGACACAAGTGAACAAAATTGTCAGCGGGTCCCTTCACCTTGCTCCAAAATGATCCTAGAGCAAAGTAAAAGGGCCTTGGGGCAACCTGTGTGCAAAGCAAATGCCTAAGGCACACACGTCGCCCCCGCCAACGCCACCTCTCTCTGCCCCAGTATGTTCACTACCTGCAATACTGTCTACTACACCCAATTCCACACCGCATCAATTTCAGATGACCACCGCAACAACATAAAGCACCATATAAACCTCAATAAAAAACCCGATGCATGTAAATTCATTCTTAGCGACTATAACTCTATAACGTTCTTAAGCAATATTCTGAAAAACGACATGAAAACATAGCAAGGCAAATAAGAATCTAGTAATTGCAAACACATAAAACAGCAATTTCTAAAACAATAAAGGAAACACAATAATGAAAATCTAGAGAATTTTTGGCCTTCTGAAAAACTGTGCGACTGTAGACATAGTGCAACACTATTGCAAGACACAAGTGAACAAAATTGTCAGCGGGTCCCTTCACCTTGCTCCAAAATGATCCTAGAGCAAAGTAAAAGGGCCGTGGGGCAACCTGTGTGCAAAGCAAATGCCTAAGGCACACACGTCGCCCCCGCCAACGCCACCTCTCTCCGCCCCAGTATGTTCACTACCTGCAATACTGTCTACTGCACCCAATTCCACACCGCATCAATTTCAGATGACCACTGCAACAACATAAAGCACTATAAACCTCAATAAAACACCCAATGCATGTAAATTCATTCTTAGCGACTATAACTCTATAACGTTCTTAAGCAATATTCTGAAAAACGACATGAAAACATAGCAAGGCAAATAAGAATCTAGTAATTGCAAACACATAAAACAGCAATTTCTAAAACAATAAAGGAAACACAATAATGAAAAGCTAGAAAATTTTTGGCCTTCTGAAAAACTGTGCGACTGTAGACCTAGTGCAACACTATTGCAAGACACAAGTGAACAAAATTGTCAGCGGGTCCCTTCACCTTGCTCCAAAATGATCCTAGAGTAAAGTAAAAGGGCCTTGGGGCAACCTGTGTGCAAAGCAAATGCCTATGGCACACACGTCGCCCCTGCCAACGCCACCTCTCTCTGCCCCAGTATGTTCACTACCTGCAATACTGTCTACTGCACCCAATTCCACACCGCATCAATTTCAGATGACCACCGCAACAACATAAAGCACTATATAAACCTCAATAAAACACCCGATGCATGTAAATTCATTCTTAGCGACTATAACTCTATAACGTTCTTAAGCAATATTCTGAAAAACGACATGAAAACATAGCAAGGCAAATAAGAATCTAGTAATTGCAAACACATAAAACAGCAATTTCTAAAACAATAAAGGAAACACAATAATGAAAATCTAGAAACTTTTTGGCCTTCTGAAAAACTGTGCGACTGTAGACCTAGTGCAACACTATTGCAAGACACAAGTGAACAAAATTGTCAGCGGGTCCCTTCACCTTGCTCCAAAATGATCCTAGAGTAAAGTAAAAGGGCCGTGGGGCAACCTGTGTGCAAAGCAAATGCCTAAGGCACACACGTCGCCCCCTGCCAACGCCACCTCTCTCTGCCCCAGTATGTTCACTACCTGCAATACTGTCTACTGCACCCAATTCCACACCGCATCAATTTCAGATGACCACCGCAACAACATAAAGCACTATATAAACCTCAATAAAACACCCAATGCATGTAAATTCATTCTTAGCGACTATAACTCTATAACGTTCTTAAGCAATATTCTGAAAAACGACATGAAAACATAGCAAGGGAAATAAGAATCTAGTAATTGCAAACACATAAAACAGCAATTTCTAAAACAATAAAGGAAACACAATAATGAAAATCTAGAGAATTTTTGGCCTTCTGAAAAACTGTGCGACTGTAGACTAGTGCAACACTATTGCAAGACACAAGTGAACAAAATTGTCAGCGGGTCCCTTCACCTTGCTCCAAAATGATCCTAGAGCAAAGTAAAAGGGCCGTGGGGCAACCTGTGTGCAAAGCAAATGCCTAAGGCACACACGTCGCCCCCGCCAACGCCACCTCTCTCCGCCCCAGTATGTTCACTACCTGCAATACTGTCTACTGCACCCAATTCCACACCGCATCAATTTCAGATGACCACCGCAACAACATAAAGCACTATATAAACCTCAATAAAACACCCAATGCATGTAAATTCATTCTTAGCGACTATAACTCTATAACGTTCTTAAGCAATATTCTGAAAAACGACATGAAAACATAGCAAGGCAAATAAGAATCTAGTAATTGCAAACACATAAAACAGCAATTTCTAAAACAATAAAGGAAACACAATAATGAAAAGCTAGAAAATTTTTGGCCTTCTGAAAAACTGTGCGAATGTAGACCTAGTGCAACACTATTGCAAGACACAAGTGAACAAAATTGTCAGCGGGTCCCTTCACCTTGCTCCAAAATGATCCTAGAGTAAAGTAAAAGGGCCTTGGGGCAACCTGTGTGCAAAGCAAATGCCTATGGCACACACGTCGCCCCCGCCAACGCCACCTCTCTCCGCCCCAGTATGTTCACTACCTGCAATACTGTCTACTGCACCCAATTCCACACCGCATCAATTTCAGATGACCACCGCAACAACATAAAGCACTATATAAACCTCAATAAAACACCCGATGCATGTAAATTCATTCTTAGCGACTATAACTCTATAACGTTCTTAAGCAATATTCTGAAAAACGACATGAAAACATAGCAAGGCAAATAAGAATCTAGTAATTGCAAACACATAAAACAGCAATTTCTAAACAATAAAGGAAACACAATAATGAAAATCTAGAAAATTTTTGGCCTTCTGAAAACTGTGCGACTGTAGACCTAGTGCAACACTATTGCAAGACACAAGTGAACAAAATTGTCAGCGGGTCCCTTCACCTTGCTCCAAAATGATCCTAGAGCAAAGTAAAAGGGCCGTGGGGCAACCTGTGTGCAAAGCAAATGCCTAAGGCACACACGTCGCCCCGCCAACGCCACCTCTCTCCGCCCCAGTATGTTCACTACCTGCAATACTGTCTACTGCACCCAATTCCACACCGCATCAATTTCAGATGACCACTGCAACAACATAAAGCACTATATAAACCTCAATAAAACACCCAATGCATGTAAATTCATTCTTAGCGACTATAACTCTATAACGTTCTTAAGCAATATTCTGAAAAACGACATGAAAACATAGCAAGGCAAATAAGAATCTAGTAATTGCAAACACATAAAACAGCAATTTCTAAAACAATAAAGGAAACACAATAATGAAAAGCTAGAAAATTTTTGGCCTTCTGAAAAACTGTGCGAATGTAGACCTAGTGCAACACTATTGCAAGACACAAGTGAACAAAATTGTCAGCGGGTCCCTTCACCTTGCTCCAAAATGATCCTAGAGTAAAGTAAAAGGGCCGTGGGGCAACCTGTGTGCAAAGCAAATGCCTAAGGCACACACGTCGCCCCCGCCAACGCCACCTCTCTCCGCCCCAGTATGTTCACTACCTGCAATACTGTCTACTGCACCCAATTCCACACCGCATCAATTTCAGATGACCACCGCAACAACATAAAGCACTATAAACCTCAATAAAACACCCAATGCATGTAAATTCATTCTTAGCGACTATAACTCTATAACGTTCTTAAGCAATATTCTGAAAAACGACATGAAAACATAGCAAGGCAAATAAGAATCTAGTAATTGCAAACACATAAAACAGCAATTTCTAAAACAATAAAGGAAACACAATAATGAAAATCTAGAAAATTTTTGGCCTTCTGAAAAACTGTGCGACTGTAGACCTAGTGCAACACTATTGCAAGACACAAGTGAACAAAATTGTCAGCGGGTCCCTTCACCTTGCTCCAAAATGATCCTAGAGCAAAGTAAAAGGGCCTTGGGGCAACCTGTGTGCAAAGCAAATGCCTAAGGCACACACGTCGCCCCCGCCAACGCCACCTCTCTCCGCCCCAGTATGTTCACTACCTGCAATACTGTCTACTGCACCCAATTCCACACCGCATCAATTTCAGATGACCACCGCAACAACATAAAGCACTATAAACCTCCATAAAACACCCAATGCATGTAAATTCATTCTTAGCGACTATAACTCTATAACGTTCTTAAGCAATATTCTGAAAAACGACATGAAAACATAGCAAGGCAAATAAGAATCTAGTAATTGCAAACACATAAAACAGCAATTTCTAAAACAATAAAGGAAACACAATAATGAAAATCTAGAAACTTTTTGGCCTTCTGAAAAACTTGTGCGACTGTAGACCTAGTGCAACACTATTGCAAGACACAAGTGAACAAAATTGTCAGCGGGTCCCTTCACCTTGCTCCAAAATGATCCTAGAGCAAAGTAAAAGGGCCTTGGGGCAACCTGTGTGCAAAGCAAATGCCTAAGGCACACACGTCGCCCCCGCCAACGCCACCTCTCTCCGCCCCAGTATGTTCACTACCTGCAATACTGTCTACTGCACCCAATTCCACACCGCATCAATTTCAGATGACCACCGCAACAACATAAAGCACTATAAACCTCAATAAAACACCCAATGCATGTAAATTCATTCTTAGCGACTATAACTCTATAACGTTCTTAAGCAATATTCTGAAAAACAACATGAAAACATAGCAAGGCAAATAAGAATCTAGTAATTGCAAACACATAAAACAGCAATTTCTAAAACAATAAAGGAAACACAATAATGAAAATCTAGAAAATTTTTGGCCTTCTGAAAAACTGTGCGACTGTAGACCTAGTGCAACACTATTGCAAGACACAAGTGAACAAAATTGTCAGCGGGTCCCTTCACCTTGCTCCAAAATGATCCTAGAGTAAAGTAAAAGGGCCGTGGGGCAACCTGTGTGCAAAGCAAATGCCTAAGGCACACACGTCGCCCCCGCCAACGCCACCTCTCTCCGCCCCAGTATGTTCACTACCTGCAATACTGTCTACTGCACCCAATTCCACACCGCATCAATTTCAGATGACCACCGCAACAACATAAAGCACTATATAAACCTCAATAAAACACCCAATGCATGTAAATTCATTCTTAGCGACTATAACTCTATAACGTTCTTAAGCAATATTCTGAAAAACGACATGAAACATAGCAAGGCAAATAAGAATCTAGTAATTGCAAACACATAAAACAGCAATTTCTAAAACAATAAAGGAAACACAATAATGAAAATCTAGAAAATTTTTGGCCTTCTGAAAAACTGTGCGACTGTAGACCTAGTGCAACACTATTGCAAGACACAAGTGAACAAAATTGTCAGCGGGTCCCTTCACCTTGCTCCAAAATGATCCTAGAGCAAAGTAAAAGGGCCGTGGGGCAACCTGTGTGCAAAGCAAATGCCTAAGGCACACACGTCGCCCCCGCCAACGCCACCTCTCTCCGCCCCAGTATGTTCACTACCTGCAATACTGTCTACTGCACCCAATTCCACACCGCATCAATTTCAGATGACCACTGCAACAACATAAAGCACTATAAACCTCAATAAAACACCCAATGCATGTAAATTCATTCTTAGCGACTATAACTCTATAACGTTCTTAAGCAATATTCTGAAAAACGACATGAAAACATAGCAAGGCAAATAAGAATCTAGTAATTGCAAACACATAAAACAGCAATTTCTAAAACAATAAAGGAAACACAATAATGAAAATCTAGAAAATTTTTGGCCTTCTGAAAAACTGTGCGACTGTAGACCTAGTGCAACACTATTGCAAGACACAAGTGAACAAAATTGTCAGCGGGTCCCTTCACCTTGCTCCAAAATGATCCTAGAGCAAAGTAAAAGGGCCTGGGGCAACCTGTGTGCAAAGCAAATGCCTAAGGCACACACGTCGCCCCCGCCAACGCCACCTCTCTCCGCCCCAGTATGTTCACTACCTGCAATACTGTCTACTGCACCCAATTCCACACCGCATCAATTTCAGATGACCACCGCAACAACATAAAGCACTATAAACCTCAATAAAACACCCAATGCATGTAAATTCATTCTTAGCGACTATAACTCTATAACGTTCTTAAGCAATATTCTGAAAAACGACATGAAAACATAGCAAGGCAAATAAGAATCTAGTAATTGCAAACACATAAAACAGCAATTTCTAAAACAATAAAGGAAACACAATAATGAAAAGCTAGAAAATTTTGGCCTTCTGAAAAACTGTGCGAATGTAGACCTAGTGCAACACTATTGCAAGACACAAGTGAACAAAATTGTCAGCGGGTCCCTTCACCTTGCTCCAAAATGATCCTAGAGCAAAGTAAAAGGGCCGTGGGGCAACCTGTGTGCAAAGCAAATGCCTAAGGCACACACGTCGCCCCCGCCAACGCCACCTCTCTCCGCCCCAGTATGTTCACTACCTGCAATACTGTCTACTGCACCCAATTCCACACCGCATCAATTTCAGATGACCACTGCAACAACATAAAGCACTATAAACCTCAATAAAACACCCAATGCATGTAAATTCATTCTTAGCGACTATAACTCTATAACGTTCTTAAGCAATATTCTGAAAAACGACATGAAAACATAGCAAGGCAAATAAGAATCTAGTAATTGCAAACACATAAAACAGCAATTTCTAAAACAATAAAGGAAACACAATAATGAAAAGCTAGAAAATTTTTGGCCTTCTGAAAAACTGTGCGAATGTAGACCTAGTGCAACACTATTGCAAGACACAAGTGAACAAAATTGTCAGCGGGTCCCTTCACCTTGCTCCAAAATGATCCTAGAGTAAAGTAAAAGGGCCGTGGGGCAACCTGTGTGCAAAGCAAATGCCTAAGGCACACACGTCGCCCCCGCCAACGCCACCTCTCTCCGCCCCAGTATGTTCACTACCTGCAATACTGTCTACTGCACCCAATTCCACACCGCATCAATTTCAGATGACCACTGCAACAACATAAAGCACTATAAACCTCAATAAAACACCCAATGCATGTAAATTCATTCTTAGCGACTATAACTCTATAACGTTCTTAAGCAATATTCTGAAAAACGACATGAAAACATAGCAAGGCAAATAAGAATCTAGTAATTGCAAACACATAAAACAGCAATTTCTAAAACAATAAAGGAAACACAATAATGAAAAGCTAGAAATTTTTGGCCTTCTGAAAAACTGTGCGAATGTAGACCTAGTGCAACACTATTGCAAGACACAAGTGAACAAAATTGTCAGCGGGTCCCTTCACCTTGCTCCAAAATGATCCTAGAGTAAAGTAAAAGGGCCTTGGGGCAACCTGTGTGCATAGCAAATGCCTATGGCACACACGTCGCCCCTGCCAACGCCACCTCTCTCTGCCCCAGTATGTTCACTACCTGCAATACTGTCTACTGCACCCAATTCCACACCGCATCAATTTCAGATGACCACCGCAACAACATAAAGCACTATATAAACCTCAATAAAACACCCGATGCATGTAAATTCATTCTTAGCGACTATAACTCTATAACGTTCTTAAGCAATATTCTGAAAAACGACATGAAAACATAGCAAGGCAAATAAGAATCTAGTAATTGCAAACACATAAAACAGCAATTTCTAAAACAATAAAGGAAACACAATAATGAAAATCTAGAGAATTTTTGGCCTTCTGAAAAACTGTGCGACTGTAGACCTAGTGCAACACTATTGCAAGACACAAGTGAACAAAATTGTCAGCGGGTCCCTTCACCTTGCTCCAAAATGATCCTAGAGCAAAGTAAAAGGGCCGTGGGGCAACCTGTGTGCAAAGCAAATGCCTAAGGCACACACGTCGCCCCCGCCAACGCCACCTCTCTCCGCCCCAGTATGTTCACTACCTGCAATACTGTCTACTGCACCCAATTCCACACCGCATCAATTTCAGATGACCACTGCAACAACATAAAGCACTATAAACCTCAATAAAACACCCAATGCATGTAAATTCATTCTTAGCGACTATAACTCTATAACGTTCTTAAGCAATATTCTGAAAAACGACATGAAAACATAGCAAGGCAAATAAGAATCTAGTAATTGCAAACACATAAAACAGCAATTTCTAAAACAATAAAGGAAACACAATAATGAAAATCTAGAAATTTTTGGCCTTCTGAAAACTGTGGCGACTGTAGACCTAGTGCAACACTATTGCAAGACACAAGTGAACAAAATTGTCAGCGGGTCCCTTCACCTTGCTCCAAAATGATCCTAGAGCAAAGTAAAAGGGCCGTGGGGCAACCTGTGTGCAAAGCAAATGCCTAAGGCACACACGTCGCCCCCGCCAACGCCACCTCTCTCCGCCCCAGTATGTTCACTACCTGCAATACTGTCTACTGCACCCAATTCCACACCGCATCAATTTCAGATGACCACTGCAACAACATAAAGCACTATAAACCTCAATAAAACACCCAATGCATGTAAATTCATTCTTAGCGACTATAACTCTATAACGTTCTTAAGCAATATTCTGAAAAACGACATGAAAACATAGCAAGGCAAATAAGAATCTAGTAATTGCAAACACATAAAACAGCAATTTCTAAAACAATAAAGGAAACACAATAATGAAAATCTAGAAATTTTTGGCCTTCTGAAAAACTGTGCGACTGTAGACATAGTGCAACACTATTGCAAGACACAAGTGAACAAAATTGTCAGCGGGTCCCTTCACCTTGCTCCAAAATGATCCTAGAGCAAAGTAAAAGGGCCGTGGGGCAACCTGTGTGCAAAGCAAATGCCTAAGGCACACACGTCGCCCCCGCCAACGCCACCTCTCTCCGCCCCAGTATGTTCACTACCTGCAATACTGTCTACTGCACCCAATTCCACACCGCATCAATTTCAGATGACCACTGCAAACAACATAAAGCACTATAAACCTCAATAAAACACCCAATGCATGTAAATTCATTCTTAGCGACTATAACTCTATAAACGTTCTTAAGCAATATTCTGAAAAACGACATGAAAACATAGCAAGGCAAATAAGAATCTAGTAATTGCAAACACATAAAACAGCAATTTCTAAAACAATAAAGGAAACACAATAATGAAAATCTAGAAAATTTTGGCCTTCTGAAAAACTGTGCGACTGTAGACCTAGTGCAACACTATTGCAAGACACAAGTGAACAAAATTGTCAGCGGGTCCCTTCACCTTGCTCCAAAATGATCCTAGAGCAAAGTAAAAGGGCCGTGGGGCAACCTGTGTGCAAAGCAAATGCCTAAGGCACACACGTCGCCCCCGCCAACGCCACCTCTCTCCGCCCCAGTATGTTCACTACCCTGCAATACTGTCTACTGCACCCAATTCCACACCGCATCAATTTCAGATGACCACTGCAACAACATAAAGCACTATAAACCTCAATAAAACACCCAATGCATGTAAATTCATTCTTAGCGACTATAACTCTATAACGTTCTTAAGCAATATTCTGAAAAACGACATGAAAACATAGCAAGGCAAATAAGAATCTAGTAATTGCAAACACATAAAACAGCAATTTCTAAAACAATAAAGGAAACACAATAATGAAAATCTAGAAATTTTTGGCCTTCTGAAAAACTGTGCGACTGTAGACATAGTGCAACACTATTGCAAGACACAAGTGAACAAAATTGTCAGCGGGTCCCTTCACCTTGCTCCAAAATGATCCTAGAGCAAAGTAAAAGGGCCGTGGGGCAACCTGTGTGCAAAGCAAATGCCTAAGGCACACACGTCGCCCCGCCAACGCCACCTCTCTCCGCCCCAGTATGTTCACTACCTGCAATACTGTCTACTGCACCCAATTCCACACCGCATCAATTTCAGATGACCACTGCAACAACATAAAGCACTATAAACCTCAATAAAACACCCGATGCATGTAAATTCATTCTTAGCGACTATAACTCTATAACGTTCTTAAGCAATATTCTGAAAAACGACATGAAAACATAGCAAGGCAAATAAGAATCTAGTAATTGCAAACACATAAAACAGCAATTTCTAAAACAATACAGGAAACACAATAATGAAAAGCTAGAAAATTCTGGCCTTCTGAAAACTTGTGCGAATGTAGACCTAGCGCAACACTATTGCAAGACACAAGTGAACAAAATTGTCAGCGGGTCCCTTCACCTTGCTCCAAAATGATCCTAGAGCAAAGTAAAAGGGCCGTGGGGCAACCTGTGTGCAAAGCAAATGCCTAAGGCACACACGTCGCCCCCGCCAACGCCACCTCTCTCCGCCCCAGTATGTTCACTACCTGCAATACTGTCTACTGCACCCAATTCCACACCGCATCAATTTCAGATGACCACTGCAACAACATAAAGCACTATAAACCTCAATAAAACACCCAATGCATGTAAATTCATTCTTAGCGACTATAACTCTATAACGTTCTTAAGCAATATTCTGAAAAACGACATGAAAACATAGCAAGGCAAATAAGAATCTAGTAATTGCAAACACATAAAACAGCAATTTCTAAAACAATAAAGGAAACACAATAATGAAAATCTAGAAAATTTTTGGCCTTCTGAAAAACTGTGCGACTGTAGACCTAGTGCAACACTATTGCAAGACACAAGTGAACAAAATTGTCAGCGGGTCCCTTCACCTTGCTCCAAAATGATCCTAGAGCAAAGTAAAAGGGCCATGGGGCAACCTGTGTGCAAAGCAAATGCCTAAGGCACACACGTCGCCCCCGCCAACGCCACCTCTCTCCGCCCCAGTATGTTCACTACCTGCAATACTGTCTACTGCACCCAATTCCACACCGCATCAATTTCAGATGACCACCGCAACAACATAAAGCACTATAAACCTCAATAAAACACCCAATGCATGTAAATTCATTCTTAGCGACTATAACTCTATAACGTTCTTAAGCAACATTCTGAAAAACAACATGAAAAAATAGCAAGGCAAATAAGAATCTAGTAATTGCAAACACATAAAACAGCAATTTCTAAAACAATACAGGAAACACAATAATGAAAATCTAGAAAAGATTCCGCCTTCTGAAAACTTGGTGCGACTGTAGAACTAGCGCAACACTATTGCAAGACTTAAGTGAACAAAATTGTCAGCGGGTCCCTTCACCTTGCTCCAAAATGATCCTAGAGCAAAGTAAAAGGGCCGTGGGGCAACCTGTGTGCAAAGCAAATGCCTAAGGCACCACACGTCGCCCCCGCCAACGCCACCTCTCTCCGCCCCAGTATGTTCACTACCTGCAATACTGTCTACTGCACCCAATTCCACACCGCATCAATTTCAGATGACCACTGCAACAACATAAAGCACTATAAACCTCAATAAAACACCCAATGCATGTAAATTCATTCTTAGCGACTATAACTCTATAACGTTCTTAAGCAATATTCTGAAAAACGACATGAAAACATAGCAAGGCAAATAAGAATCTAGTAATTGCAAACACATAAAACAGCAATTTCTAAAACAATAAAGGAAACACAATAATGAAAATCTAGAAATTTTTGGCCTTCTGAAAAACTGGTGCGACTGTAGACCTAGTGCAACACTATTGCAAGACACAAGTTGAACAAAATTGTCAGCAGGGTCCCTTCACCTTGCTCCAAAATGATCCTAGAGCAAAGTAAAAGGGCCGTGGGGGCAACCTGTGTGCAAAGCAAATGCCTAAGGCACACACGTCGCCCCCGCCAAACGCCACCTCTCTCCGCCCCAGTATGTTCACTACCTGCAATACTGTCTACTGCCACCAATTCCACACCGCATCAATTTCAGATGACCACCGCAACAACATAAAGCACTATAAACCTCAATAAAACACCCAATGCATGTAAATTCATTCTTAGCGACTATAACTCTATAACGTTCTTAAGCAATATTCTGAAAAACGACATGAAAACATAGCAAGGCAAATAAGAATCTAGTAATTGCAAACACATAAAACAGCAATTTCTAAAACAATAAAGGAAACACAATAATGAAAAGCTAGAAAATTTTTGGCCTTCTGAAAAACTGTGCGAATGTAGACCTAGCTGCAACACTATTGCAGACACAAGTGAACAAAATTGTCAGCGGGTCCCTTCACCTTGCCTCCAAAATGATCCTAGGCAAAGTAAAAGGGCCGGTGGGGCAACCTGTGTGCAAAGCAAATGCCTAAGGCACACACGTCGCCCCCGCCAACGCCACCTCTCTCCGCCCCAGTATGTTCACTACCTGCAATACTGTCTACTGCACCCAATTCCACACCGCATCAATTTCAGATGACCACCGCAACAACATAAAGCACTATAAACCTCAATAAAACACCCAATGCATGTAAATTCATTCTTAGCGACTATAACTCTATAACGTTCTTAAGAACATTCTGAAAAACGACATGAAAACATAGCAAGGCAAAATAAGAATCTAGTAATTGCAAACACATAAAACAGCAATTTCTAAAACAATAAAGGAAACACAATAATGAAAAGCTAGAAAATTTTGGCCTTCTGAAAACTTGTGCGGACTGTAGACCTAGTGCAACACTATTGCAAGACACAAGTGAACAAATTGTCAGCGGGTCCCTTCACCTTGCTCCAAAATGATCCTAGAGCAAAGTAAAAGGGCCGTGGGGCAACCTGTGGTGCAAAGCAAATGCCTAAGGCACACACGTCGCCCCCGCCAACGCCACCTCTCTCCGCCCCAGTATGTTCACTACCTGCAATACTGTCTACTGCACCATTCCACACCGCATCAATTTCAGATGACCACCGCAACAACATAAAGCACTATAAACCTCAATAAAACACCCAATGCATGTAAATTCATTCTTAGCGACTATAACTCTATAACGTTCTTAAGCAATATTCTGAAAAACGACATGAAAAACATAGCAAGGCAAATAAGAATCTAGTAATTGCAAACACATAAAACAGCAATTTCTAAAACAATAAAGGAAACACAATAATGAAAATCTAGAAAATTTTTGGCCTTCTGAAAAACTGTGCGACTGTAGACCTAGCTGCAACACTATTGCAAGACACAAGTGAACAAAATTGTCAGCGGGGTCCCTTCACCTTGCTCCAAAATGATCCTAGAGCAAAGTAAAAGGGCCGTGGGGCAACCTGTGTGCAAAGCAAATGCCTAAGGCACACACGTCGCCCCCGCCAACGCCACCTCTCTCCGCCCCAGTATGTTCACTACCTGCCAATACTGTCTACTGCACCCAATTCCACACCGCATCAATTTCAGGATGACCACCGCAACACATAAAGCACATATAAACCTCAATAAAACACCCAATGCATGTAAATTCATTCTTAGCGGACTATAACTCTATAACGTTCTTAAGCAATATTCTGAAAAACGACATGAAACAATAGCAAGGCAAATAAGAATCTAGTAATTGCAAACACATAAAACAGCAATTTCTAAAACAATAAAGGGAAACACAATAATGAAAATCTAGAAAATTTTTGGCCTTTCTGAAAAACTGTGCGACTGTAGACCTAGTGCAACACTATTGCAAGACACAAGTGAACAAAATTGTCAGCGGGTCCCTTCACCTTGCTCCAAAATGATCCTAGAGCAAAGTAAAAGGGCCTTGGGGCAACCTGTGTGCAAAGCAAAATGCCTAAGGCAACACGTCGCTCCGCCAACGCCACCTCTCTCCGCCCCAGTATGTTCACTACCTGCCCAATACTGTCTACTGCACCCAATTCCACACCGCATCAATTTCAGATGACCACCGCAACAACATAAGCACCATATAAACCTCAATAAAACACCCAATGCATGTAAATTCATTCTTTAGCGACTATAACTCTATAACGTTCTTAAGCAATATTCTGAAAAACGACATGAAAACATAGCAAGGCAAATAAGAATCTAGTAATTGCAAACACATAAAACAGCAATTTCTAAAACAATAAAGGAAACACAATAATGAAAAGCTAGAAATTTTGGCCTTCTGAAAACTGTGCGACTGTAGACCTAGTGCAACACTATTGCAAGACACAAGTGAACAAAATTGTCAGCGGGTCCCTTCACCTTGCTCCAAAATGATCCTAGAGCAAAGTAAAAGGGCCTTGGGGGCAACCTGTGTGCAAAGCAAATGCCTAATGGCACACACGTCGCCCCCGCCAACGCCACCTCTCTCCGCCCCAGTATGTTCACTACCTGCAATACTGTCTACTGCACCCAATTCCACACCGCATCAATTTCAGATGACCACCGCAAACAACATAAAGCACCATATAAACCTCAATAAAACACCCGATGCATGTAAATTCATTCTTAGCGACTATAACTCTATAACGTTCTTAAGCAATATTCTGAAAAAACAACATGAAAACATAGCAAGGCAAATAAGAATCTAGTAATTGCAAACACATTAAAACAGGCAATTTCTAAAACAATAAAGGAAACACAATAATGAAAATCTAGAGAATTTTTGGCCCTCTGAAAAACTGTGCGACTGTAGACCTAGTGCAACACTATTGCAAGACACAAGTGAACAAAATTGTCAGCGGGTCCCTTCACCTTGCTCCAAAATGATCCTAGAGTAAAGTAAAAGGGCCTGGGGCAACCTGT